>NC_141698.1:1098669022-1099159022 GCF_964263255.1 Lissotriton vulgaris
CGCTAATAGTGCTGTAGAGATAAGGCGGGAACACCCATGGATGCTTACACACAACACCCAATGCTTCCCTTCCACATTTGAAATATACACACCAACCTTACACACAAGCCTGTATTTTAGCAAGCAGGACTCCATCACATTTCAGGTCACACACTGGGGAGTAACTGTCTGTAAAAATACAATTCAACACACACAATATCAAGCAAAGACGTGTGAAAAACACTGATACACTCCCTTCACCTAGAAGAGTTCCGATAACTGCACTTATACAGAATGTCTTCGTATGGCCAATAACGTTAGTCCTGATTAGTGTCCAACCCAAAAGTGTACTTTCTTCTGGTAGGCGTGCTGGTGATTAGATCAGAGCAGAATAGATGATGTAGAATCCTGTGGAACAGCAAGTTAGATGCTCAAGGCCGCTGAAGCGAGCAAGTGAAGCAAATGGGTAGCTGCAAGGAGCTTGCAGATGTTAAGGTTATTGACATATGACTACAAAGCAATCCACGACCGAGGGCCAGCATACATCAACCACTGTCTGAACTTCCACTAACTGACCAGAGACCTTCGCTCCGCCACCCATGTCCTCGCAGAGACCCCGCGCATCCGCAGAAGCCACAGCGGAGGCCGTTCCTTCTACTACCGCAGTGCCAAATCTTGGAACGGCCTTCTCCTTCTTCTCTGGACATCACCCTCACTGGATAAATTCAGGAAGAGACTTAGGAATTGGCTTTTCAACTGAGCCCTGCTATCTGGATACCCTCACTGGTGATTAGCTGCGCTATACAAATCCCAAATGATTGTTTATTAGGAGAAGACTGAGCCCCGCCTGGAGGAAGAATGAAACCAGGAGGGTTGAGGGCCAATGATGGCAGAAGGTGCAAGTAGACAACCATTCTGTCTCTTGGTAGAGACCACAGGCTGGGTACCAGCAGGCACACTAGGACGAACCCTCCAAATAGGCAAAGTCTAAGCAAAGGTTGGGCAGCTGGGTTCTGAGCCCAGGCACATGGGCTCTACCCATCATGGCCGCGCTGGTGGATGTTCTTCTTCCTCTTCCCAGGCAGGGATGAAGGATAAGTAAAGTTCTCACAATCCCTTCGATGGTCAGCAGAAGGATACAAGCTGGATGTGCAAGGCAGGGTGCACTGGTAACACCAGCATGAGGTGGAAGACATAGACCTCGCGCAACCCTGGGAGCTGTGGCAGGCGGGCCTTGGACTCCCTGGGATGCTTCCTTCCTTTGCACTCTTCCGTCAGGCTTCTCTGTGACAGCACAGGTGACAGCAGAGGTCTACAAGACTAACAGGAGCACAGCCTCCCTCAGGAGTGAGCCTGTAAGAGACTGCATTCTCTGGTAGCACAAGTGATAGCAAAGGCCTACAGGACACACAGGAGCACAGCCCTTCGCTCCCCATGAATGAGCCAGAGAAAGACTGCTTTCTATGCCTGTATGCTGGGGTGACTGCTAGGGTTCTCAGCCAGTCCCAGGGAGGCGGGTCGGTGAAACTAGTGGATTTGCACTTATAAGAGAGCTTTAAATGGCTGCTTCCCTTGACATCCTTGTACTGTGCCTGTCACAGGTCAGTGTGCTGCTACTGCCTGTCCTGTGCCTGTCTTGTCCATCACAAATCTGTGTACTGCTGCTGTATGTCCTCTGCCTCTTCTATCCATCAAGGGTGTGTGTACTGCGCCTGCCTGTCCCGTGACTGCCTTATCCATCACAGGTCTGTGCACTTCTGCTGCCTGTCATGTGCCTGTCTTATCCATCACAGGTCTGTGCACTGCAGCTGCCTGTCTTATCCATCACAAGTCTGGGTACCACTGCTGCTTGTCCTGTGCTTGTCTTATCCATCACAGGTCAGTGTACTGCTGCTACCTGTCCTGTGCCTGTCTTGTCCATCACAGGTCTGTGTACTGCTGCTGCCTGTCCTGTGCCTGTCTTATCCATCACAGGTCTGACAAGGAGTGGGAGCGTATCCTCCAGTTCCCCAAAAAGGTAGCCAGAAACCCCAAATTTAAGTTCATTCAGCTCATGCTTCTACATAGGGCTTACTTAACACCACACCGCATACACGCCATGTTCCCTACTGCGGTTGACACATGCCCCCGATGCTCTGCGGATGACGCATCATTGGTACACATGCTGTGGGACTGCCCCAAGCTGGGCTACTACTGGTCCACGGTCGCCGGGTCACTCACCAGTGCAGGCGCCCTATCACGCACACTCACATTGGAATACGCACTGCTGGGGTTGGGTCCCGCAGCGCGCACTAGAAGTGTAGCAACACGCTTTGCTGACCTGGCTATACTCTTGGCGAAGCGGGCAATTACGATGAGGTGGAAGTCGCCCAAACCAACTGACCCTGAGCTATGGAAAGCGGAAGTGACAAGATGGGGCAAGGCGGAAGGTGAAGCGCTGCAACGCGAGGAACGCAGGGGCCTCAGAAAAACGCCGATCTCACTGGATTGGTTTACCATATTGGGGATGTTCGAAGAGGAGGGAGATGGGGACTCTGTTGATTCGATGCCTTAGCACTGTACTGTGTCCTACGAACAGAGAAACCTATGTGACGCATCTGACTGTGGTGCACTAGATAAAGACACGGGATACCCCGTGCTGTTTATGCTGCTGCTCATGACTATCTGTATTAATCAGTACTATTGGGTGGAATGGACTCACGGGTGCAACCAAGTACGATCTGACTTACACATGCATGTGCAATGAGTGTCGAGAGGGGGGGGGGTTCCTGTGGGTGGGGGGTGGGATTTTTTTCCGGTTGTTCAAGGGAATGTTACCTTATTAAGTATGCCACAAAATACAAAATATACGATATAATTGCTGATTTTATGCTTGCGAGAGCACGCCTTCTCCTAGTGCTGATGTTTACTGTTCACTCTGTAATGTTGCTCGAAACACTATGCTAATAAACAGATTTCCAAAAAAAAAAAAATCCATCACAGGTCTGTGCACTGCTGCTGCCTGTCCTGTGCTTGTCTTGTCCATCACAGGTCTGTGTACTGCTGCTGCCTGTCTTGTGCCTGTCTTATCCATCACAGGTCTGTATACTGCAGCTGCCCGTCCTCTGCCTGTCTTATCCATCAGAAGTCTGTGTACTGCTGCTGCCTGTCCTGTGTTTGTCTTGTCCCTCACATGTCCATGTACTGTTGCTGCCTGTCCTGTGCCTGTCTTGTCCATCACAGGTCTGTGTACTGCTGCTCCCTGTCCTGTGCCGGCCTTGTCCATCACAGGTCTGTGCACTGCTGCTGCCCGTCCTGTGCCTGCCTTATCCATCACAGGTTTGTGTACTGCTGCTGCCTGTCTTGTCCATCACATATCTGTGTGCTGCCTGTCCTGTGCCTGTCTTATCCATCACGTGTGTGTACTGCTGCTGCCTGTCCTGTGCATGTCTTGTCCATCACAGGTCTGTGTACTGCTGCTGCCTGTCCTGTGCCTGTCTTGTCCATCACAGGTTTGTGTACTGCTGCTGCCTGTCTTGTCCATCACATATCTGTGTGCTGCCTGTCCTGTGCCTGTCTTATCCATCACGTTTGTGTACTGCTGCTGCCTGTCCTGTGCCTGTCGAATCCATCACAGGCCAGTGTACTGCTGCTGCCTGTCCTGTGCCTGTCTTATCCATCACAGGTCTGTGCACTGCTGCTGCCCGTCCTGTGCCTGTCTTGTCCATCATAGGTTCTTGCACTGCTGCTGCCCGTCCTGTGCCTGTCGAATTCATCACAGGTCAGTGTACTGCTGCTGCCTGTCCTGTGCCTGTCTTGTCCATCACAGGTCTGTGCACTGCTGCTGCCCGTCCTGTGCCTGTCTTGTCCATCACAGATCTGTGCACTGCTGCTGCCTGTCCTGTGCATGTCTTATCCATAACAGGTCGGTGCACTGCTGCTGCCTGTCCAGTCCATCACAGGTATGTGTACTGCAGCTGCCTGTCCTATGCCTGTCTTATCCATCACAGGTTCGTGCACTGCTGCTGCCTGTCCCGTGCCTGTCTTATCCATCACACGTTTGTGTACTGCTGCTGCCTGTCTTGTCCATCACAGACCCGTGTGCTGCCTGTCCTGTGCCTGTCTTATCCATCACAAGTCTGTGCACAGCCGGTGCCTGTCCCGCGCCTGTCTTATCCATTACAGGTCTGTGCACTGTTGCTGCCTGTCCCGTGCCTGTCATATCCATCACAGGTTTGTGTACTGCAGCTGCCTGTCCTGTGCCTGTTTTATCCATCACAGGTCTGTGCACCGTTGCTGCCTGTCCTGCAGATTTCTAGAGCGCTGGGGAGTGCATCCTAGCGCTGAGAAGTTATGAGTCTAGGCACGCGTAGGGTGTAGTCGGATTACTCGAAGAGCCAGGTCTTCAGGCTCTAGCTCCCTATTCGAACCAAGATCGTATGACGCTCATAAACTGCACTGTAAATGTACTGTACACTTAATGTAGATTAATCTGCAATACATTCCAAGCACATACAATAACATTCACAGTCTTTCAAAAGCTGCCACCGCATGGAAGCGGATAAGAACTGGCCCTCCAATCACAAACCTAAAACAGTTCATTATTCACAGGTGAGCTGTGTCAGCTTTTTCTGATTTAAAGAGCCATAAGCAGGTGATAAAACACGGTAAATTCCTTCTGTTCTGGGTGGAGCTTCGTGAATTTCATGAGACAACTTATCGTTTTGCCTCCTGTTTCTCGAGATCAGCTCTGGAGATTTTTTCCATACATTAAGTAGAACCGAACAAATCTATAATATGTAATCTACGGTCCCTGTATAGATTTTACACAGACTTCGTCTTCTATGTTCAATATGTTTCTAGATCAGCGTCCTTGCATCAGCAGAACATGCAGCAGACGAATTGACGAAAGCGCGGCCCTTGCTGCTTTGTGCTGGGTTTCAGTGTTCTGCCAGGACCTGCCTATTAAACTTACATGTGTGTAGTATGTAATCTGCATGAGGCAGCTCGCACAGAGCCATCAGATCAGCAGTAAGCAATGTCTCATGGACAACACTTGCAGTCCGCCTTAATCTGAATGGGAGATACTTCTGGAATGTTCTTCCACAATTCGATTTGATCGGACAGCTGTATAGTAAGGAAAACATGAAAATGTCTGCTGTAAGGAAACTGTTATAATCTACTGCTGCATTTCCCCTTGCCTATGTCTCTCTTCTCTACTGCTCAGCCAGTTTGAGTGTTGGTGTGCCTGAGGATGTCTAGAATGTTGGATGTATGATGATGTCATGGAGTGTTGGGTGCTTGGTGAGCTGTGGAGTGTCAGTTGGAGTGTGCAGGCTGAGCAGGACAGAGGCTGCTCCTGGTGGGGCATCACTTGGACTTACCATCTCCCAAGGATATTGATGTTATTTACTTATCAATAAATCTTATGAATATATCTACACATCATCTGGTCTCTGAGGACTATCTTATTTACAATAGAAACCCCCCCCAAACACTTCTGGTGGGTGGCGTGCTTTGAAGAATCTCTAGCAGGCTTTGTAGAAGCAAAAAAAAATGTACTAAAGCCGTATTGCCGCCATGGTGGGCTATGCCGGCCATTAGAACATGCTGACACAGGCCAGTAGAAGCCCAGGGCACTTCAAGGTCTTCAATGCTGCTCTCAACATTCCAGTGTTCTAATACATTGTAAGTCTATCAAAGCAGAGACTGACCTACCCCCATCTCATGTGTGATCCTCTGGGGTGTCGACTCTCTTGGACTGGAGAGATTATGTATAAAGTTTACAATGAGAAGATCCAGCTTCCTATTCTGGCCATCTAAGGTGGCCTTCGACGTAAACCGTTTTAGCACATTAACCAAATAAAAGCTGCGTCCTCTAGGCGCTGTAAGAAGTGATGACCGGTGTAGTTTATCATCGAGGATAATTCTAAAATACGAATATTCTCAAACATGCTTAATTTAATATCAACTGACAAAAGGAATCTCATCTTCGTCTTCAAATGTCATTGTGCTGATGTTTGTCAAATTAACGATATGAAAGTTCTTCTTATTAAAAATATGGCGTTGATTCAAAGTCTCTCCAGGTCGATTGAAGTCTGTGACATGAAATTCAAATCATCTGCATTTGCCAAGTCAGGAGGTTTTTTGTATCGAAGGTGTTCGCTTCCAGGAGCATCGGGTTAATCTGGCAGGTCCAAGGAATGTCCTGCATTTATTTCGTACCTGAGCGAAGCTTGTGTTGCTGTCTGCCGTGCTCCTGTGTGTGCTGTGTTTTTGCATTTATATAGTGCTTATTACCCCTGAGGAGACGTTGAAGCACTTTCCGGCCAGTAGCATGCTACTCCAGAACCTAAAAATGATTACTGGTGAATTAGTATAGTGAAATATGAAATTAATTTGAGTGGTGGACATGTGAGCCTGTAATTTGGATTAAAAAAGGATAGTGGAGGGATAGAAGAGGGAAGGGTTTGCATTTATACCGTGCTTGGTACCCCTGATGGCGCATCAAAGTGCTTTTCGGTGAGTATCACGGTAAACTTGTAGTGATGTTATGAACTGGCTGTTTCGCAGATGAGGAAGAGACGGGTCAAATCGCAGATCGACTCTCCATCGCCAAGTGGGCCTTGAAGCCACCTAGGATTCCTGGGACCAGATCTCCTTCACTGTGCTAGGCATGAAGACTTCCATAGCGAACGCTCAGCGTCATGCGTCAGTGCGCTCCACTTTGAAACAGCATTACAAGGGTAGACTCTGCAGAAAAACAACAATTATAACACATTTGTTGCCGCTCAGACACAATTCTGTGCACACTAGGGACAATTTCCGGTCTAGACAAGACTGATGGGAGTGAATTGAGGAATCTGTGATTTTAAGTTTGATCCTGGCTACAGTGACACGGGGGAAGCCGATAGCTGAACTTTGCAAAGACTGTGTCCCAAAACCGCACTGACTGAAAGGCTTTATGGAACTTGACGAGTCAAGCACATCCATGCCAACAGACCTGAGTCAGGCGGGATACTCCCGATGTCTGAAGCCAAAAATGACTTTATTGTGTCTGTCTTTCGCCTGAAATTGCCTCTGGTTCAATAGAAGTCAATGGGGGAAATACATTCTCACAATTATGTTTTACAAATCTCCCACATTCCTCTTCTAAAATGTTGGAATGGTTGGACGCACCGCTAAGAAAATTGAATTTGGACAGAGCGTTAACATGTGTTAAGGTTTCAAGCAATGCAAATTTAAAATTTACATTTTACGTTCCATTATAGGACTCGACACACCCCATGTACTAAATAAAATGTACCTATCCTGCACAAATGCATGCCACTGATGCTGGGGCGGGGGCAATCAGTGGATTATTCACATGATATGGTCCTGATCAATCACTGAGGACTGCTGGGGGTGGGGGGCATAGTGACTGGTCCATCATTAAGCAGTATCCCAAAGAATGGATACAAGGCCTGCAACCCATGCCCTGCCATACATTTGTGGACTTCCATGCACTGCTGGTCTGACATACATTTAAAATACACTAGTTACATCTTTCAGGTCCGGGGGATGAATGGTGGTACAGAGATATTGGTGAATGGGCCAGAGCAGAGGCACTACACATGGCAAGAACTGTAGGAAACAGAGGGGTAATCGGTCCCAAACCCTTACTAGCCGTTTTAATAGAGCAAATAGTAATGATGATGCTTGTCCGTGACAGGGGAAGACCCCTGACCCCCTAGTTCCGACAAGTGGTTCCAGATGAATGTCTGGACAAGCTTTAGGTATTTTTGTTTTCTGGAGTAAATTCCGAAATAAGGTGTGTAGGATAGAGATATTTAATTGGTGATTTTTTTGCGTTTGTGACTCGGCACAGCTTTGAGTCACAGAGTAAAAGAAGAGTGACAGCTAACATGTGTTTCCCCCCTTTTACATGGCCATCCTCAGGGCTGTACATTTCGATCATAAATTGTGAATGATATTAAATATCATATAGTGGGGAACACATGGTGAGATAACACAAAAACACAGTTATGGAAACATAATATGTGCAGTGTGTAGGAGAGTAGGGTCTGCAATCCTATGATCGCCCAGATTTTTTGCTTTTGTTTCACTGGTTTACGACTTTCTCTGGCTGTGGGCCTGCTAATCAGACCCACAGCCTGGCTGTTCTCTTTCTAAATTACGATATGTACCCTAGGTGCATTTACCAATTGGTACTGGGCCACCTTATCAGACCCCGTAACGCAGGGCATAGGTGTACCCAGGGCCGCCAGGGGCTGAAGCATGTATTATGCCACCCCTGGCTGGCCTCCTAAATTTGACACAACTGGCTGCACGACAGCTGGGGCGAAGCCGTGTAACCACCCTTCGCTTTAGGTATAGTAGCTCTATATCTAACCATACAATGGACACCCGAGTTCCTATCAGTCACTCCTATGGCAGGCCTTAACAATCCTGAAGGCAGAGTGCGTGGGCTCGTGTGAGCTAGGTTCAGGCCCGAGCCGAGCCCGGTTGCAGCTTGCGGAATCAAGACCCAATGGCTGTTCCATGATAACGCGTACCATAACGGTAACTCCGGTGTCGCGTTATCCAGGCATGTCGAGTAAGGTGTCATACGAATCGGGGTGTTGCCCTCTCACCAATTCTGGCGATGAGGTTAGCATCCCACCCTTCTAGAGGGACACGACATGTACGTAACTGTGAACCCCGGTTAAAGTTAACTGAAGCCTCAGCTCCACAAGATGGATGCTGCCACCACAGACACGAGTCTGACCTCCTGCTGCTGGGAGTCCTTCCAGCGAGGAGCACTTGGACAAAGGGTTTCCCGTCGAGGGCGGTGTTCGCACCGTCCCAGACAGGGTTTGTGTATTCTGGGTAGGTAGGGCTTTGGCGAGAAGGTGACTGCGGAGTGGCACCCCGGTGCTCACTACGCATCTGCCGGTTAGAACCAGTTCCAGGGGCGACGGCCCTGGCCTGGGGAAAGACCGGCAGGGGAGAGGGGTGTAACTACCCCCCTTCCTGGTCCCACCCTTAGGGCAGGACCTAGTCATGTACCCACCCCTTTCTTTAGAATAAAGACCGGAGCGGGGACCCTTCCAAATTAGATCATCTTTGATTCAAGAACTACTTTCTACGAAAGGACATTCAAGACTCTTCTCAAGATTTCTCCCTTGTGACTAAGGAGTAGTCACCCTGCATCAGCGGGCACCAACTAAGAACTCTGCGGTTTGCTGTAAGTCCTTCCTCAAGGAATCCGACGGCCCAGCTCGACGAGAACCGGCTTCCCTGGCACCTCTGACCTCTACCCACGTCATCAGCTCAGCTGTGATCTGTGGGTGCGACGAGACCTCGAGGGACCGGCCATCATCAGAACCTGCACGCTCTTAACGCCAGCACGACCATCGAGGTAACTCTCTGGTGAGTGCTCTGGGGTCCGAGAAGCCCCGACCCTGAGCCGCTCCAGCACCGAAGTGCAGTCTCCCAGCATCTCCACGATCTGCGTGGGACCCTTCTGCTCGCTGCTCAGCACGTTGTCTGGTCACTAGCCGCTGGCTTGTGCCCTTCTGTGACGACATCCGAGAATCATCACTGCTGGTCTGGTTGCTCCAGACTGGCCCTTGCTTCCATCTTTGCGAGAAGCACCCCGGACCCTCCTGGTCCACTCAAGACGCCATCTTAGGCCCACCACGTGGCCCTGAGAACTGCCAAGGCTTGTTGCCCCATCCTGGGCCCAGCGACGCCGACAGCATCATCCTTCGTGGGACAGCTCGCACCTCCGCCGTGGTCGCCGACAACGCCTCCTGGTCCGTGAGACTGCAGAGCCTAGCGTCGCCCACTCACCTGGTCGAGGTGACGGCCAACCGGTGCCTTCCTGGTACCCTCTGACTACTGGCTAGTAGTACGAACTTGGTCCCCTCTGCTTTCAGGTTTCTTCAATCTCCGATCCAGGCTTGGATCTCTACGAACTATTCAGCACTGTCGCCGGCCAGCAACTCCTTTTCTTCCGGCTCCTGGCTCGTCAGCGAAGACCCCGACGCCTGTAAGACTCGTGCAGCCGCAGCCCTCGTGGCTAGGTAACTCGGCATTTCGGTGCCTGCATAGCCTCCTTATTCTAGGGTCCCGAGTCCCTCGCTTCCGACTTGCCTTATCGGGTCCGCCCGAGACCTTAATCTTTCCGTGTCCTCGGACACTTGTTTTAATTGTGCACTTGAAGTATTTGCTAAAGAGATTTGGTTTGTGCTTAGTACCCTGTCCTCATAAAGAGTACAGGGCTGTTGTGATTCTTAATAAATATACTGTTTATTTTCATAACACTTGTGTGGTGTCCTTTCACTGGGTGTTCAAGGGGTACATGTGTGGTAAACAGCTGGCTTAACACGCCCTCTCGAGTCTTTAGCCTTAGACTGCTCGTATCCACGCTACTAGGATAGCTGGTCTATAGGTTGACTTACAACCAAACACCATAAGGGTCGTTGGAACGATACATAGCGGTCGCTAGAATAGCGAACGTTGCATATCGGGCCAACTTCTCACATTGGTGAGCAGCGGTTGGGATTTGAGCTTGCTGTTGTTTTACCACACGTATCCTAAGAATATCTTGTTGAAAGATCGCACAAGTACTGTTAGTACATATAACTAAAAGCTTAGAATACTCTGAGTTCTACTGAACCAGCTGTTGTAGCTCCTCAAGGCTTAGCACACCTTGGCTACAACTCTTAGCGAGGGTACAGTAGGTAAACACGTAGTGTAGGTAGGTGCATCACTTACACCACACTAGAACCAGTATGTCGGACAAAGGAGGAAACTCTGGGTCTCCCCTTGTGTCAGTTGACCCTCCACAGGTCATCCCTTCAGGATATACTGTGCTGAGCTTCAAGGAGTTAAGACGACTGTGTCACTCCAGGAAGATTCAGCAGGGGTCTAACCCCACAACGTCCTTTCTGATTGGTCTCTTGGAGACTTATGATGCCAGGAGAGCTGAGAAACTTCGTAGCTCTTCTAATCCAGAAGGAGACATGCCTCCCCTCGAGGGAACCCGAGACGATCCTGACCTCATCCACCTCGCAACTGAGAACGAAGATGTGGAGGAGGATGAGGATGAGGATCTCTCTGGGGAGGAGGCAGATAAGGGACAGGTAGAAGTCGTCAGACTAAGCAGGTCCAACTTAAGCAAACATGATAGCGGTACTGGGGGACCCCTGGGGCCACTATCAGGTCAGCTTAACATTGGGAATGGACGAGCCCGATCTCTGTCAAGAGACTCTGGCGGATCCCTTCGAACCAATGGCTCTCACAACTCTTCTCAGAGAGGGATGACGTCCCCTCAGAGGAGAGTGTACGAAGCTAAGGAAAGGGCAGCTAATCTGAGGATCGAAAGGGAAGAACTTGCCCTGGCCAAAGAAAGGCTTGCCTTTGCTAGAGAGCAACAGTTAAGTGGGGCAGTCCCCACTGGTGGCAGCAATGTACCTAGTAATAGGGAAAAGAGTTTCGATACGAAACACCTTGGTAAGATAGTGCCCCCCTTTAAACAAGGGGACAAATGGATTACTGCTTTGGAGAGGGCCTGCACTGTGCAGGGTGTTCCCCAGAGTCAGTGGGCAGCTATCTTGTGGCTCTCCTTTGAAGGAAAAGGAAGAGACAAGCTCCTCACCACAAGGGTGGAGGATGCTAACAATGACCAAATCTTGAAAAATACACTCGTTGAAGGGTTCGGCCTAACCACTGAGCAGTACAGGGTGCTGTTCAGGGATACCCAGAAAACGCAGTCTCAAGATTGGTCTGATTTTGTCGATTGTGCCACTAAGGCTTTTGAGGGCTGGTTGCTGGGCAGTAAGGTTACTGATTATCAAGGATTGTATAATTTGATGATGAGAGAACAAATTTTAAACAATTGTCAGAACCAGTTGTTGCATCAGCATCTTGTCGACTCGGATCTGACCTCTCCCCAAGAATTGGGAAAGAAGGCAGACAGATGGGTTCGTACAAGAGTTAAACAGAACCAGGGCCAGAATCAAGGTGGTCAGAAGAAAGCAGACCAGAAGGGTAAAGATTCTAAAGGGGAACAAAATGACCAGAAGTCTTCGACAGGTCCCCAACAACCCAAAGAGGGTGGGGGTCAGGCTCCCCAAAAGAAGAAAGAAGGCCAATCCAAAAGATGGTGCCAGTACTGTAAAAGTAAGTCTCACTGGTTTAGTGAGTGCACCAAGAAAGGAGGAGGGCAGACTCCTGCCACTGCAGCCCCTAAGGCACCTGTGCCCCCTAGTACAGTCAGCAGTGGTAGTGCGCCTCCCAAGGGTTTAGTAGGGTTAACCCTGGGTTCTGAGGGGCGTGACAACTTAGTTGGCACACTCACTCAGGCTGTCCTTGTCAGTACAGGGGACGCAGACGTATCCCCTGACGTAAGCCCCAATACTTTGGGCAAATACCGACAGACGCCTTTCATAAATGGAAAGATGGCTCAGGCCTATAGGGACACTTGTGCCAGCGTCACCATGGTGACGCCTAACTTTGTGGACCCTGGACAGATCATGCCAGGTACAGAATTCCTGGTGACCAATGCAAGCAATGTCACTACCAATCACAGTATGGCAATTGTAGCTTTCTCCTGGGGAGGGGTAACTGGCCACAAGAAGGTTGTAGTTAGTCCAGACCTCCCAGTGGATTGTTTGTTGGGCAATGATTTGGAGTCGTCACAATGGTCAGAAGTGGAACACCGGACTCACATGGAAATGTTAGGTTTGCCAGCACATGTGTTCGCTGTGACTAGGTCACAGGTCAGGAAATGCCCCACTGAACAGGTGCTGGATCCTGGAACAACGGACCAGACACCTCCCAAGAAAAAGAGCAGTAGGGTTAAGGCTGCGCCTTCCCCCTTGCCCCAGGTCGAGGATCAAGTCTCAGAGGAGGCTGACCTACAGGAATTGAGGGAAACTGAGCCTAAGGAATTCGAACTTGATCAAGTTGAATTCTTGGGTTCAGGGGGACCCTCAAGGGAAGACCTGGGGAAGGACCAGTTAGACTGCCCTTCTCTTGAACCCCTCAGACAGCAGGCTGCTGCTGAGGCTGCTGGGAACGCCACAGGTACCCACAAGGTATACTGGGAAGATGGACTCCTGTACACTGAGTCAAGAGACCCCAAGCCTGGCATGACCAGGAGGCTGGTTGTACCCTTGTCTCAGCGTGGTTTCCTACTTACCTTGGCCCACGAGATTCCCTTAGCAGGTCACTTAGGCCAGACGAAAACGTGGGACAGGCTTGTCTCACACTTTCACTGGCCTCACATGAACGAAGATACCAAGGAGTTTTGCCGCTCCTGTGTCACTTTCCAAGCCAGTGGTAAGTCAGGTGGCACGACAAAGGCCCCCCTTATACCAATGCCTGTGGTGGGGGTGCCCTTTAAACGGGTGGGGATCGACATCGTCGGTCCCATGGAACCACCTACAGCATCAGGGCACAAGTTTATACTGGTGGTAGTGGATCATGCCACCAGGTATCCTGAAGCTATTCCCCTTAGGACCACTACAGCACCTGTTGTGGCAAGAGCCCTAGTTGGAGTGTTCTCCAGAGTGGGCTTCCCTAAGGAGGTCGTCTCCGACAGAGGTGCAAACTTTATGTCGAGCTACTTAACTGCTATGTGGAAGGAATGTGGTGTTAACTACAAGTTCACTACACCCTATCATCCACAATGCAATGGGCTTGTTGAGAGATTCAACAGGACCCTAAAAGGGATGATTCATGGACTACCGGAAAAGCTTCGGCGTAGATGGGACGTCCTGATCCCCTGCCTCTTGTTCGCCTACAGAGAAGTCCCACAGAAGGGGGTTGGCTACAGCCCTTTTGAACTTCTGTACGGGCATCCTGTAAGGGGACCCCTGTGTTTGGTGAAGGAAGGATGGGAGAGACCTCTCAAAAAGCCTGCAGCCAACATAGTGGACTATGTGCTTGGCCTCCGCTCGCGGATGGCTGAATACATGGAAAAGGCATCTGAAAACCTTAAGGCCAGCCAAGAACTCCAAAAAGCTTGGCATGACCAAAAGGCTGTCTTGACTGTTTATCAGCCCGGACAGAAGGTGTGGGTGTTGGAGCCAGTGGCCCCAGCAGCACTCAAGGACAAATGGTCCGGGCCCTACACCATCCTGGAGAAAAAGGGAGAGGTCACCTACCTGGTCGACCTGGGAACTCCCCGGAGCCCCCACAGGGTGCTTCATGTCAACAGGCTAAAAGCATATGTCGACAGGAAGGACATGAGTTTGCTCATGGCCCTAGATGAGGGACAGGAAGAGGAGAGTGACCCTCTCCCCGACCTGCTCACTCAGAATCCTGATGATGGCTCGGTAGATGGTGTTGTCTTCTGTGGCAGCCTCTCCGAACATCAACGGAGCGACTGTAAACAGGTTCTTCAGTCGTTCAGACATATGTTTTCTCTAACACCCAGTCAGACCGATTGGTGCACCCATGAGGTTGACACTGGTGACAGCTTGCCCGTCAAGAGTAAAATCTACAGGCAGCCTGATCACGTTAGAGACTGCATCAAAAGTGAAGTGCAGAAAATGTTGGAGCTGGGAGTCATTGAACCCTCGGATAGCCCTTGGGCTACTCCCGTAGTTCTAGTGCCGAAACCTCACACCCAGGGTGGTAAGAGAGAGATGAGGTTTTGCGTAGACTACAGGGGTCTCAATGCAGTCACTAAGACTGACGCCCACCCAATACCAAGGGCAGACGAGCTTATCGATAGATTGGCTTCGGCCAACTACTTAAGTACGTTTGACCTGACAGCTGGGTATTGGCAAATCAGGTTAGCTGAGGACGCCAAGCCTAAAACCGCATTTTCAACCCCTGGTGGGCATTATCAGTTCGTGGTAATGCCCTTTGGTCTGAAAAATGCACCTGCCACCTTCCAACGGTTGGTGAATCAAGTCCTTACTGGGCTGGATGACTTCTGTGCGGCGTATCTTGACGATATCGCTGTCTTTAGCTCCACCTGGGAGGATCACCTGGTCCACCTGCGGAAGACGTTAGAGGCACTGCAAGCAGCAGGTCTCAATATCAAGGCCACCAAGTGCCAGATAGGGCAGACACAGGTTGTGTACCTGGGCCACCTTGTAGGTGGAGGTCAGGTTCAGCCACTGGAGAGCAAGATACAGTCAATCAGGGACTGGGCTCCTCCAACCACCCAGACTCAGGTTCGAGCTTTCTTGGGCCTGACTGGTTACTATAGGAAGTTTGTCAGGAACTATGGTTCCATTGTGACACCATTAAACGAACTGACAAGTAAGAAAATGCCAAAAAAGGTTCAGTGGACAGCGAGCTGTCAAAAAGCATTCGATGACCTAAAGCAGGCCATGTGCACGGCGCCTATCCTCAAGAGTCCGGACTACTCCAAACCATTCATTGTCCAAACAGATGCTTCTGAGTTGGGTGTGGGAGCTGTTCTTTCTCAACTGAATTTTGATGGTCAAGACCAGCCCATTGCTTTTATAAGCAGAAGGCTGACCCCTAGAGAGAAGAATTGGTCAGCTATTGAGAGGGAGGCCTTTGCTGTGGTTTGGGCCCTGAAGAAGCTGAGGCCATACTTGTTTGGCACTCACTTCAAGATTCAGACCGACCATAAGCCCCTCTTGTGGCTAAATCAGATGAAGGGTGAAAACCCCAAACTGCTTAGGTGGTCCATTTCCCTACAGGGGATGGACTTTACAGTGGAACATAGACCTGGTACTGATCATGGCAATGCCGATGGGCTCTCCAGATATTTCCACTTAGAACAAGAAGACTCACCTGGTCAAGGTTAGCTTATTGTTCCGACGTTTGGGGGGGGGTCATGTAGGAGAGTAGGGTCTGCAATCCTATGATCGCCCAGATTTTTTGCTTTTGTTTCACTGGTTTACGACTTTCTCTGGCTGTGGGCCTGCTAATCAGACCCACAGCCTGGCTGTTCTCTTTCTAAATTACGATATGTACCCTAGGTGCATTTACCAATTGGTACTGGGCCACCTTATCAGACCCCGTAACGCAGGGCATAGGTGTACCCAGGGCCGCCAGGGGCTGAAGCATGTATTATGCCACCCCTGGCTGGCCTCCTAAATTTGACACAACTGGCTGCACGACAGCTGGGGCGAAGCCGTGTAACCACCCTTCGCTTTAGGTATAGTAGCTCTATATCTAACCATACAATGGACACCCGAGTTCCTATCAGTCACTCCTATGGCAGGCCTTAACAATCCTGAAGGCAGAGTGCGTGGGCTCGTGTGAGCTAGGTTCAGGCCCGAGCCGAGCCCGGTTGCAGCTTGCGGAATCAAGACCCAATGGCTGTTCCATGATAACGCGTACCATAACGGTAACTCCGGTGTCGCGTTATCCAGGCATGTCGAGTAAGGTGTCATACGAATCGGGGTGCTGCCCTCTCACCAATTCTGGCGATGAGGTTAGCATCCCACCCTTCTAGAGGGACACGACATGTACGTAACTGTGAACCCCGGTTAAAGTTAACTGAAGCCTCAGCTCCACAAGATGGATGCTGCCACCACAGACACGAGTCTGACCTCCTGCTGCTGGGAGTCCTTCCAGCGAGGAGCACTTGGACAAAGGGTTTCCCGTCGAGGGCGGTGTTCGCACCGTCCCAGACAGGGTTTGTGTATTCTGGGTAGGTAGGGCTTTGGCGAGAAGGTGACTGCGGAGTGGCACCCCGGTGCTCACTACGCATCTGCCGGTTAGAACCAGTTCCAGGGGCGACGGCCCTGGCCTGGGGAAAGACCGGCAGGGGAGAGGGGTGTAACTACCCCCCTTCCTGGTCCCACCCTTAGGGCAGGACCTAGTCATGTACCCACCCCTTTCTTTAGAATAAAGACCGGAGCGGGGACCCTTCCAAATTAGATCATCTTTGATTCAAGAACTACTTTCTACGAAAGGACATTCAAGACTCTTCTCAAGATTTCTCCCTTGTGACTAAGGAGTAGTCACCCTGCATCAGCGGGCACCAACTAAGAACTCTGCGGTTTGCTGTAAGTC
Organism: Lissotriton vulgaris; assembly: GCF_964263255.1. Taxonomy (NCBI): domain Eukaryota; kingdom Metazoa; phylum Chordata; class Amphibia; order Caudata; family Salamandridae; genus Lissotriton; species Lissotriton vulgaris. The sequence continues at coordinate 1,098,685,979 of NC_141698.1, forward strand.
CTTCCTCAAGGAATCCGACGGCCCAGCTCGACGAGAACCGGCTTCCCTGGCACCTCTGACCTCTACCCACGTCATCAGCTCAGCTGTGATCTGTGGGTGCGACGAGACCTCGAGGGACCGGCCATCATCAGAACCTGCACGCTCTTAACGCCAGCACGACCATCGAGGTAACTCTCTGGTGAGTGCTCTGGGGTCCGAGAAGCCCCGACCCTGAGCCGCTCCAGCACCGAAGTGCAGTCTCCCAGCATCTCCACGATCTGCGTGGGACCCTTCTGCTCGCTGCTCAGCACGTTGTCTGGTCACTAGCCGCTGGCTTGTGCCCTTCTGTGACGACATCCGAGAATCATCACTGCTGGTCTGGTTGCTCCAGACTGGCCCTTGCTTCCATCTTTGCGAGAAGCACCCCGGACCCTCCTGGTCCACTCAAGACGCCATCTTAGGCCCACCATGTGGCCCAGAGAACTGCCAAGGCTTGTTGCCCCATCCTGGGCCCAGCGACGCCGACAGCATCATCCTTCGTGGGACAGCTCGCACCTCCGCCGTGGTCGCCGACAACGCCTCCTGGTCCGTGAGACTGCAGAGCCTAGCGTCGCCCACTCACCTGGTCGAGGTGACGGCCAACCGGTGCCTTCCTGGTACCCTCTGACTACTGGCTAGTAGTACGAACTTGGTCCCCTCTGCTTTCAGGTTTCTTCAATCTCCGATCCAGGCTTGGATCTCTACGAACTATTCAGCACTGGTCGCCGGCCAGCAACTCCTTTTCTTCCGGCTCCTGGCTCGTCAGCGAAGACCCCGACGCCTGTAAGACTCGTGCAGCCGCAGCCCTCGTGGCTAGGTAACTCGGCATTTCGGTGCCTGCATAGCCTCCTTATTCTAGGGTCCCGAGTCCCTCGCTTCCGACTTGCCTTATCGGGTCCGCCCGAGACCTTAATCTTTCCGTGTCCTCGGACACTTGTTTTAATTGTGCACTTGAAGTATTTGCTAAAGAGATTTGGTTTGTGCTTAGTACCCTGTCCTCATAAAGAGTACAGGGCTGTTGTGATTCTTAATAAATATACTGTTTATTTTCATAACACTTGTGTGGTGTCCTTTCACTGGGCGTTCAAGGGGTACATGTGTGGTAAACAGCTGGCTTAACACGCCCTCTCGAGTCTTTAGCCTTAGACTGCTCGTATCCACGCTACTAGGATAGCTGGTCTATAGGTTGACTTACAACCAAACACCATAAGGGTCGTTGGAACGATACATAGCGGTCGCTAGAATAGCGAACGTTGCATATCGGGCCAACTTCTCACACAGTGTATGTACATTATTTGCGGTGAATATATATTAATAGGATTAAGGACGTGACAGGAGACCCGGCGGTGAGGAGATACATATAGTAATAAGTTGGAGTTATATTGGGTAGGGTATCACAGAGGCAGGACATTGATTAGAGCAGTTTGTGAAGGGAGTAGAGAGTGGGGATGGAGTAGGTGAATAGGGCAGAAGAGGCGCACATGATGGAGATAAGAGAGTGGGGAGAGAGTAGGTGATTAGAGCGGAAGAGGCGTCCATGATCGACATAAGAGGGTGTAAGATTTAAGTGAGGCCCAAGGTGGGGAGTGATGTGGAGTAGTGCATATAAGTAATGTAATGTAATGGTGATACTTGTAAAGCGCACTGTTACCCCATCTCGGGGTGTCCTGGCGCTGAAGACCGCTGAGGAACCCGTCCTGGCTTTCCCTGTGAGATGGTCCCTTCTGGGTATCTCCAAGGTGAAACCAGGCATCCCCGGTGTCTGTGGCGGGCCGTTGTAGAGATGAGGCAAGCTTAATGCCCAGAGTTGCCGAGTGTGATCCCTGGTTAGAGTAGGCACTGAGGCGAGAATTATCGAGTCCGTTGACCATGGTACACGACCCTGCCGCGTTGGGAATTGAACCGTGGTCCCGGGCCGTTCTCTGCTTACGGGTCTGCCGCCTCTAACCAGTGAGCCACACCATTCCACTATAAGTGGCGAAACCAAGAGAGGTTAGTGGAGAGGAAGATGAGGGCCAGAAAAAATGGGGGCAGGAGGGAAAATGAATGAGAGCGCGAAGAAGGCGAGGCAAAAGAAAGAGAGTTGTTATGGCAGAGAGTGTGCCATGACAACTCTCTTTTGGCAATAATGTAGCAGGATTTAGAGTCAAACATCTTTTCAAAGTGATATGCGGGGCCAAAAGTGTCAATTCATATCCTGTCAAACGGACATTAGTCAAATGTTGCATTTTTGTTTGATTTAACAGAGCATCAACTGAATGGGGTACTAGCACAAGCAATCTATGTGACAAGACTATTCTCTCACTTTGACGTATGGACACAGCTGTCGCTGCCACCGCTCGAAAACAACCAGGCAGCGTACGAGCACCTGGATCAAGTACAGCTGAGAAATAGGCACAAGGACGATGCTTATCACTGGGTGTCTGTACTAAAACTGAGAGAGCACACCGTCCCTCTCGTGTACATAGAGTGTAAATGCCTTAGTGTAGTCTGGAGTTCCTAATACTGGTGCAGAACAAAGAGCGTGACGTAACTGTTGAAAAGCATTCTGGCATGCAATAGTCCATGGGAGAGGCATCGGAGTGTCTTTAGTCAAAAGGGCCAACAAGGGTTTACTGATGTGAGAAAAACTAGGGATTCACTGAGTACAGAAAGAAGTACGGTCAATCAGTGCACGAACATCCTTCTAAGGGGCACAGGCGTGTCTAAAATAGCTTGAATGCGGTCTGGTGTGAGTGCACGCCCCTCCTTAGACAGGAGATGACCAAAATAGGTAACCTGCTGTCTACAATATTGAAATTTCTTCCAAGAGATTTTGTGATGTTGAGAATCAAGGAATGAGCGCAATGACATTGTACCTTCTTCACACTGTTCAGGGGTATCAGCAGCCAACAATATGTCATCGACATATTGAATAAGAGCCACCCCTTTTGGCACAGGGAAATAATCAAGCTGCCTTTTCAATGCCTGGCTATGAATGCTAGGACTCTCTCTTGTGTAGCTCTACAGAATCTGAAGGATCGATTATTCAAAGTGAAGCCGAACAAATAACGGCTGTCAGGATTAATAGGTATTGAGAAAAATACATTTTTCAAATCAATGACACTAAATGTAGTTGCAGTAGGAGGAACCGTAGTAAGAAGTGTTGTGATGTCAGAAACTACCGGATATTGGGGCACTACAATTTTGTTGACTTCTCGTAAGTCAATGATGAAGCTATATATCTTAGTGTCAGTGTCTTTTTTCAAAATAGGAAGAATAGGGATATTACAAATGTTATAAGGGACTTCTTCCACAACCTCCACTCGGATCAAATACTGAACAACATGTATTAATGCTTCTTCGCCTTCCCGAGATATTTTATATTGGGGCAGTCGAGGCAACGAAGAACCTTCTTTCACTTGAATATGTACTGGTGGAATAACCATTTGTCCCACATAAGTATCTGATGTAGCCCACAAAGTACTAGGTAACGATGCCAGAGCAACATCCTCTTTAATGAGACAAGACATCTCAACCATTGGATAGTTATCATTTAAAATAACACACACACCTTCTGCATATCGATACCCACAATGTTATCCGGCATGTTAGGGGAAAGCAAAAATAGACATGCTGCAGTGAATTTATCAAGACTAAATGCAAGTGGCTGTGACAGTGGGCTAAGTGTAGGTGTCCCAGCAAATCCTATCGATGGCATCATTACACCACACAGGGAAGCCCCAGGAACCAATTTTTTTAGACAAAGCACTATGAGTAGCTCCTGTATCAAACAGAAACTGATCAGTAGAGTCAAAGACATTTGCATCAACATAAGGACCTTCCTGATCTATAGGCACCTCAACCAGTTCTTTACCCCATCCTAGGCATCCCTATGCATGATTAGAATCCCCAAGACCATTGGTCAAATAATCGGACATTTGATATTGATTTCATCTATTGAAGGTATTATAATATTTCGGGTTGTGTTCTGCTGCCTCAAATCTGGTTCAATTTCCTATTCCTCCCCTTTGTCCTGAATTCCCTGGGCATCCTCTCACGCTTCCTCTACCCCGTTGATACTGCAGACCTTGCAAAAGGGGGAAATCAGAACGCCAATGTCCAATCTCTTTACAATAAGCACACTGATCAGAAGACAAAGTTACTCGAGAGAAAGGGGGTACACCAGGGGTATATACTGCACGTCCACCTCTTCCACTACTTCTGAATGGTGGACCATAGACTTAAGCCAACATAACTTTCGTTTTTAAATCCTTAACCTTTTTATCCTCCTTGCCTTTTGCTTCCAATTCCTGACGCTCATAGTACTGGGCCATAGTCAAAAAGGAGACTGGGGAAGACGTAGTCCATGAACTCTCGCTGGTCTTTAGGCGACTAACTATTTCTGGAAATATGTTAGTGACAAATTTGTCGACAAACAGATGTTTACCCGTGTCATCTGTCAATGATTGGCCACTAAAATAATGGAATGTCTCTTCAAATTGTGTAAAGAAATCAGAAATGGACTCATCTGCTTTCTGTTTACAAGACGCTAACGTTGTCCAATCTATTTTCTTAGGGGGTATAAGAGTTTTTGACTTAGTTACAATTGCTTTGGGACGATCTAATATCACCTGTTGTGGTTTCTGCGCAGGTTTTCTAGCCACATCTATTTCCTCTAAATGCGCCCAAGTAGCACCATAAGCTGCAATATCGTCTACCTTCCGAATTGCTTTCCACATATCAGGGGGTAAAATAAGTCCAAAAAACATATCAATATCAGGCAATGTCATAGTGCAGGAGATAATAGCTCCTTCTACGTCTTCATAAAAAGCAGTCAGATTTTTTCACGGATCAGGCAAATCAGCCTTAAGAGCCATAACGTCTGCTTTACTCCAAGGGGTATAGACCCAATAATAAATAAAATATCCCTTCGCATCAAATGAAGTTTTATTGTCAATTGTTCCCACTCCCTTTGGAGGAACATTCAAAGGTGCATCTTCCCGCATCGATTTTACAGGCTCCTGTTAGCTCCCACACTGCTAGTCTGCTGCTGATTTTTACATTGCTCGCTTTATTTTATTTTCTTGCCGGTGTGTGAGGGGAATTTGGGGGGAGTACTTGTCAGTTTAGTTTTCTTTCTGCATCACTTTGATGTCTAAGAATTGAATTTTAAAAAGATCGCAATTACCATTTTGTGCTCGGCATTGCTCAGGGCTCTATTCTTCTTGCCACGGCTCCGCAGCACTCCTGACCTCATTTTCGGCCGGGTTGCACGCATATTCCCGGCACTGGGCAAAAATCTACTTAACTGGGCCCATTGCGGGAGAGCGCTGCTCCTGTTAGCTCCCACACTGCTAGTTTGCTGCAGATTTTTACATTGCTTGCTTTATTTTATTTTCTTGCCGGTGTGTGCGAGGGGAATTTGGGGGGGGGGGGGGGGTGCTTGTCAGTTTAGTTTTCTTTCTGCATCACTTTGAGGTCTAAGAATTGAATTTTAAAAAGATCGCAATTACGATTTGGTGCTCGGCATGGCTCGGGGCTCTATTCTTCTTGCCACGGCTCCGCAGCACTCCTGACCTCATTTTCGGCCGGGTAGCGGCCATCTTGGACGTGACACGTGCTTGGCGCGGTCAGCGGTCCAGTCGTTGCACGCATCTTCCCAGCACTGGCCACACCCGATTTAAATGTGTCTGTGCCGAACGCGCAGCGGGCGCGCCGATGGTGCGCCAAAGGCAATCCCATCTGCGCCCGTCAGCGTCAAGGCAGTGCTCAGGGCGAGTCATGCTGCTGGATTAGCCCCCACTCATCACAATGGCACGCTCATTCAGTACTCCAGCACTACTTTAAGGTCTTTAAGAGTCCTGTGCTGCCCCTCCTATTCTACTATCACTGTCGGCCCCAAGAGTTCCTTGGCATGCCCGGACTGTGTTTTTTTTCCATCCACACAGCTCCCCTTGGTCGCGCTGAGTGCCGACCCCTGCCCTCATGGCTGTTTTAAAGCCTGCCTCATTAATTCTAGATCTCTGAAGCGGTATCATGCTGACATTGCCGTCCTGGTTTTGGATAATGATCTTGATCTATTATTCATTAAGGAGACCTGGCTCGACGCGTTCTCTAATCCCATCGTCGCTTTGGGGCCACCCCCTCGGGTTATAAAATTCATCGGACTGACCGCCCTGTAGGGAGAGGGGGTGTGTGGCCATTATATATAGAGAACGCTGGGCTCTCCAGTGCGAGTCCTCCACTATATGGGGTGGCTGTGAGGCCATGGATTTCATCCTCCAATTGTCACCTCACTTCACATTGGAGGGTTCATTACTATACCGTCCACCAGGCCCAGCGGGTGTCTTTTTGGATGCCTGCGGTGATGCTTTGGCGGATAGAGTCTTAAGGTTCTCCAACTACCTTCTCTTGGGGGATTTCAATTTGCATCTCGACTCCTTGGAGTCGGCCGATTCCGCTGTCTTCATGGAAAATCTCCAGTTGGCTATACTCTCCCAATGGGTGACTGATCCGACCCACAAGGGGGGTCACATTTTGGATCCTATCTGTTCCAACTTCCCGGTGCTGGTCAGAAAGCCACTCCCGATCATCTGGTCGGATCACTTCCTTATATTCTTCACATGGTTCACCCAGCGCCAGCGGCAATTAGCAAACAGCCATCGCGCCCCTACGCCAGGAAGCTGGATGCAGGCCTTCTTGGTGGCCATCTGGCGGCCTCACGCCCCACCCTCCTAGGTGATCTGCAGGACAATGTCACCACTTTCTCTAGTTGGATTAGTTTTTCAGTCACTGCCCTCTCAGCACTGGGTCCTTGCAAACTGGGAGAGAGACTCCCTCTAAGCCTTGGTTCACCTCGGAGCTGAAGGCTCTAAAGCACGCCTGTAAGGTTTTGGAGCGAGCATGGCGGGTCAGCGGCTATTGCCCCATTGCCAAACAGGCTCTTAGAGTCAAACAGAAAATCTATTATTCAGCTATTGCCACGGCCAAAGGCCTGCCTTTTGCCACTCGCATTGACCGGGCGAATAACAATTCCAAGGAAATCTTTGCCATCGTGCAGAGTTTTGTAACGCTCCGTGCCCAGGAGGTGGTGGTCCCCCCCTCTGACAACTGGTGCAACACCTTGGCAAAACACTTCAGGGATAAAATCATGGACATTCAAGAATCCTTCTGGAAATCCCTAAGCCGACCCCGACTGTTCCGTCGGGCAGTCCGGTGAGGGATTCGGTTCATTTTCTCTTGGCTTTTAGCCCCATTGACCCATTGGCCTCACGCAGAATCCTCGGAGCACTGAAATCGGGCTCCCCCAAGGATCCTTGCGCGGCCAGGTTGTTGGCCGAGTTGTCCGACACGATCAACCCGGATCTTCTGGTCAATCAGTCGCTCCGCGAGGCCTGCGTTCCGCCCTCTTGGAAGCAGGCTCTTATACTGCCCCTGCTCAAGAAGCCTACCCTGGATCCGTCGCTTCCCGCCAACTACCGTCCTATCTACCACAACTTAAATCATCCAGGCGTAAATTCTGTGCGATTGCCCTGCTGTTAGCCAAGAGACAAGTGTCCCAGTGCTGGCACTCTACACAGGTGCCCACTACTAAAAAGTGGTTTGTGGATATGTCAAGCTGCAGGGACAGACTGCAGACATATGAAGAAAGTTTGCCTGCCAGCTCTAGGCCCAAAGACTTCTGGTCCTATTTTACTGACTATTTGGTCACGTTGGAGTCTGACACGGATTGATAAGTAACACAGTGTGGATGGGTATGCAGGGGATTGGTATGGGTAAGGGTTGGGATGGGTGTGTGATCTGGGTGCATGGATCGAAGTTATTCCACTACGCTACTTGAACGGAACGATTGGTATGTGTGGGTCTCAAGTTTGGGGAGTTCTTTGTTACTGTTTACTGTGTATGTTTTATTACACCAACAAAATTAAAAATAAAATAGGCCTCATTTATGTGCTTCACGCCGCCGGACGGAAGTTGTCGGCTGAATGGCTGTGTATTATACATGTTGAACAAGCACTTTATTTTGAATGCAGCCGGCCCCAGGGTTGTAGGCTCCTGGCTGTGTAACTCTCGGATGATGTGAATAAAGGTCTACCAAAAAAACAAACAAAAAAAAAAAAAAACTACCGTCCTATCTCGCACCTGCCTAGTTTGGCCAAGGTCTGCGAAAAGGCAGTCACCTCTCAGCTCACCAACTATGTAGAGAGGGCGGGTTTGCTGCATCCGGCGCAATCGGGGTTTCGTGCCTCTTACAGCACAGAGTCAGCTTTGCGGGAGGTGGCGGAAGCTACACGTGATTGCTTGGATGCCGGCGGGAGAGCAGCCTTGGTGATGCTGGATCTCTCGGCGGCATTCGACACGGTGCCCCACTCTCTCCTTCTCGATCGTCTAACAGCTATCGGCATTGCGGGCTCAGCTTGGAGCTGGCTTAGATCCTTTTTGGAGGATAGGTCACAGCAAGTTTGGCTGCCCCCCTGCGCCGACGCCTCTTTCCACCGGCGTCCATCAGGGATCCTCACTTAGCCCCGTACTGTTCAACATCTACTTGACTCCCTTGGTCTATCTAGCGGAGTCCTTGGGGGCTAAGGTGATGGCCTATGCGGATGACACGCAGCTGCTGTTCTTCTGGAAAAGGGGTGAGGACTCGGTCAGCACGGCGCAGCGCTGTCTCTCAGCTGTGTTTCGCTGGCTGGCTAATGCACAGCTAAAGTGCAACAGAGAGAAATCGGAGGTTCTTTTGTTTGGCGCGTTTTCTGTAGATTTCAGAGCTAGGCTGTGGTCGCCGGACTTGGTTTGAGGAAAACTTAAATTTCGCGACACAAGTGAAGAAGCTAACAGGGACATGTTTTGGCACCCTGAAAATTCGGAGAAAGTTTCTCCCCCTCTTGCCAGCCGGTGCCAAAGAGACGGTTGTTCGGGCGCTGATCCTTTCCCGCCTGGACTATGCCAATGCTCTCCTGGTGGGATGTCCGGGCTATCTGACCAGGAAGCTGCAGGTAGTCCAGAATGCGGCAGCGAGACTCCTCCTGGGACTATCTACCAGGCAGAGCGTGCAGGTCCATCTGAGCTACTGCACTGGCTCCCAGTCGAGTCTCGTCTTAAATTTAAAATGCTGTCCATTGTCCAACGGGCTTTGTATGGGTTGGGGCCGCTCTATCTTCAGAAGCGATTTGCCTTTTACAAACCTTCTAGGCAACTGCGATCCTCTGACCAACTCCTAATACAAAACCCTCGGTTCAATCGCCACAGGCTGGGTGGCTGCTCCTTCAACCACAAAGCAGGTCTTGCCTGGAATGAGCTCCCTCTGGCCCTTAGGAGGGTGTCGGACCTGTTGCTTTTAAGAAGAAATTAAAAACTCTGCTTTTTTTAGGCTTTTTCTCTGTTCATTCTCCCCTTTAGATGGTTTGTGGTGGGCTTTCTTTGGAACTAGCGCCGGGATACTTTGAGTAGCTGCGCGCTTTACAAATTTAGTATAACATAACATAACATAACTACAATATCACTAGTGTCTTTATCTGTCCCTGTAGCTCCTTCTTGTTGCACTGGGGTCTGAACTGTTTGTTCAGTTGTAGCTTTGCTAGCTGCTTTTTTCTCCTCTCGCAGACAGAATGCGTCAATTCGTATTTTAACTACTCACCTAATTAAATCTAGCACCTGTGGAGAAAGAAAAGTGCCATCACTTAACTGTTTATAATCAGAATTTATATCAGAAGGTTCTAGACCATCAGAATGTTTTCTAAAACCGAGTCTTACTTCCCAAGTAAATGTCTCTACAAAATATAACTTCTAAATCTGACAATTGCTGAACCATTGCTATGAGTTCTGGAGCAAAGCCCCTACCAGAAGCTGCTTTACGAGCAGCGGATCTAAGAGTGGCCTTGCGTTCAGTAGTTAAAGTAGAGCAGTCTGCCACCCACTTTGTTGATCTACGCCTTTCTCATCTGAAGAAAGGTGTTCTTCTTCAGAAAGAAAATTCTCAGGGGTAGAGGGAAACTTATACGAGGGTGGAGGTTGATCTAACAAGAGAGAATCATCTTGAGGTTTATTAAGTATGGGATAACTGGGGCGCCTAATAGGGTACTGGCCAGTTACCTCTAAACAACGCTCCCTTTCCTCTTTTTTTTTTATTTCCTTCATTTCCTTATTTTTTAATTGTTTTTGCTGTTCTTTTTATGCCATAGCTTCTTCTTTCCTCACTCTCTCGTGCACTTCTTTCTCCCACATTCGTACATAATCAAACATATCTTGTAGACTCTCGTTTAAACAGACACTGCTCTACATACTGAATCTTTTTAAAAATCAAATGACCCATTTACTGGTCATCATAGATCAGGATTTTTTTTGTATATTTGTTACACAGTGTACTTACTATACATTATGGAAGAAATACCGTATTTAATGTACATATGACTATTAGGTGCCCCCTCTGGGGGAGCAGGCTGACTTATTTCTAAATCAATTTTGGTACAGCAACACAACAGAAGAAGTGTGCTAGAAGCAGGCATGCTACCAAATTATAGAAAAATAATACTTATCCCAGATAAAACAAAGTAGAGAAAAATCTCCACATTACAAACCAACAAAACCAGAATCTTGGCCAAGCAAATCCAAAATCAAGAGTGCAGCTTCAGCGACCTTACCAAACAAAAGTCTCCAACCTCCAACTGTCAATCTCTTGGTCGACCTAATGGTCACTGCAAAAACGTGCGCCAAAGGAAATCTCAGTCGGGACCGGCCAACACCTGGAGGGTCAATATTGAGAAAACCGGAAAAACACTTTGGTCTGCAAAGACAAGGGTCTCCTCATGCAGGACGTCTCCTCAAATAGTCAAGACCACTCCTTCGGGCGGCCGCGTCTCCGATGAGCCCCACGAGTTGGGCGCCAAACTGTGGATATGTGTCTTTTTAGGGGCACACCGGTGCAGGGGTCACCCTTATCTTTGTCCACGGGTCCTTCAGACCAACAAAATGGAGATTGACACTGGAGCTTAAATTCAAAATAACAAGTTTATTCACTCATGAGTGGGACCACGTCCATACAACACCCTTGAGTGTTCCAGGAGGTAGTGACTTGAATGCACAGACCATTGGCCTTTTATACTTGATTTTCTGCACTGGTACGCATGTAGTTACAAATAGAAGGTACAGGCCATCACAGGAATAACTACCGACAAACATGGGCAAATGTGGAAATCACTTAGTCAGCAAAGTGGGAGGGGAGCAGGAGTGCTTATGGCAGCACTAAGACATTGACAGTTGAGTCTGAGACCAGGTCTTCTGGCAGCTACAAACTCTTTAGCATGCATATTGTTTTTAGCTGAGTCAGGAAGTTAACTAAAATAGATAGCACAGGCAGGGAAAAAGACAAGCAGTAAAGGATGGAAGAATTTCATAGCTGACAAAATGGATGCCACAAACTAGATGGTTTCAGCTTATGCTAACAGAGATTATTTGCGATTTCCACAAATCATTAAGAGCTACACCACAATACCCCTTCCGACCTGTCCCAGAAATTGACCCTTTTGGTTAGAAACAGACCTTTACTGGATAGGTATTGAACTGTTGCAAATCTGAGAGGACTCTTGCTGGCTTGGCTCGGTTCATGCTTTGGCTGTGGGAGACAAACCAGACTCTAGCACGGCTCCTTATAAACTTCCTGGCTAGCCCACATGTATGCAGAAAGTGAAAAGCCCCCAGGGAACTGAGCTGACATGCACCTGGTACCAGAGCCGGTGTTTGCTAAGACAGTGCCCTGGGAGTGGGAGGACAGAAATGTGGCACCCTTGCTGATGGTAGTGAAATGAGGTGACAGGGATGCCCCTTTTGAGTTCACTAGTCAGTAGCTGGAACAGCAGGGACTAGCTCTTGAACACAAACACGTCGGACCTCTCCCAGCTCACCTAAGTCACCAAAGCTTAGCTGCCTCACGCAGATGATGGTTTTGTTAATGTGTGGCAGCAGCGTCGGATTGGCAATGCGTGCACTCGGGCAATGCCCGAGGGGTCGGTGTCCGAGATCCAGCTGTGGGCTGCTTTTTTTAACAGTCTTGGGGGGCGATTTGGGCGGTGCCTCTGTTGTTCAGATACAGCCAGCGGCCCAGTGGGTGTCCCAGTGGCCTTTCTGGTGGCAGATGGGCGCTCATTACCTCCCATTTAGCAACAGGCAGAGGTGTCACTCCCGTTCTCTCGCTGGGCCGGCACATTAATGTATGCATACTGAGGCATACCGGGGGCAGGTGGCCGGAGCAGAAGTGACCTCGCTTCACCAATGTAAACTAATCTCTGCATTTTTGTAACACCGCCCACCTTATTTATTTATATCTTTTTTTAAATAAAATTTCGCCATATCAGTGTTTTGAGGAAAGGCAATATACAAATGTGGGCCACTTTTTTTTGCGTGCCCGGGCGGATTTTGAATCCCAATCCAACCCTGTGAACATGAGCCGGGAGCCGATCGGACCTAATCCGTCTCGGCTCCGGGCTCACGCGCGCTCTGTGCGAAGATTTGTGCAGTCAAAGACAGCTGGGGCCACCTTCCTTCGTGTCCCCGGCGTGGGAGGTTGTGAGGCATTAGCGGAGGTGTTTTGGAGATCTTGGAGTCGCGGGCCGGGGTGATTTTTTACCCAGATTGCTGAGGAGAGCGCTCACCAGCTTCCCAACATGGCGGCACGACATCAGAGCAGCAGCATTATTGCTGGCTCCCGCTGAGACAGCTGGGGGAGGACTTGCCGCCGAAGATCGCCCACCTCGCCCGACTGCCAAACAGGCAAGAAGTGCTAGTGATGGTATGATCGGCACCAAGCGCCGCATCTCTGCTGCAGCCTCCACCGGTGCCTGACTCTAAAATGGCGGCCGCCGCTGCCCACACAGCGGTCTTTTCGGGATACAACATCTGAGGCGCCCGTTCTCCTGGCGGTTCCTGTGGTGAAGGATTTCATTTGGGCGCTCTGTGCCTTCTGTGTCCATAGCTCCCACATATTGCTGCCATATGTCTGCTGCCTGCTTGCCCCGCTGCCGGCCCGCCACCGATTCCCACACAACTACCAGGGCGGATGAACCCAAACAGAACCCACCGGCTGCACTGGGAGCCGTGCCAGCGCCACACGACCAACGCGCGGGAGCGCGACCGCACCAACAGCTTCAACACGGCCTTCACCCCCACGCACAACGCCACCACCCACATTGTGTTTACTTGGGCTCTGGTGAGAGGCCCATCCTTCCCTTCAAACTTTGTTTTAGACTTTGCTGCCTCCCGTTCTGCCTTGGCGCCTGTGGTCTTTCTTCCCTGACCCCCTGGTCTCCGGATTGAACACCTCTGCCCCAGCTCCTCATGAAAATAAATAAATATGTGTCTTGTAAAGCGCACTGCTGCCCTGAGGCATTGTGCCGCTGTAGACCGCTGGGGAACCCGTCCTGGCTATCCCTGTGAGATGGTCCCTACTGGGTATCTCCATGGTGAAACCAGGCATCCCCGGCGAATGTGGGGGGCCGTTGTAGAGATGAGGCAAGCTAATGTCCTGAGTTGCCGAGTGTGATCCCTGGTTAGAGTAGGCAACGAGGTGAGAATTATTGAGTCCGCTGACCCTGGTCCACGACCCTGCCGCGTTGGGAATTGAACGCTGGTCCCGGGCCGTTCTCCGCTTCCGAGTCTGCCGCCTCTAACCAGTGAGCCACACCACTCCACTCACGATGAGGCTTTACTTTGCTGCGGACTGCTTTTCTCCCCCTGGACTTGTTGGCTATGTCAGCCCTCTTCCTGGACTTTCGGACTTGGACCTTTGTGCTCCCCACAATTTTCTTTTTATGACTCGCTTCTTCTTCTACCTTTCTCCTCCGCCATTTTAGCGATCTCTGACCTCCCCCTCCGTCCTAGCGACCTTTCTATTGTCTCTCCTGTTGCCTCTGACACACTCCTCACTGTCTTACTCATTACTATCTGCTTCCCTCTCTCGTTTGTCTCACTTTCCTGCCCTTCTCTGTCCCTCCCTTGGTGCTGTGACTGCATCCCCCTCCGACCCCACTTAATGGAACACTTCTTTTCTGTATATAGAGATAACTCTAATCACTAGTATATGCAGTAGACCTTTGTGCCCTCTACCATTTCTATGTGACTCTTAGAGTATATCCATTCATATCCCTTCCTTATGTACATAGAGATAACTCTAATCACCAGTATATGCAGTAGACCTTTGTACTCTTTACCATTCCTATGTGACTCTTAGAGTATATCCATTTGTATCCCTTCCCTATGTATATAGAGATAACTCTAATCACTAGTATATGCAGTAGACCATTGTACTTTCTACCATTCCTAGGTGACTCAGAGTATATCCATTCATACCCCTTCCCTATGTATATAGACATAACTATAATCACCAGTCTCTTCTTTGTGTGACTTTACATCTTGTACATTTGCAATTTTTTTCTGTGTGTATCGTTTATGTAACGCATGTAGTCCTAAGTCCTTATGTTTTGCAACTGGTTCTTATGTAAAGCGCTCTGACACCTTCGGGTAAAGTTTGCGCTATATAAAATCGCATTAAATAAAAAATAAATCAAGGGTCAGAGGATGAATATAGGCCATGGAAGAGGGCGGTAAAAAACAGAGTTTAAACTTGCAAATCAGACAGAAGCGAACAGGCAGGGAAAAGCTGGAGCAAGATGAGAAGAGCGCTGCTGTCGGCATAACCTTAATGCACACAGCGCCCTGGGCACAGCTCGCCCGCAGCTGAAGGCCGTCCCTGCCTGGTACACAACGCATGGATCCCCCACAACAAGGACTACTAAACATGTCACGTGCTCTGGGTCGCTGCCGCCCCTGCAGAGGCTTCCGAGGCGCGCCGCGTGCTGACCACGGACCCGACCTGAGACCAGGGCCGTGGGAAGCGGGAGAGCCAGCCTCCGGCCAGCCCCAACCCGGGTCTAGGCACTGCGGCCCGTCCCCTCACTCCTCCCACCCAGAGCCGAGGGCGGCAGTAACAAGGCCTGCGCCTCCGGAGAGCGGCTGCGGCCCAGGGGGCACGTTGACCGCCCGGCCCGAGGCCAGCTTCACCTCAGCCCTGCCGGCCGACGCCACCGTGTTTACACACCGGAGAGACACGTGCAGACTACCCATTCAATCCCCCAGCCAATCGGCACGCCGGAACTCTGTGCAGCGCAATGTGATTGGTTGAAATGCCGCAAAGGCTCCAATTCCATTCCACCTTGCACAATACGTACCCGCCCCCTGGCGGGATATGTTTGGTCACGGGATTGGCTGTCATGCGACCCGGAAGTAACGGAACCCCTGACAAATGTCAACTCTGCAAGTCAGTGAGGGGCGCTGAGTTTGGGCTGACTTTACGGACGGTCCGTGCTCCTAGCCGGCCGGTGGGCACCCTGGCAGCCAGGAGGGGCAGTGGCAAGGAGGCCGGGTGAGTGTCAGGAGCATGGCGGCCTCCTAGAGTTAGGCCGGGGCTGTGTGCACGACAGGGGCCGGGCAGCGGCTGGTCAGCTGCTGGGAGGGGGCCGAGACATGGCCAGGTGCATGGAGGCCTCTTGGGTCCAGGCTCGGGGTGGTGGGGTAGGTCAGGCTGCATGCACTGGCCAGGGAGTAGGTAGGCGAGGGCATGGTCAGGTAAGTGCCTGGCACCGGCGCCTCTCCAGTGTCAGTCTGAGACTTACCAGGCAGGGCAGACTACATATGTGGCCCAGTGAGTGTGGCCTGGAAGCTCTGTCCTCCGTGATGGGCTGAGGGGTGGGAGACTCCAGGGACTAAGCAGTAGCCTCTGAGCAGTCTGGGGGCAGCCAGGACAGTGTAAAGTAAGAGGCTTATGAACAAAGAGGAACCAGAGGATGAAGGTTTGTTCATTAAATAAGCTTTACTTCAGTTTCAAGTAAGTTGAGCAGGCATAAATACTGGAGCACGTCTGCTTCGTTAGAAGTCCAACAGCTGAATGAATAGGTACAGTTAACATGAAGTGCATTCAAGTAAATCACGAGCGATGCACTTTTGAAGAGAAACATTCTCTTCAAAAGTGCGCGCCATGGAACACCGAACCTATGTACATCATTGTAGTTAAACAACATAGAAGAAGTACAAGGAAGCAAACTTATACACTACAGACAGGCTACATAAGTGGTCAGGTGAGTGTGACCTGGCAGGTCAACCTCTCCTTGATGAGCCGAGGGATGCGGAAACTTCAGGGGTAAGCAGTGGCCCCTGGCCATGCAGGGATGACAGAATTAAGTGAATATCAGGGATACATGCCACCCCCTCAGTGGGTCCCTTGCTCACTGTGCCGCTCGGTTTCTAGCTAGCCTGGCTGATGAAGGGTGATACCCTGAGAACGGTCCCCAGGATGCTTGTTTTCAGTCCAGGGAGGACCTGACTTGGCAGTTCGGTCAGGACTGTTCCCATGAGGCACAGGGTCAAGACTGATTTCCATATGGCTGGGTCCAAACTTGGGTGGCGTACTGGGCAAAAGAACAATGGATTTAACCCAGATCTTTTGACTGGGGGGAGAATGTCTGAATCATTCAGCATTCTGTCCATCATTTGTTGCAGTTACACTCCCTCAGTGTCACGCTGAGGTGTGGAGAACATAAATAACTCAGCTGTGGCATGTGAGAAATTTGGCGAGGGTATAGCGAGGTTTATGAGCTGATCAGCCTCTCACTGTAGAGGCAGGCTAGCCAGAATATTTATGGGAGGAATCGTGCTAATGGTACGCCATAGCTCCAAAAGCCAAAACATGAGCCTTCGAGCCACCCAAAAACTGACATGCTTGGGAGGCCGTGAGAGGGATCTTAGGTCTCTGGAAAGGGTGCACAGGGTGGAATCAGTTGCAACCTGGCCCATAGTTCTATATGGACGTGCTGTGAAAGTCTTGTGTCCGTGGTAGCTTTTAGTACAGGCAGTCCCAGTCAGGCGCCTGCCTCATAACTGTCTGCCTCATTCTTACGTGCACTTTCACACCATCCTGTCTGTCTCTCCACTCTTTCATGGCATTTTGCTCCTTCTGGTTTTTCTCCTGTCTCTTGCTGCTCTCCATGCCATGTTCCGCTCCTTTGGTGCTTTCATGCTCCTCACAAGGTTTTCACTTGAATTTTCATGTGCCCTATTTCTTCCTAATCATTATCACTCTATCTCTACCCTGTACCTATTCCACTTCAGTTTCTCTCTCTCTCTCTCTCTCTCTCTCTCTCTCTCTCTCTCTCTCTCACTCAAGTATGTGTTGGTGAAGTTATGCATAGGTGCTTAAAAAGGGGTCGTCTGGAATCAATAAAAGTATAAATGGAGCATAGTTTCTGAAATGATTAGATTGGGTGTGTGCTTTGGAATGGTTGCACTCGCAGCTCAACTTGCTTTTGGCTCGAGGGTCTAAAAGAACCTCAGACTGCGCCAGAGTCAAGTGTCTGGCTTGATTCTTTAGCAACTTGCGCTATCTGTCTCACTTTCAGACAAAAGATTGGGGGGCGGGGGTGTCACATCACGAACCAGGAAGAGGCTTAAGTGCATGCTAGGGAATAAATGGAATGTTTAGAAGGCCTTTCACCTCTCAGTAGAACGCTAAGGATGGGGGTGCGTTAGAAGGCAGGTCGCAGAGTGTAACGAGATGTCAAAAGCTGGGTTAGGTCTGCTGGAGCAGGACCAATAATAGTTTAGGCGCTTTTTGTCTGCTGGAGCCTAGAGGCATTTTGGGGGTGGGTGATAGCTTTTGGCCAGTCTCAAACCAAATTGGAAATGAGAAAACGTTATTTGGAGAACCTTACAATCTCCCTGACATGAGAATGTACTACTAAAAAAGGTAAGGTAACCTTAACACAGAAAGTCAAGACTATGATTTGTGACCCTGCAGAAGCAACCAAATAAGGTTGTAAAGAGGTCTTCGTCCACAACATTTTTGTGGTATGCTTCACCATTGGACCCTTCACTCAGAATTGCTAAATCATTTTAATGATGGTCTCCCCGATAAGGTTAACAACACTTTAGCACTGTAGAAGTGCTGTAACTGGATACAAAGGGTTATAATGGCCTTTTCATCAGTGGTTTAGTCTACATGTTATGGCTAACGTTGGGTCAGGTGACTTTTGTCAGGACCAAGATATCCCTAAATAATGTCAGGAATTAACAAGCTGCAGGAAAGGCCTGTGGCATTCTAGGTGAAGAAGCGGTTCTTGATGGGGTCATGTCAGGGATGCATATTGTCAGCCTTCCTGTCTACAGTTAAGTCTAGGGCCACAGCAGAGTTCCATTACCAGCCTAGGTGTTGCCAGAAAGAGGCTTTAACTATCTAAAGTGTGGGGAGGAGGAGATTAGGGAGTCTTGACTGGCTAGTAAATGAGGCTTTCATAAGCCTTTAGTTAGTCGGCGGCGTGTTGGAGATAGGTCAGCTTTTCCTTGTCTGGCGTAGAACAGGGGATGCAGCTCATGCAAGATCCTGAATTGATTTGTTTGAGCCTGAAATCAGGCTTCTGTGCAGGATAGAAAGTGGTCATTTGGAAATGCGGGGAATTCAGTGGCTGGCTAGAGGAAAAAAGAATCTTAAGAACGTCGAGTAGCTATCTATTAATTTCATTCTTCAGTTACTGCTCGCGTTCCAAGCGCTCATTTTTTCTTTTTGTTCAAGCAGTCAACAAGAGTGTGTTCTCTGGCTGTCTCCCTCGGGCTCTTCTACCCTGTGTTCCATTTTCCCGTCCATGCGCTTCTCCCCGCTAGTGACACGTTGCCCTCTCCTGCCCCTTTGTTTTTCTCCCACCCGCGCTGTTTCGTGTTGCCCTACATTTCCCTTTCCAAGTCAAGTGGGAATGTAGGGATCTGGTTTGAATGAAGAAGGCTGCTTGGGAATAGAACCAGGGGACTTGGGCCAAGACTTCAATATGCATCCCAAAAACGCTAGTTTAAACTGGGGAAAGGAATAGCAGGTTACTTTGTCACTTTGAGGTCCTCCCTGGTACTGAGAATCCAGTCTAAACTTGTATTCGTGCCTATCTTGCTGAGGAGCGCTGTTGCTGCTGAACCTGTGGCGATTCTAAGGCCATCTGGAACTCTTGCTACCTGTGCTACAGACCACCCGCCTCCCGCCGCCGGACTCCTTTTTTCACCCTGGGGTCGGGCCGCTGTGTGGAGCGCGGCGCAGGGTGTCAAAACTACTGTTCCCAGCATCCTTTGCGGCGTTAGCCGCGTCAGTCGCGCGCCAGGAGGCGCTTAAATTTGCAGTCACCCCGTCTCGCGGGACGCCAGGCAAAGGGCGGGCCGTCTGAGGCCGTCCGAGGTTGGACAAGGTTGGGTTGGGCCAGGGACTCTGCTCTACATTTCTTATGCCCACTATTGGACACAGTGTTCCTGGACCACCGAACACCAGGTAAACAAACATATTTTAGTTTCTTGTGAGCCAACATCTTGCACCAAGTTCACAATCCATCTGTACAAATGCCTGGAAAAAAGTTAACCCCAGTTACAAACACCATGGAGAACTATCTTGTCCAAGTTGTGGCGAAAATAAATAGTGACAGAAGGTCTTCTTTGGGACTAGATTCACCTACACAATCTCCACTGGCAGACAAAGAGACAGAGGACTCATTTGCTCTACTAAATAGCAGCCTCTCTGGTGCGGCACATGATTCTCTCCAGGACACAATTACCATCCAGCCCAGTGGCATAGTAGCTAGTACTGAAGAAAATAGTGACAATGAAGTAGTGACTGTGACCCCTACAAATAGTGAGTCCATCCTCCCCACTGTTGTCCCTATTCCTGCCCCGAGGGTTACAGGGGGCAAAAGAAAAGCCATACAAAAACGGGGGGGATTAAGGTCAGCTAAAAATAAAGTTGCAACGCCACCAAGGAAAACTCTTGATGAAGAGGAGGATGATTTGACTGGGGAAACTTATCTGACCCTTTCTAACGCCCAATTTCAGAAATTCTGTAGCTTGATAGACACAAAAATCAAAGGGATAGTCAAACCTCTGATAAGCAAAATAGATAAATTATCTGCCGAGGTAAGCAAACTGGAAGGTTTACTTGGAAAAACCCTGGGGGAGGTGGGAAAACTCCCAGAAGTCATCACGTCTAGTGTTCAGCCATTGGTGAGTGAAATTCAATCCTGCAAATCCAACGGATTGACTCCTGCTGTTGTGCCAAACCTTCCAATGGCTTCACTGATAAATCCACCTGATAGCACCTCTGGTGTTGTACCCTCTGCTGCTCTTAATGGTGAACCTAATACTTCGAAAGGGTCATTCGAGCTTGTAGTGGAAGCCTCGCCACTAGTTCTTGTACTCGCAAATGTACCCCCACTAGCTTCTGGCGAAGTTGAATCAACATCATCACTTCTAAATAAATCCTTATCATGGCTAACAATATGGCCATATCTCCTTGGGGCAAGCAGCAATTATCCGAAGAACTGGTAAATGCTAGAAGGGTTGAGTGGATTGGGAACAGGGTAAAAAAGTTCAAGGGAGATTGCGTCGTGCTCAATTTTTCTGACCCCGAGGTTTTGCCAAACATCTTGCCTAATATCTTCCCTCCACAGAGAAGATCTACTTCTATTGTTCCATTGACTTTAGACTTTTTCTATCCCCGGAAAGGTAGAGGCCCCAATTCAAGCACCTTAAGAACAAAATGGAACGTTGTAACCAAAAGGGGCAGTAAGAATTTCGGCCTCACTGAGTGGGGTCTAGGTCTGGAAAACAGATTTTCTGCCCTCTCCAACCTAGATGCTTGTGACTGACAACCATTCAACCCCATGCCTCTGTTGCAAATTCCTTCGGCTGCACGTATAATAGGGGAGCACAGTCGTTCTACAGGTACACAAAACGAGACACGCAACTTTGATGCCACAGTAGGACTATTTACTGCAAATATAAATGATAATGTTAATGACGATGCAATGTTGAATGTGTCTGTTCACAGTTCTAAACCAATTACGGTAAATGCCACCGGGAACCTATTGTCTTGGAATGTTGCTGGGCTTTGTTCCAAAATGGATTGCGGAGAATGGTTTGGGTTTGTCAGCCAGTATGACGTCTGTATTTTTCAAGAGACTTGGGCCTGTGATCCCGCTTTTGCACTGGGGTATTTGAATTTTCATGTTCCGGCCACTAAGGGCCCCAAAGGACGTCCGATGGGGGGACTCACCATATGGGTCCACCAGTCCCTAAATATCGTAGTGAAAAATCTGGAGCTCCACCAAAAAGACATTCAGCTCATTAGACTTACGAGGGACTTATCCACCTCCATTGACCTTTATAATATATATGCTAGAGGTGGAAGTGCAGGAAAATCAGAGGTCCTTTTGTCTCTGTATAATTTCCTAGACATTTACTCTTCTGGGAATAACATTATTATAGCAGGCGACCTAAACCGCACTTTTGAACAACTAGACACTGGTGAGGCTTTCTTAGGTGCGGAGGAAGATAAGATTTGGGACATCCCCGCACTTGATACAACCCCAATAACTCGCTGGACCGAGGATATTCTAGGTTTAAATGCTATGTGCCTTGAACAAGGGTTAAGGGCTTTGAATGGTCGGACTAAGTCAGACAGAGTACCAGCCATGACTTTTAACAATGGTAGAAATAAGAGCCGCATTGACTATGTCATATGTAGTATGTCCCTATGGTCATCTGTTACTGATATGGTTGTTTTGGAAAGGCTCGAGAGTGATCACAATCCTCTATGTGTTCTCCACAAATGGTGGCTGTCTGATGTTATCGCTCCTAGTAATTGTGTTGAATCCTTACCCCCGTTGATTGTACCAACTAATGACTTACGCAGGTTGAGGTGGACAAGCGTTAGAACAGATCCGCTGGTTTTAGAAAATAAAGTATGGCAACTGATAAGGCTATTATGGCCCTTGAGGGAGAGGCTGGGCATTCTCCTAGTCAAAATATTATTACCAAGGTCCATGAAGATCTCTTTAATGAAATCAAATGCCACTTCTTAAAACCGGTAAATAAAAAGAGGATCTGTGCCTATAGAGCTGCTAAATGGTACAATCACGACTGTAAGGTGGCAAGAACCTCCTTGGGTGATGCAATTAAGAATAAAAACCTGGAGGTTATTAGATCAGCCAGGAATCAATACAAACATTGCATAGCTAAAGCGAATGAAGCCCACTGGAACAAGCTAAAAAGTGCAAGTGACCAAAATCATTCTAGGTTATTCTGGCATATAGTCAAATGGGGTCATGATAGGCTTGAAGAGGCTAGTACTAACAATGTCCCCCAGGACGCCTGGGTTAAATTCTTTAGTGAACAGTACGCTTCCAGAGATCAGTCTGTAGACAGTAGATGCTTGCCTTTTTCACTGGCAGAAGATGATATTTTCACGCAGAGCGAAATACTGACTGCCCTTAAAACTGTTCAAAGTGGTCGCGCCCCTGGCATTGACGGGGTTCCAGCAGATGTTTTTTTAAATGATACTGTAAGATGGTGCAAATACATCCACCTGCTAATAAGCTATATCAACAGAGGTGCAGATATCCCAGTAACCTGGCGGGGTGCTGTAATCATCCCGGTATATAAAAAAGGAGATCGCGCTCAGCCCTGTAATTACCGCCCTATTAGTTTAATAGATACTATTCAAAAAATAGTGGGGCGAGTAATCGTTAATAGGTTGCTCGATTGGGCCGATGATAACAATATTCTATCTCCCTTCCAGGCTGGATTTCGCAGGGCAACCAGCACTGTGGATCAAGTCTTTCGTTTCCAACTGATCCAGTGGAGGACCGTGGTGCTAGGCGGAGGCAGCCTGTATGCAGCATTTGTTGATCTGCGGGCTGCCTTCGACCTGGTACCAAGGGCAAAACTGTGGGAAGTGCTTGAGACTCTAGGGGTCCCTGGGGACTTGTTGACTTTAATCATGCGATTGCATGAGGGCAACTATGCCAAAATTCGATGGGGTGGGTATGGAAACGACACCGCCGAATTCCCCGTTGAGCGCGGGGTTCGGCAAGGGTGCTCAATGGCCCCTACGTTGTTCACCCTTTTTATTAATGGTATTGCTTCCCGCATGCAATCTCGGGCAGTGGACGCTCCCTTTCTTGCAGGTGAAAAAGTTCCCATTTTAATGTTCGCCGATGATACCTTAATTTTATCCAAAACCCCAAGTGGTCTGCAAAAAGCATTGGCAATATTTGACGAGTTCTGTGTAGATCACGGATTGGAGGTGAACGCGTCCAAAACAAAACTCATGGTTTTTAATCCACATAGAAATTTTAAATCATAAATTTCCATGAGTGGTCGCATTCTGGAGGTCGTAAAATCTTTTACTTACCTGGGGATCCTTATCTCAAATGACAATAAGTGGCAGCAACATCTTAATATTGCTACATTAAGGCACAAGCAACTAGCTGGCACTATTATCAAGGAACACAGGAAATCGCTGACTAAACCCATCAAACCACCTTTGATAATATATGAGGCAAAAGCAATTGGGTCTGCTTTGTACGGTGCGGAGTTATGGGGGCATGAAAATCTCCAGGAACTCCAAACATCAGAAAATAAATTCTTAAGGTCACTGACAGGTACCCCACAGAGCAGTCCGCTATTGCCCCTGCGTTCTGAGCTAGGTAGGAGATAAATTTCGGAAATGGCCAAACTACGCCCAATTTTATACTGGCGTAGGCTCTGGACCACGCCAGAGCTCTCCCACTACGCGGGCGGGTTCATAGATGTTATTAAAGCTGATCGTTATAATAAAATCAGATGGTTTAAAACATTAAAGATTGCATTGTTCGAATTAGGACTAAATGCTTTATGGACCGATCCAGCTGGGGCTTCATTTCCCACTAAGTCTATTTTAAAAAACAATTTTTGGGAATATGTTGTCAATAGGAGTATGCTCAGTACTAACAGTGGGTCTATGACCATCAGTTTCCTAGAAATTAAGATGTACCCTATTTATGAAATGTACTGGGACTACATATCGAACCCCATGGACAGAAAACTGCTCTTCCAATTGAGGGTTGGTTCCCTCCCCCTCCGTAATTTAACATCTAAGTGGAAATAAGGGGGTGTAGCAATTTGTCCAGTCTGTGGGGTAGGAAACGAAACTCTTGGTCACTTTTTGTTTTCTTGCCCAGTATATTCTGCACCAAGGCGAGCTTGGTTGGCTCCTATGTGCAGGAACTTAGGCACAAAAAGTAGCATGGTAGCGCTGCGTATTGTAAGATCTACTTCTGTAAATTGGATCATAATTGCCACCGCAAAGTACTTGGGGTGGGCGTGGGTTATAAGGCAGAGATTGCTGGTAGGTTAACTACTCACTGCCTAGTTGATCAGAGACTGCTAGACACTTGTCTATTCTCTGTAACAGTTTATTAATAGCCCAGAGACTGCTAGACTAATGTTTATTCTCTGTAAATGTTTATTTAGCTGATCAGAGACTGCTAGACTAGTGTCTATTCTCTGTAAATGCTCATTTAATGTATCATCGGTATGAAATCTTAATGGTATGAAATTTTAAGGATTTTTTATTGCCTTTGTGATCATCATTTTTTGGTATTTTTAATAGTAATGAACTTTGCACCTGTGTCTATGATGAGTTATAGTTTTTAAAATTGTGCCATGTGCTTGTGTCTAAATGACTTTGTAAATTTAATTGTTTTTTATTATGTTTGTATGTCTGCTTTTATGAGTAATACTCGAATAAAGCACTTTTGAAAATGAAAAAAATTAGTTTCAACCACTATTTCACAAGCTGATCATCATTTAAAAGGTGGCTCTTCAGTGCAGGCTGCTAGTAGATATTTGCGTGGTGTTAGATCTGTAGCCACATCGATTCCCTGGCCCAGTGTGTTTACAGTATGCTGCCTGGTTATGGCAAATTAACCTTCCTTGCTAAAGCTGTACTTGGTGGCTTGTTGAGTGTATTCTGGTGTGTTGGCACCCTCCACCCCTTTCCTGGAATCAGTGAAATTATGTGCGTTGTCGCCCTTCCCCTCCTCCATTTCTGCTTTGAATGATTCTCTGATGCTCTTATATGGCTCACACACCAAACCCACCGACTATTGATGGTCTTGTGTGCCAGGTGAAATTGAGTGGGGTGCTGGCAGGGGCAGAGGTATTACATTCAGCTATGAAAAATACTAGAAAGAGCTGTAGTAATATATCTCCAATCCCATGTATACCAAGAGCAATTACTTCATACCTATAAATCCATAGTCAGACCCCTCTGTGGTATAAAGAGACACTATGTCAAGGTGGTCTGTGACACCCACCCCATAACAAAGAAGCAGCACAATGGCCTGCAAGTCTTACTTAGTTTCTGCACCAACCTGGAGGCCATCCTCTCAAACATTCGTTCCCTTTGTGGTTGGGTGAATACTTCAAGGTCAATCTTAGCAAAACAATGGCCATCCTCCTCAATATTAACATCATTAATTAATGGTCCAGCCATAGCTCTTGTGTCTGACCCTTTGTGGCTTTTCACCTTTAGGATGAATTGAAGCCTTTCGCTGCTACTTTGATTCACAGTGGCTCTTACAATAATAGGTAAAAAAAAAATACAGATTTTTAGGTGTGTACTCCTATTTTGTCAGCAACATCAAACTCTAGTTATCTGAACAAAGTCCTGTGCACACGAAAATTCGAGTTGTCTCCAGGTGGAGACTTCAATTGAGCAGTGTTAACGAAGAGATTAACGGACCCGTGCAATCCGTTTATATCTCTGAGTTGGAGATCTACCCGTCTCTACTTTGACCCTCGAGGTTCCTGCGCATACCACGCATGCCACTGACGCTCTTTTTTTACACACCCTGCGTTTGAGCCCTGATGAGTCACAGCCGCTACACGCTGTGACGAAACACGTGTCGGCTTCATTTGATTTTGTTTACAACTTGCTACTTGGATGTACTGAACAATCATTCTACGATTAAATTCTATATTGTTACCAGACAAATCGTTTGAATCTCTTCGTTAACACTGCTCAATTGAAGTTTCCACCTGGAGACAACTCAAATTTTCGTGTGCACAGGACTTTGTTCATGTGATTCGGTACAGGAAGGGCATCTCCTTACCGTTGCAGGGGCTGGTTTTCCGTTGGGTTTGTTCCCCTGACCTGCATGCACCGGACTTTTCACTTTCATAGCAACTACCAAAACCAAAGGAACACGCAGAGCGCCATCACTTCCTTGCACATATCCAAATCCATTCTCCCTCGCTCTAAAACTCTATTTATCTGCTTCTGCGCCACAGTGAAGGCCCCCGTCCTTTCTCCTATTGATAGGGAAGCACCCTGCTAATTGGCTTGTCCAAAATTGACTAGACTCCACTGAGAGCAGCCTTTTTTTTTTAACAAACTTTATTGGGTATATTTAGTAGTTCATCAAATAATTTCATCGCTGTTTAAAAAAAAAAAACCTTTATTGTACAGTTCAATAAAATTACAAGCACAGGCCAACAACTGCAGGGGCCGGCCGCAACACAAGAATAAGACCCACTATATTATCAAATGACACAGCTATTCAGCCGACAACCCTGAGGTCCGGCAGCGAATCCGGATAAACATTGTATTGAACTCGCAACACGTTACAGGATAAGACGAAGGTTTCATTTTATGTTTAACGCCCCCCCCCCACCCCCCCCAACCTGAAAAGCAAGGAAAAAGAAACAGACATATCTGGTGCCATGCATGCAAACACTATGATAAAGTGAGCAGGTACAAAAATAGAATAATCACAGATCAATTTAAAGGGAACGACCGAGACGCCTGCGCTAGCAATCACAAAACAGGATGTACGACAAAGCAATCTATAACACAACGCAGTCGCCCGCACACAGACCTCGCCCACCCATTGACGCCAGGCTAGAAAAAGAAGTACGGTTACCAGATACTGGAATACATACGAGATCAGGATAATACCCCAACGTTATGAAAGGAGAGCGAAAGGAAAGCGTGAGATAAAGAAACCACAAAAACGAAACTAACTAACAAAACTATAGACACATCCCCCCCCACCCTGCACACCTGCATGTGGCTTTCGCCTAACCCCAACTAGCAGCCTGCCTGTCGCCCCGACTAATCAAACTACAAAAAGTGAAAGAAGAATGGAGGAGGAGAATGTCATACAAACTCCCGGTCACCTTTCCCCCCCCGCCTGAAACGAACAACCCCTGTCCTAAGACCACAGAGTACTCGAAAATATTATAGACAGAGCCAGACAGTGGAGACGTTGAACACAGCCCAACCTCCCGCAAGCATTACGTTAGCGAATCCCATGTACTCTAAAGCCCCGAAATCAGACCCAGACCAACAGTCTCATCCTTGACCCCTCCGATCTTTCATGCGGATTCTGTCCAGTAACACCATCCCCGCCCCAAGAGAGTCAAAGTTCGTAGGAAGTTCAATTAAGATTAATATGAGACCAGTCGAACACATTGAGTCTCTGCAAGAATCCGCTACCGGTAAGATCTCCCTCACCGACATGATGTCCAGATATCCTTTCCTCCGTAGATGTGAAAGAACCACAAGGGCGGGAAGGGACGGTAGTGACTTTCGGTTTTTGCTAGTCGTAGTCTCAAGGAGTGAAGAACCAGGTAGCTCCACAATAATCGACTGTGATGGTGTATGCAGCGATACGCCCAGAGAAACAATTCCGCAAATATTCTGCAAACAGGTCAATAGCGTCAAATCTTTATCGCGCATGGGGTCTCCGTCCTCCTTTACTACGGGCATCGTGGGAGAATCAATTAGTTGAAAGTCACGCAATAGAACAGAGCCCAGACTCGGTCGCCCAGTTTCGATGTCACCAGCAATCATTTTATGGACAATGGTCTCCAGATGCAATTGAAGTGCCCTGATGGCGGCCATTACGGTCTTCAAGGACGGCTCACAGTTTGTCCGATCCGCCTCCACTCGCTCGGTTCCAAGCATGGGCGGGTTCCTCAGAGAGCCGGGTCTCTCTGGGAGAAGAGGCAAGAGCGGAGCGGACGTCAACTGAGGGTGCATTATCGGTCAGCAGTACGCCACCACGAGCGAGGGCCCTGGCCCAGCAGACCCGGGAGGTGGCGACCGGGTCACCGGTGACAGGGACCAACCCCCCTCCACAGCCACAGACTAAGCCTATCCCCACTCCTTCAGTATAAAACAGACCAGGTGCTCGCCACCAAAAACAGGCCAGGATAACCTCCACTGCAAGAGACCGGACCCTGTCTGAGTCCCCCGGCCGATGTTATTCAATTGCAACCTGGCTGGGCAAGTACTCGAGGCCCCCGCTCAGAAGCTGGGTTAGGCCGCGATCTTAAACACGACACAACTCCGTCAATCTGGGCGTTAAAATTCTCGGGACCGCACCGTCAGATTCAGCAACAGTTCATCCACACAGGGGTCGGGCGTAAAATCAGGATATCTGGCAGGATCATCAAGCAGCAGACGGAGGTCGGCGGAGCCGGGAGCCTATGCGGCCATCTTGGTTGCTGCGTAGCTCCTCCTCCCAATTTCGTCACTGTTATACATGTTATATAATGAACATTTGCTTATTAGGCCTCTCTCCATGGTACAGTGTCATTCCAGCCGCATAGTCTAGTACAAAAACCTTCAACATTATACACATTATTGCGGTCCAACGCCTCTATTAAATAACTGATAACAGTGCAATTGCAACCCGATGAACCCCGAGTACAAGAATTCTGGAGTCGTGTTCGCGTCTCTTCTATCAACCTAAGTGGGGTTTATCCATACCGCATGAAGAGATTCCCCCTTCCTCGTGTTAAGTACCTAATGAAGTGCGGTTGCGGTGTGCGTGCACTCATTGCGATTGTGGAACATCTGATACACCCTCTGGGCTATTACCTTTGAAGGCCCCCAATACAGAAATCATCAAACGTAATATAAAAAATTTATTTTTATTTTTACAAGACCTTTATTGGTGCCATACGATTTGTACACAGCATAATGCCTTCATCCCATGCGGGCCAGCAATGCAAGATGGCGTGCAATGAGGCAGTAGGGGTGGGAGGAAGGATACACAACAAGCCGCCTACAACCTCAATGGGCCGGCCGCGTCAGGTGGGCAGTCATGATAAAATGGCCACAGAAAAGGTCATAAACATACATAACCAAATACTCTAATAACAGTGCCACTAGCCACCAATTCCAGCAGAAATAAAGGTACGTATTCATTGATGCTTGCCTCACCGGTGTGTTCGTACTCGGCCCGCCCTAGTCCCTAGGGCTGCACATTAGTAATCTTAGTTCTACTCTTGCGAATTCCCCATGCCGTGTGTCCCATCCCTGCCCTGTGTGTCCTCCCCACCAGTACGGGAGTCAGTGGTTGTGTCTTCGGTTGTGGTGTGTTCCAGGAGGTAGGTCTGAAGGGGACCCCAGCTAACCCGGGGGCGAGAGGAGGGCGGTAGTAATTCAGCGTAGGTGTGTAACTGTTCTTGGCAGTGTATGAGATTTTTGAGCCAACCCTTAAATTTAGGAGCTCTAACCCTTCCCCATTTACAAGCAAGTCGTCGCTTAGCAAGGAGAAGTGCCAGGGAGACAAACCTCCTTATCTTCGCGGGTATCCCAATAGTGCAGTGAGGGGGTCTTCCAGGATGTGTGACCCTGTCATGCGACCTAAAGCTAAAAAAAAACTACTCCCGCCCCGCCCCCCCCTCCCCCCCCCCCCCCCCCCCCCAGTATCCGCGAACTTGAATGCCGTCCCAGGCCCAGGTGTTTGAAATCAGCTTCAGTTTCCCCACATCGATCGTTATCT
Source organism: Lissotriton vulgaris (assembly GCF_964263255.1). Lineage (NCBI taxonomy): Eukaryota > Metazoa > Chordata > Amphibia > Caudata > Salamandridae > Lissotriton > Lissotriton vulgaris. The sequence continues at coordinate 1,098,715,663 of NC_141698.1, forward strand.
CTCAGGTGGAGGCGATGTAAGCGTGCCGGTAAATAGTATAAACGATGTAGATACTTGTAGTGTATGATGCTCAATCTACTACTGGCGGAGATTTCCCCAGTTTGATGACAACATAGGGACCATTGTTCTTCTGTTAGGGGGTGTCCTAGTTCATCTTCCCATTTACTCTTTGCTGGGGAGGGATTGTGTTCACTATCTCTGTGGGTGGTGCGGTATAGGAGGATGGGTAAATTTGCCTCCAAGGGAGTTTGCTGAAAAATATGATTCAAATAATTATAGGAGTGAATTGGTTTCAGGTAAATTAATAATCCTGAATGAGTTTAGTTCCAGCAGATCATATACATAAAATTCAAACTAAACAAACATAACAATACTCAACATTTAGACAATAACCAGTAGACATGTGTATAGGCAAAGTAATAGATTTTATCAAAAAATGAATCATAAGGGGAAAATACAATACAGATATGTATATGTACAAACGGGGATACAGGAAAAGTATATTTGAAACCAAATCAAATTCTCTGTAAAGCCTGCAAAAAACCTATCCAAAATGTAGATGTATAAATTCTTCTTTGGATAAGGCTGGAAGTCGACGTTTCGGTCTTTATGGACAAATCTTTAAGACCATCATCAGGACAGAAAAAATTGATATTGTAACTCCCTATTAAAAGATAAAATAAAACCATCTTAACTGTGACATATGGGACCTAAACCAAAATTCAATGCAGAATTGGCAGAATTGCAACTTCTTTTTGGAGACCTTGTGGCCATTTTCCGCAAGGAAGTGCAGGAGTTGAATGGTGGCTGTGACTGCTAGTGGAGTGGTGTCGGCCGCCAAAAGGATGTCATCAACGTATTGTATTAACACCACTCCATCGGGTAACTGGACTTCATCCAGTTGTCTCTTGAGGGCCTGACTGTAGATGCTGGGGCTCTCTGTGTAGCCCTGGGGTGCTCGACAGAATCTATATGAGCGGACTTTTAGGGTAAAGCCGAAGAGATATCGGCTGTCTGGGTGGATGGGGATAGAGAAAAATGCGTTTTTGAGGTCAATGACAGTGAAGGTGGTGGCAGTAGAAGGAATCAAAGTCAGGATAGTGGTGATGTCTGAGACCACGGGGTACTGGGGTACGACCACTTTGTTGATCTCTCGAAGGTCGATGATGAAGCGGTATGCTTTCTCATCCCCCTCTCCTTGTTTCTTGATGATGGGCAAGATAGGGCTGTTGCAAACGTTGCTAACCACTTCCTCTACCACTCCTGCATCTATCAGTGACTGAATAATGTTTACCAATGCCTTCTCTCCTTCGGGCGATATCCGATATTGTGGAAGTTTTGGGAGTATTGCGTCCGGTCGAACAGTGATGTGCACTGGGTCAATCATCATGCGTCCTACGTCCGAATCTGTCTTGGCCCACAGATACAGAGGCAGAGTGTCAAGCAGAGATTTGTCAGCGTCATTGATAGAAAACATGCGTCGGGAAGGGCAATGTCTGAGCAGAATGGGGTTGTCATACAGGAAAACTCGAACTCCGTCTTGGGAACATCTAATAGTCGCTCGGAAGTGCTTCAGTAAGTCAAGTCCCATAATAGCGTCAGGAGTATTGGCGGAAAGCAGAAACGTTGTGTCAGTGATATTGTTCTCTAAGTCGAAGGGGATCGGAGTGGACAAAGGGTTAGTGGAGGGCGTTCCATCGAAACCTATCGATGTCACAAGTGAGCCAGACAAGGGTGCCCTTGGAATCAGTCGTTTAGATAACGCACTACGTGTTGCGCCAGTGTCTACCAGAAATGGAGACTTTGTACCCAGGACCTTAGCAGTGACATAAGGATCTTGCTGGTCAACATAGAGCTCGACTGGATCCCTCCCTTGCCCTTGGCAGTCCTATGCGAAGTCGTGGGCATCGTCACAGTCAGACTGTTGGTACTGATTCTGTCTGGGTCGGTCAAATGTATTTGGTCTGTTTGATTTATCGTTAGTCGTGTCATTTGCGGGCCCTCGTTGCTGTCCTCTATTTCTCGGTCCACCCGCTACGTCCCTGGGGTCCCTATTCCTGATCATCTCCAACAGGACCGGGCACTGGGATTTCCAATGGCCGAATCCTTTACAGAAGGCACACTGGTCCTCGTTAATGTCTGTACGTCCAATGCGGGGTGTCGGGGTGCGGTCTTAAGGAGGTACGTTCCTAGGGGCATTTGTCTGATAGTTTCCTTTGTATTGCTCTCGTCCTATAGTCACCCCTTGTAATTGTGCAATCATCACCCTCTCTTTTAAGTCTTTCTTCTTTTTCTCTGTTGCTCTATCATTTTCAATTTTCTGGTGTTCGTAATATTGGGCCATCTGAAGGATAGCTGCAGGTTTGGAGGCCGCCCAACTACTCTCGCTGGCCTGCAATTTCTGGGAGACCTCCGGTGACAAACCCTTAACATAATTCTGGACAAACAGATGGTGTCCGGTTGCAGTGGTCATGTGCTGGCCGCTGTAATCGGAGAACATCGTTTCAAACCGGGAGAAGTAGTCCGATACATCCTCCTGGGGTTTCTGACGACAAGCCGTTACTATCGACCAGTCCACTTTCTTTTCTGGAATCAGGGTTTTCAATTTCTGTACGATTTTATCTGGGAGGTCTAAAATGGATTTCAAAGGCTTCTGTCCAGGCTCCCGTTGTCTATCTATGCCATCGAGTTGTGACCAGGTATGTCCAAACAGCTCAAGGTGGTCGACTTTCCGGATTTGCTTCCACACATCAGCTGGTAGACATAACCCGAAAAACAAGTCGATGTCAGCCAGGGTCATAATCGTTGAACCTAGGGCTGTACCTAATTCAGTATAGAAGGCAGTGGGGTTTGTACGTAAATCAGGCAGAGATTTCCGAAATGTCAGAATATCTTGCCGATCCCATGGCTGGTAGACCCAGTTGTACACAACCCTCCCTCTTGCATCTTGGTGGTTGACGTCATCGTGAGTTCCTAGACCTCGTGGAGGAACCCAGTAAGGGGCAGCCTCTCTTATTGGCATCATGGCGCTAGCTCGCTCAGTTTGTGGTTCGGTTGCTACGGGTGTCGTGGGTTTAGCTTCCGATTCCTGTTCAGTGAGGTGGCGGAAAACCTCAAGCGTACGCGTAAGGAGGTCCGTCACATCACACTCGCCCTCATCCCCGATATCGATCTTCCGGTACAGAGTCGTTAGGCTCTCGGGACCTTTGTCTCGATATCGGTCCTCGTACGCATTCAAGACATGATAACACAGTCGTACGGCAAAATGTCGTCTGTGGCTCCCTGTATACGTGTTGAACATATCCGTGACGTGCTCTTCACTTTCCTTTCTTTCTACCAATGTCCTCACTATCTTATCAATCCCTGCTCGCTCATCCTTGCCTAATCTGTTTGTTCTTGCGGAATCAGCCTTTCGGGTCTCGGGGTCATCTAACGCTGCCACTTGTGCTGTATCTAATACAAGGGGTTCGGCCGGCACAGAGGCCATGGGGGCCGAAGCTCTGGTACTACTCTCGTCTGTGCTTGGGGGGTGGTGGGTGCTGTGCTAAGGGTTGGGAAGGGGCATATGGAGGGGGCATGTAGATGATCGGAGGACCTAACAAAAGATCATCGTTGGCTCGCTGTTTCAAGGGCAATTCAGGATAGAGCGTAGAGGGCGTTCTAACCGGACACTGGCTTGATGTTTCTACCTCTAGTTTCTGTTTGGCTTCCTCTCTTTCCTTAATCTCTTCTTCTAATTTCTTAGCAGCTAGGTGGGCTGCCTTTCGCAGCTCTTTTCCCAACCTACTCTCATTTCTCTTTTTACGCTGTTCGGTTTCTTTGCGCCACATGCCGAGACTATCAAGCATAGTGGGCGTTGTTTTGTGCTTCCCAAGGGCTGTTTCTAGCGTGCTTATTTTATCCTCATCGAAGGATCCAATCAGTGGCCACTGACTTTCTCGATCCTTTTTCGTATATTTATGCCACAGCTTGCAATAAGCTATAGCGATCAATCCATGCTTCATGAACATGTCCTTATTAGGGGTGCCTTCCAGTGGAGCCGGATGGTTCATCTCTAATAAGCGGTCCGGGCTAAACAGGCTACCAATCAGTGGGGAGAAGATAGGCATGACGGATTACAACGGGGACAAAAGTCTGCACTACCTATCTTATCACTGCGTGCAAAGACTAGACAGAATATTTCTATTCTTCGTTGTTTGCAGGCGGTGAATACCTCAAAAGAACCAATATCGAACGGTCAATGTTCGGTCAATCAAACAATCAATGGGGAGAATAAGGAGGCACGACGGGTTACAACGGGGACAAAAGTCTGCGTTACCTACCCTTTCACTACCTGCAAAGAGAGAACCTGTTCTTCCCTGTTTGCAGACAGAGAATCTCCAGAAAACAATCCGCGAATAATAGTTCGGGCCAAACAATCAATCAGTGGGGGAGGAAGATAGGCACGACGGATTACAACGGGGACAAAAGTCTGCGTTACCTATCCTTCACTGCTTGCAAAGAGAGAGCCTGTTGTTTCTCCGTTTGCAGACAGTGAATCTCCAAACAAATCAACAAAAGAGTAATACTAGTATTTCCAAACAATCAAACAATCATTTCGCAATTTGTCGCGTTTACACGACCTTACCCGGACCGCATGGACAGTTTCTTGTCTTCCGAATCCAGCGCCCGATCGTCCTCTATTCTTCGTGATCTTCGCGGCACTCCTGATGGTTCCCAGTCAGGACCGTAGATCACTCGAGAGAGGTCTGTTCGGAACCAGTGAAGTTCGGATGATCGGCTGTCAGACGAGGGTCTATCGGACAGGAGCTCTCCCGATCGTTGCAGTTGTTCACTCTGTCGTCAGGACCTCTCCCACTGGATCCACGAATCGCTGATGGGCTCCACATTGGGCGCCAATTGTGGAATCAGGGTAGGGCCGATGACCTTTTTCGGAGTTGCCCGGCGTTAACCGCCTCTATACCCACTCAAGTTACCAAACAAAGAGGCAGGCGCTGGAGACTGGAAGGCAGGAAACAGAAGTTTTATTCCGACGGAGCAGAACACATCAAATCAGACAACAGGGTATCTTCTCGAGGTGCTCTAATCGCATCTCTGAGGCCTGGCCTCTTATACACAGGTTTATGATCTTTATTGCATGTCACACATTCTTGCAATGCTTTGAAGTATGAAAGGACATCCTCGGAATCCCCGCTTTAGGCCCGTTCCCACACACATTTACAGTTGAAATCCCCACCCCGGTCACAACAGGTGATGATTGTCGCGCAGCTGGACATTCCGCCGATTCACGGAATGTATGTGGTTGATCGGATCTCATGGGGTGGGGGCTTTGATCAACTCGTGGATCCTTTGATGGGAGAAGCTTCCTACTGTATAGGGGGCAATAAACAGTATCCGCAGGGCCAGGTGGCGGCCTGGGAATGAGTAAGACAAACGGGCACAGAGGAAAGGGGGTTTTATCAAAGGACCCGGGATCATGAAAGGAATGGAGGGAGGTGTTGAGCTGGGAACAGGATGGGGTTCCGAGGCAGAGCTGTGCTGAAGAGGGGTTTATGACCCAAGGCATGTGAGAGCGGGGGCTGTCAGCGTGCGGGGGATGCTTGCGAGGTCAGGAGAGAGAGAGAGAGACGCGCTGGCTATCGGCGATGGGCAGAGAGGCCATGGCATTTAAAATGGCTGCCGCTTACGCGCATGAATGGGCTCGAAAAGGGGGCAAGATGGCGCCGATAATGTTGACACTGCAGTCTAGGTTTTAACAGTGAGATCCACACTAATGTTTCCTTGAAGCGCTTCCTTTTCCGGGTCGACTCTGTTGTATTTAAAGCCTGTTCTTCAAACAAGCTGTATTAATTTATCCATCAAACACCATAACAAGCTGTTTCAGAACCACCCCAAAATTTAGAAATGGTACAAAAAGAGGCACAGAAAAAAAGCTTTTGCTAAGTTCCTCTTCTTCCCTCCCCCTCACACACTAGACAAACTAATCGTAACTTTTTGACTGGTTCTCTCTCTCTTCTGCACGTCAGGAAGGAATTGAAGACCTACGTATTCCGACAGTTCCTTCAGGGACAATCTGAACCAGCTTGGTCAATAAATTGACCATGTGGTTTTGTTTGAGCTTTCATCAATTCCCATTCTCATGACCCCAATTCCAGTGTTAATGTTTTCTTTCTCTTACTCTCTGTCTCTCTCTCATTAATTTCCTAGTACTATTGATAATCTTCTGCCCTGGGGTTATAAAGGCAAAGTTCCTTTAGTTTAATGTCTTTACCGTATAGTCGGAGAACCCTTCTGGCTCATTCCAGTTTAGGACTAAGTAGCATTGTTTTGGCAGACAACGAATGCCCTATGTGCTCTAAGGAATATGGTTATTCTCGGGGTTGCAGGTGCTATGTAAATTATTTGACGTTAAAGAGCCATGTTAAAGTCCTGGAAAATTCTAGCAGTAGTGAATTGCTCATTTCCATCTGTTCTTTCTTTAGGAGTACGAGTTGCTGTAGGTCTTGACTTTTCTTTTGCATTGGGTGGATTAGCACTGGAATGGCTTTCCTGTAAACTCCACAGGTATAGGACGGAGCTCTTGTGATCTACTGCTTCAAGCGAGCGAGACCGCTGGCCCCATCTCAGGTAAGACATTTGTTTCTTCACTAATGGAATATTCAAGCATTATTCAGACAAAAGCAAGTAGAAATATTCCATATATTTTGAAATTCAGATTTGACCTGCTCTACTGGTTGTGAATATTAGATAAGTTTCAGCATTGCTCTGTAGGCAGGATTGATGGCGTAAAACATGCTTGTACGCTAATTACAACCATGGCAAATCATGGGATCAAGCAAGAAAAGTAATGGGTGGGTTGTCGGCAAAGAATGATATTAAGGGAGGTGAAAAAAAGCTTACTCCTTGGTTGTGCATTTTCCAATGTAACATAATGTGCTTCTAGAAATGGTACGAGGCTCATCATCTGCTCGATTGGTTGATTACAAAATTACCCTGTGAAACAACAAACCCAGACTCCTAGATAAGTGAGCCATTGCACTGTAAACTATTGATGCCAAAGGATCAGAATTGATGATTAGCATTGCAGTTCATGGTTACTAAAGTGAGGACCTCCTCAAGCACATCAGTTGATCTTGTAGTGAGATTTTAAAGAATGCTGTAGTACACGGGTCGTATAACACTAAGGCATCCCAAACCTGTGCAATGTAGGAACTGCGCGAGATGTGCAAGACTACAACTATCAGGCACCCACTTATTGTGTAAAATGACCCTCACCCACTCTATCAGCGGCATGCTTTGAAGCATCATCTCCTCCTCTCCTGGAGGCATTTTCATGTCATGTCACATGCACATGGATCTATTCTGCATCAGTGTCTGGTGTGGGACAGCGAGTAAAAACTTACACCAGTTCAAACTAGCAGCATAGTAACTGGTGGCCCTTATCTTACCTTTCATTGACTGAGTAACACATGATGTATGAAGAAAATAAGCAGCAGTTGCGTATTGTTCTCAATCACGCGCTGAAATTAGCAGTACCCTACTAAGGCAGAATTTAAAGATTGCCACCCCTACTTTGGTTCTATATGTCGCTGTATGCTGTCCGTTGAAAACACAAGACTTTCATTCTAGATCGTTACAGCTGGTATTATTATGAATGAGATATTCACATGCAAAGGGCGTAACCTACACCACAGTCATGAAGGTTTTTGAAGATTTACATTTCTTAGCCCCCTGATGTTGTAGCCTTGTCATTGGCATCATTGTTGTGTACAGTGGTACCCGTGTGTGTGTGTTTGTGTTTTTTTTATCTGTCTTCTTCATATCACTACTTCAGAGCTATTCTTGGCCTAACCTGGTGGAGGGTACACAAATAGTGAACGCAATCTGCGCCATTTGAAACATTTGCTTTTATCCTGTCACACCGCCCTTTTATTTTAAGTCTTACACAAATCTCTATTGTGTTGCATCACTTTTAAACCCTATTTCTTTTGAAAATTAGCCCTTGGGGTCTCAAGAATTGCAATGCGGTGCAGATCATCTGCTACTGGTCAGTTCGGGATGGAAAACTTTGCAAGCGCCTACATGACCTTCTTGGCCACTCTCTGCTATTTCAAGATGCAGTTCGAATAACCAAGATTTTTTTTTTTTACTCTCCATTCTTCTTACTAGCTATTTCTCGTTTGTCAAATAAACGTATGCCTGTAACCAGATCTAGTGGCACCATGTGACTCAAGTCGACTTTTAATTTCTACTTGTCGACCGCTCAACATCCTATGTGTATAGACTTGCATTTCTGGTGCCACCATATTGACTCATTGTTCCCTTGTGTGGTAATGATGGTAGATGTACGGGAGGAGGATGTGCCTTAATATGCTTGCAAATGTAGACACAGATTTGCGTGCTGTTGCCTTATTTGAATAGGGTTGAAAATACAGGTTTTGCAACATTTCCCATATAGGTTTCTGTGGGCATCAACTTTTTACTCCTCTGATCCTTGTTTGCAGAGGCCTGTACAGCCGTACTCTTGTAGCTTTCCGGTTCTCGTTAATGTTACAAGTGTGTAACTCGAAGATAGCTGTTGAAGTATTCTAAAGACTAGCTCTGATATTGGAGCCTGTAATATTAAGCATTAGAATGGCAGCTAAGGTGTATTCAAGCCAAGTGATTTGGACTTCTTGATGCACCCAAGCGGCAAGTAAGCTAATTTGGTAATTGCATTGTCTTTTGGAGCTTCCTGAATGTCTGCAGGCCTGGAACCTTTCAGAGCCAGTTGTCCAGGAACTGATTCTGATCTCTTCAGTGTATTTGGTTTTCATATGCCAAGAAAGAAGCAAATCGCTCCCTGGTTCTAGGCATGGAAATGCAATGCGCATAGTTGTCATTTTGGTATCCTTATGTTTATGTAGGCTCTACTTGTAAGACTTATGTTCCTAATTATACAATTTGCATGTTATCACGTGTATGCTAGCCTCTCTTTAATCTGCCTGGGAAAGTTTGGTAAGACTTGGGAGCTGCCAAATCTCATATTTGCTTATTGGACCCACGGCAAGTTGATACTTGCTGCTGGTTCTGAAAAAGAGTCGTCATTGCCAGTCCCAGAATGCAGTGTGCTGCTAGCCAAAACGTCTAAACTGGCTGAAGGTGCCATACATGGCATGGGCCTGCCAATCACCTATGATAATACTTTTGGAAGAGCGCACCAATCACATGGCCGCCTTACCAGCGGCAGGCTGGCAGGACTGTGGACTATGCGTTCACATGAGTGAGTCACCTGTAAAAAAAGGCTAGTACGTTTGGTACGGGTCAGTTACATGTCAGATTGGCTTCTGATAATTTGGTAGGAGTGAATTCCTTGTCACGTCATGCAGGTTTAGCAGTGTTGGCTGTTAGTCACCTGTCTACATTACGTTACCTTACATGGGTCAGCCGGGCTGTGGCGGGATTAGTAATGTATCGGCCTCGTGTTCAGGTGATGGACTTGAGGAAGATTGATAAATGTCCCAAGCACCATTATATGTATCTGCCAGCATTACTCCTTTACATGATGAAAATTATGTAAATACCTTAAAATGTAACAGATGCGTATTGGTCAAGACCATGTTCACTCTCAAAGGGGTCTTCTGGCCCCATTGACAGATATCAGACTTTTTTGTTACCCAGATTATTGGTGCTCATTTTATCTACTTCGGAAGGGTGAAAGTCTGCCTAAATATGTCTGCATGTGAACCTATAAAGATGGGGGTCACATTCAGTTCTCTGTAGGGAATGCCTCACTCCACTGAGCCCCTGGCATAAAATAATGCATTTTACAAATTAAAAACCAGTTACTTAAATGTTGTGTTGTTTACTCGACTTTAAGAAATCAGACTGAGTGTGGTCCTGATACATCTAGTAGCTTTATGAAGCTACTGGACCTGCAGTCTAGGCACAGTTAGTTGCCTTTGCAGGCCCTGGTGCAGTCTGAATACTGGCTTCTCTCTCTGTGACGGAGATGCAGACACTGCTTTCTCAGGGGTGCACCTCTGATCGGTGCTGCCTGGGGACTTACTCCAATGAAGAAAGTGTAATCCAGAGACATTTGTCTAGAGTTAACATTTCTAAAAACCCTTAAGCATATTCGCAATGCCCCTATATGAATTCAGTTAACGTAAAGTGCTCTCTGCTGCACCTGAATACCCTCTGAAGCTTCCTCTGCTCCCCTTACAAGGCCTAAAGTGCTGCTTCAAGAGCCGAGTAAATACAGAAGCATTCTCGAGTGCAGTCATTGTTGTTTATCTGTGGACTGTTCATAGATGTGAGCACTGTAGTTGATATTCACAGGAAGATTAATAGGAACAGGAGGAGGCGTAGAAGTTTCCCCAACACCAAACCAATCAGAATTCGAATTATCAGATAAATTTGAATTCTGTTTGTTAGAAGAAATAATTTTGGCTTGTTGGTCAGAAATCTTAATGAGGGCATTCTTGTTCCACCAACCTCTTTCAAGTAAAAGAGCTGCTGCACAAGAAACTTTTACAACCTTCACGGGAGAAGAAAATCTGGACTGACCTTTAGTAATTTTCACAGGTTTTTTGATGATAACCCAATCTCCAGCAACAAGAGATTTTTCTGCAACATGCATACGTTTGTCATAATGATCTTTGTAACATTCTTGTTTCATTTTAACACGGTCACGTATTTTAGATAAATCAATATTGACCTGAGAATTTCTCATTAACCAAGAAGGGTTCAACTTAGAAGTCGGAATGCGACCTCGAAGCAAAACAAAAGGAGAAACTCCTGTGGTACTGTGAGGAGTACAATTATAGTTACAGATTTTCTCACAAAGAAAATCAGAAATATCCAATCTATTAGCACAAGCAGTTTGAACAGCATCTTTCAACAAACGGTTTGCCCTTTCAACCAAACCATTTGATGAAGGACTATAGAGAGGAACAAAAGTATGCTTAACATCCAAGTTGTTTAAAAAAACATTCAATTCCTTTGAAACAAAGTGTGAACCGTTGTCGGAAACAATTACATGAGGAGTACCATCGATGACAAATAAACGTTTCAAAAATGAAATCACAGAAAAGGAATCAGGATTCTTAACAAAAGAAAAATAAATCCATTTGGAAAAATAATCAATTGCAACAATTAAAAACTTTTTTTCAGAATTAAAAACAGAAAACGGGCCAGAGAAATCCAGGGCAATTTTGACTTATCTAAAATACGTGACCGTGTTAAAATGAAACAAGAATGTTACAAAGATCATTATGACAAACGTATGCATGTTGCAGAAAAATCTCTTGTTGCTGGAGATTGGGTTATCATCAAAAAACCTGTGAAAATTACTAAAGGTCAGTCCAAATTTTCTGCTCCCGTGAAGGTTGTAAAAGTTTCTCGTGCAGCAGCTCTTTTACTTGAAAGAGGTTGGTGGAACAAGAATGCCCTCATTAAGATTTCTGACCAACAAGCCAAAATTATTTCTTCTAACAAACAGAATTCAAATGTATCTGATAATTCGAATTCTGATTGGTTTGGTGTTGGGGAAACTTCTACGCCTCCTCCTGTTCCTATTAATCTTCCTGTGAATATCACTCCTGATTCTTCCCCGTTAGCTCATGGTGATTCCTCAAATGTTACATCGCTCCCCACGTTTCAACCTGTTTTAAATGCTGATGGTAAGGGGGATGGTATGGGTGTTGGTCGTAGAACCAGATCTGTTCCTGTTAGACTTCATGATTATGTTTTGAATTAATTTTTCTTTTTATGTTTCTAATTACTTTCCTCTGCCTTTTATTTTATTAGTGGAAGGATGTGTAGTATGTACTGTTCCTATTAATACTTGGTTACTTTAAGGAATGTTTCATTGATGTTCTATTCTATGTTCTTAGAATGCTTAGTTGTGAATGTTAGTGTCATTACGAGCCTCTAGATCATTGGTTCCAGATCAGAACTGGTATGGTGCTTCAGTGGGTTCGGATCCCATCCTCGTCGCCAATAAATGTAGTATGGTCTTCAGATGAAAAGATCAGAGTTGACCAAGTTGTAGTTTGATAGTTGTAGTTTTATTCCTGAAGTAAATAACCCACGACCAGCGATGAGAGAGAGAGAGAGAGAGAACAGGCTTGTAATGACACTAACATTCACAACTAAGCATTCTAAGAACATAGAATAGAACATCAATGAAACATTCCTTAAAGTAACCAAGTATTAATAGGAACAGTACATACTACAAGCACACGCTGGGCTGGATAGTAAGGTCATCGACTTGGTCGCGTGTTCACCTCTTTATGTGAAATGTGTAATGGAATGCTTAGGGTTGCCTGCATTTCAATGAGAAAGTGATTGTAAATTAGCCTTAAAGCCGCCTCCCCGTTTCCCCGACCCCTCTTAAATGTTGGTTGTGCTCAGCTTTCACTTTCTCTCTCCCATCAGCACCAACATTGCTCCTGTGCTTGAGTGGCTGTGACTGGGTCAAATGATTCCCTAAACTGTAGATGTCCTTGTTTTTGGAGAGAACTTTGAATTTTCTTAAGGACGTAGGCCAGCATTGCACATCTGTTCTTTAATTGCCCCTGATAGCAGCAAAGAACACAAACCTGCATCACTTTTGAAGCTATATTACCCATAGATTATGGGGAATAAAACGCTGTGGGAAGTGGAGGAACTGGCATAGTGGTATGATAGGTTAATTCGAAGATACAACAGGGAAATGGGCACTTCCCAAGTGAAGAGGTGGAAGGGCTAATGCCACCACTCTGGGAGACTGATTTTAGCACCATCCACCGCTTCACCTGTGGTCACCTGTGAGGCACTGCTCACATTCATGGGGTAACGTGTGTTTGTCGGCTTCCGTCTCTGAACTATTCTTGTGAGTTGCACCCAAGGAAAAGCTATTTGTAGGGGGTAGGGGTTCCAAGTGATCACATTACGTGTGTTTTTGTGGGTGTATACACAGACCTATTCACATGCTGTGAAGGCGGGGACACGCGCATGCCATACATTTCTGCTGAGTTAATGGAGCTCTGTGTGCTGTGCCCATCATGCAGCCCTGGAGTGCTCGCTATGTGTTTACTGAAGCCAGGCAGTACCTGCACAAGGAGGCCCCACCTGTAGAACATGGCATCAAGACAGCTGGGTGAAGCTGAGCATTCCAAGTCTTGCTTCTGACAACCAAACCCACGAGTAAGCAGCCCAGGCAGAGCCCCTGCAGGGCAGCCATGCTGGCAAACGCTGGCTCTGTTGTCTATATCGACATGGAAGAGGGACTACTGCTTTCAAAGCCTTACCACTAAAGGGCGCTAGGGCTATTCTATGCCTGCAGATGTGGGGTGCTTCAGTGGCTCTAGATTGCCAAATTGGGCACGCAACTGCTGCGCTCTGTAATTGAGGTGTCATTGCACGTGTTACTAGATTGTGATTGCTGTTGCTTAATTCACTTACAAGTGGAGCCTTACCGTGCATGCACTGCTTTTGTGTTTCCCTCGGGGACTGGAAGACCTGGGCGAACAGTGTGTATCTTGTATTCCACGAGGCAGGGCCGGTCCTAGGATTTGTGGGGCCCCGGGCAGAATAGGAACATGCGAGGCCCCTATAATTTGCATAAGATTTAACCTGACAGGAAGTTACCTCATAGGGTCAAGAAATAGGCCCAGCACAAAAATAAAAGTGGCCCCCATTAGTGAATTAGTTAGCTAGAAAAGTGTCAAAATTAGGGCAGTTTTTAACTTGTAAAGACATGGGGCCTTATTTATGAAAAGTGACGCATCACTGCGTGAAAACAGCGATGCGTCACTTTTCACTGCGCACTCCTTGCGACACCAATGATGCGTCATATTTAATGTATGATGCATCATGTCGCAAGGAGTTACAGATACGTCAGTATTTCTGACGTATCTGTAAGCGCAAGAGTGACGCATTGCTGGAGTGTGTCACAAAAGTGACGCAACTCCAGCAATGCGTCCTTTCACATGTGGAAAGCCCCATGTGAAAGGGCTTGCGTCAGTCTTGCGCCTACTGTGAGGCAGGCACAAGATTTTGACGCAACAGCGTCCTAAAAGTGACGCAGTGAAATCTCATAGATTTCACTGCGTCACTATTACGAGGCTTTTTGCGGGGGGACGCCCCCTCTGCATACATTATACCTGACGCAGGTATAATGTGGCGCAGGGGTTTAAAAAGTGACGCATCTACCTAGATGCGTCACTTTTTAAATATGGCGCAACAAGGCGCATGTTTTACGCCGCCGATGCGTCATAAAAAGTGACGCATCAGCAGCGCAAAACTGACGCAAGGCCTCATAAATGAGGCCCAAGCTGTTTACGTTTTTTGTATGGTATGAGAGATTGCATAATTTGATTTTGCTGCAGGCAATGTTTGTTTTAATATCATGAAAATCAACATTAAAAACATGTTCATCTGACCATAAAGCAGGCAAACAGCCCAAAAAACAGGTCAAATACTAACCTGGCAGATTGGACCATTACACACTGCCTGATTGCCCTAATGTCCGACCCGGCCACTGTGTTATACAATTATTGTGCTGATACAGGATCATTGTTTTTGTAGGTAAAGTAAAGGACATGAATATAGGGTCGATAGGGCCTGTTTCAATATTTTAATTTACCACCAGGTAAAGACTCGAGGGACCTAGCACACTGAAAGCCCTAGTCCAGCCAATTTTACATTCTGATTGTGCTACTCTTCCTGCACCTCTTGTCTGGCTGCTATCACACCTATCTGCTCCCCCAGCCCCCTCTCACTTGATTCCGTATTTCGCACCCCTTTCATTTACTTTGTGCTCCCTTTCCCTAGTCCAGGATGAGCTGAGCTGTTTTCAGTGTGAGGCGCCGTCAGGGGCAGGGCGCACTTCACAGGTGATGGCTCTTGAATGACCTGTCTAATCGCTGCTATCCTCATGCAGATGCAGCGATTAGGCCAAGGCAGGCAGATATTGATTAAATCCCTTGGGCCTCCTGGGCCTCCAAACTCTGAAGCATTTGAAAGCGCGAGGCCCCCTGGCTGCGAGGCCCTGGGCCGCTGCCCACGCTGCCCATGCCTAGCGCCGGCCCTGCCACGAGGATCCTGGGGAGGGCGGACCTTTGGGGAGGGCGGATCTCGGCAGTTGTGCACCAGCAGGTTGGGATACTCCTATTTTTTTCCCTTTGGCTTCCGTCTTGATAATTGTCAAGGCATGTGTTACTTGGACCAGCAGTGAATTATATTGCACATGGTGCTCCGAGGAGGGAGTGCGGTGTTGTGAGGTCTTGTTGCAGTGCGTGCTTAGAAGTGTGATCATTGGATTGTGTGTGCCTTTGCTGTGGGATTTCCTCCCTGTGCATGAAGGTGAGTGCCAAGCAGCTTGTTGTGGGTCACATGTGTCCATTCATAGGGGGAGGGAGGTATGTTCCTTTCATAAGTGTATGTGGTGGCGAGGAACAGCTGTGTGATGTCCCTGTGAGGAGTCTTCTGCTGCATTCGTTGAGGTTGGATCACCTGGGACCAGGCTCGCACCCTTGGAGCCGCTCGCCTCTGTACCCATTTACCGGAAGTAAAGTTATATAAAGGAATCTAAATCCTTCTGTTCATTTTTACGGTACAAAGTTGAATCCCTGTATGCACCCTTCCCAAATGTGCGCACAAACAGTGGGGTCACCAGTGGTGTACAAGGTTTCTTGTGAAAGATCTTCAGCTGATACCTCGTGGGCTGCAACATATTCCTTAAAATTAACATTGCGCACCCAACCCACAAGATATTTTCTATTGGGCCTTTTCTTTGCCCATCCAGTGCCCCAACCACATGTG
This sequence comes from Lissotriton vulgaris, assembly GCF_964263255.1. NCBI lineage: Eukaryota > Metazoa > Chordata > Amphibia > Caudata > Salamandridae > Lissotriton > Lissotriton vulgaris. Next base: position 1,098,731,452 of record NC_141698.1, read on the forward strand.
TTGCACGGTCCTGAACCTTTAGTCAGAGAAGAGGGTGAACCCCTTCAGCCATGCAGCATCGCAGATCATATGAATGCACGTGTGATGTGCTCGTGTGTACAGTCATCTCCATTGTTTTATGTCTTTCGTGTCTCTCGGAACCCCAGTGGGTACACGCGCCCCTGCCTGACGTGAGTCCAGTGAATCAACGGACCTTCGTGTGGGCTGCGGCAGAGGATACATCGGGGGAAAGATGTCCCTTTCAGGATGACCATTTTATTTATTTATTTATTTATGCAATGTTATATAGCGCAGACTTTACCCGAAGGCGTCAGAGCGCTTCACAATAGGAACAGAAATGGTACAATCTGAGAACATTACACGAACAAAAGATTGCAAAAGCAAACATTACGTTACATACAGTAAAGTGATAATTGTGAGCAAACAAAATACATGAGGTAGTAAAAATTGTGAGCAACCAAAAATACATGAGGTAGTAAAAAGTGACAAGTGTGCAGGCTACAAGAGAAAACAAAGTGTAAATTGAGGTATAATACTGCAATAAATGACTCCGGCACAAGAACAAACGTTACGTAGGCAAAGGTGGCACTTGTGCAAGTCTCAAAAAAGGTAAAACACATGTGAGAGGAAGCAAACCGTGTGTTACAGGGGCAAAGTGGTGAGTGCAAGTTGCAAGAGGGTACCAAACACAAGTACATGGATAATACTGCAGTAAAAGACAACCACTCTAACCACAAGAACACACAGGGAAGGCACTTCCATGGTCAAGGAAAGTCGAAATCTACAGTAGTGGGAGATCTCCCTTCAGATAAAAGAGAGGATGTGAGTTACTTTTGGAGGTGTCTCTGGAGGAGGAGAACTTTGAGGTCCCTTTTAAAGGCCTGGGAGGAGGCGGTGGTCCGGAGCTGAGGGGGAATGAGTTCCAGATTCTCACTGCGTTGCCTGAAAAGGATTGGGCCATCGTTCTTTCCTTCTTGAAAGTGGGAGGTTCAAGCAGTAGATTCTCTGCATTGCGTGAGGGTCTAGAGCCTCCAGAGAGCTTCAGTTTATTCGCCAGGTAGCGAGGAGAGGAGGAGTGCAAGGCTTTGTTGGTGATACAAGCGGTCTTGTAGATAGCTCTAGCCTCAAAGGGAAGCCAGTGGAGGGTAGATAGCATCGGTGTGATGTGATCGCTTCTTTTGGCCCCATAAATGAAACGAGCTGCTGAGTGGAAAACAGACTTAAGTGGGGACAAGTGGGAATTGGGGAGGCCAGTAAGAAGAGAATTGCAGTAGTCGAGTCTGGAGAGGACCAGTGATTGCACCAGGGTTATAAGGTCCCGCTCCGGGAAGAAGCGACGGATTCCCCAAAGAAGGCACAGTTGGTATCGAGCAGATTTTGCAATGGAATTGATGTGGGGAATTAGATTGAGTTTTTTGTCGAGTATGACACCAAGGGATTTGGCGCTGTCGACAATGATGGGTTTATTGTCTAGTAGATTCAGCTGATCCATCCATGATTGAACCGGGGGAGGAGAGAGTAAGGAGGAGAAAAGGAGGAATTCAGTTTTGGAGGGATTCAGAATCAGTTGATGAGATGACATCCAGATTTGAATGGAGTCGAGAGTGGAGCTAAGGATGGAGAGATCGTGCGCAGAGGCAATCTTGAGGTAGAGTTGAGTGTCGTCAGCATAGAGATGATAGTGAATCCCGGATTTACTTAGGAAATTTCCCAGTGGCTCTAAATAGAGATTGAACAATGTGGGAGCAGGCCCACCACAGACCCTGACAGGCCCCGAAGGCTCCACAACATCGAGCCATAGTTGAGGAGTGAGAGACGCTCCTAACAGTCGGCTCTTGTCGCTCCATCGTGGTCCTCTACAGGAATGCTCATTGCTTACCCACCCGAGTGTAGGGCTGCCTCCCGCCTCCCAGTGGGCCCTTGAGAGTTCTCCCTTGCCTCCCTAGCAGTCTAGGATGGGAAGGGTACAGGTTCCTTGACCAGGCTGTGGTTCTAATCCAACACTGCCCCCTGAGATACTTCTCACAGTGTTGGCCAGGAGGGTCATGACCCAAGTCCCTCACTGCAACATGCGGCTTGTCTTCTGGCCACCCTCTGGGTTGGAGGCCGCCCCACTCTGCCTAGATAGGAGGCTGTCTCTCATTTCCCATCCTAAGCTTGACCCAAACGATCAAGCCCATTGGCTGCGTCTCCTAAACTGTCACATGAGCATCCGAACAATCCACACACCGTCTAGACTTGCCATTTGGAAATGTCCCTCCCCTGTAGGGCCACCTTTGGCTCTGAGCTGCTGTGTGCCCTGCTATGTGTGGGGTGCTCTGCGGGCCTTGATACCATCTAAGCATTCATTCATTAAGAGGGATTCACACACTGGGGCTCTCTGGAGTTCGTCTCCGCCTCCCTCCAGGCTGTCTTCTGCAGGATGGCAGTGAAGCGAGGCGGCGTGCCCCCTCGTGGATCTACACACAGCCAGAGGGAGGCACAGGGAGGGGCTGCTGCCTCGGAGCCCATGCCCAGCTCCAGCTCACACACTCCGGCAGCCACGAGTCTCTGGTCGCACACGTGCCAGACCAGCACAGACTCCTGGTGACCTCATGGGGTGGCGGGCAGGCCCAGGCCTGCTTCTGGGCGCTGTGGTGCTCGCGAGGACACCTGTCCTTGGCCCTAGCACGCGCTCCCTCCCGGTCACTGGCTCCTGGGAGTTCTCTTGGCATCGGCTCTTCTCATCCTAATCCTCCCACAACTCACATTTCGGAAGTTTCCCCCGGTTCACTCGCCGCGGTTTCTTTTTTTCATTTCCAGGGCCGCCTTCAGAGGCGCCTGTTCTTCCGGAATCGGTAATTGCGAGTGATTATAATGACTGATTATACTGATGAGAAGTGATTTGTTTTTGAAATGGTGCCTTTTATGGCTTTTCGACTTTGCCTTTTCGTTGGTTTTTGAATGGCGGTGCGATCAGCAGAGGCAGTTGTGTGAATTGGGCTCTGATCCAGAGGCTGTCCCGAGGCGGTGCCTGGCACTCAGCTCACTGAGCTTCCAGGGATGGGCGGGGCGCGCCTGGGAGGCTGGCTTTCATGGTAGTAGCTGCAGCTGCTTCACAACATTAGCTACTTAAAGTTATCCATTGCTGCGTACACCTCAGGCCGTCGTCAACTTATCAAATGCACTACTTTCGCTCTAGGAATCTGTGTAATGCCCGGTTGTGGTAAGAATAAATATATAACTTCTGAATTCGTAGTTTAGTTTGAAGTCGTTCTTTAGTCCTTGTGGTCTTCACCCTCAGCATGAAGTGCGTCGCTGCTCTGAAGGTCGATCCGCAGCTGTCGTTGTACATCGAGCTCCGCCCACCGCGCACTCCATGCACGAGCGATCACTCTAAACATCATTCTTATGAACATTCTTAAACCTAATACAAACCACTACAACTCCTCCCCATAAAACAAAATGTTGCCAAGAACAACACCGCTACCCATAAATCATCCAATTAATACCTTACGAAATCCTTGGCTCTAGCCGGACCTCTTCGTGCCTGACCTCCAACTCCGCATTCGACAAGATTAAAGTCGAAGACCCCAACCTGCTCATAACTGCGTGTCCTCCCTTTCCAAAACTGAAGTGTTTCCAGTGTCCCCAGTAACCAATGGGTCCACCCGTGATCCTGCTCACTTAATGCCTCTTTCCTGCGCATTATGATCCTAGCATGATCTTTTGTCCGTGTCACTGTCTCTTGTTCCACCATCCTTTACCATCCAATAACGCTGCTCCCCTACTAACCCTGCTAGCTTGCACCGGGTTTGAAAATAGTCCCCCTTTATTTATTTTTTTGCTTTGATGTTTTTTTTTAACCATCACCCAATCACCTATTGCTATACCCTTGCTCTCTGGATAACTCTTCCTTTCAAAATTTCTCTTTCATCCTTAACTGCTTTGCCCTGACTCTGTCCATGACCTTGTTTGTACTAACCTTTTTTTCTGCCTTATCCATCCTCTTCCCCCAACCATGAAGGAAATAAGGTTGTGTGTGCTTTTCTACCCCTCGAAAGTTTGATGGTAGTAACTTCGTTAGTGCAGTGTGGTGACGTGTTGTAACTCCATACCCTCTCTCCCTAAAGTGTTCTAACATCAATGCCAGAAGCTATAGCTGACTGAATCCCTTCCATCAGAAAGTCAAAGTCAAAAAGCTTTATTTCGATAAAATTTCATTATCATAAAAGCAAGTTTACCAAAATTGTTAGTCTAAAAGTAGATATCACATATATCCAGTTGATAGCAACAAGCATAACATTAGTTTAAAAGAATTTTTTTAAAAAAGATTAAACAGTGTTATTAAGCTTTCTGGCTCGAATAGCCCAGGCCCAGAAAAGAAATTTTGCTAAGGCACAGGCATAGGGTACATAGCAGTCTGAAACAAGTATCCTGATTGCCACATCATGGCTCCTGGTACCCAGTTGTCGGCACAAGTTCTTCAGCCAGGCCCTTCTTGGCTTGGCATATTCGTCACAAACAAACAGGAAATGGGCCAATGTCTCTGGGTAACCTAAACACGAAGGGCATAATTCAGTTTTATGTAGACAGGAGTTCCATTTCTTGGTAAAAGTATTCAAAGGCAAAGTACCCGTTCTAAATTTAAAATATAAGGATCGAGCAAATGGTTTCCCAATTATATCAAGATAGGGTTCACGCCTAGGAGTGTCTTTGAACTTCAAGAAGTCCTCGGAAAGCCTTCCAATAGTAACTCCGGAGTGCCTTTGGGAGCAAATCCAGTCACGAAATAATTTTTTGAGTACTTGTTTTGGGGGAGAGGATTTGCTGAGCCAATAGTCCAGCAGGCCCAAATTCGACAGTGTGGATTTCATATCAGTTAGCCACTTAATTCTTGCCCAATGTGGTGACTCCATTATTTCTTTCAGTCCTCTGGCATAAGCGCTCAGTTCTTCTACTCGCCAAATACGAGCCCATAGCAGCAAAGGGCGAAAATTCGCAATTTCACTAATCTGCGTGCAGCCAAAGTCCAAAAATAAAGGTAAAAGTGGGGTGCTTTGGGGAAGTAACATTAATTGTCTGCAGAAGTTGTTCTCGGATTTTTGGAGAGCTTTTGTAGATGCGAAGCCCCAGAGTTCAGCTCCATAGAGTGCAGAGCTGACCCCCTTGGCGGCATAGATCTCAAGGATTGTTCCTATTGGTTTGAATGAACTGGAACGTTGCTCCCTCAATAGGGCACCTGTGATCCTTTTATGATTCAACAGCATCTTATCCAAATGAGGAGACCAGTCCATTTTGTCAGAGATGCGTATCCCTAAGTAATCAAATACTTTCACCCTTTCCAGGGGCTCGGTGTTTAAAATAGGTGGGCGCACATGCTGTTTGGGGGGGTTGAGAACAAGATATTTGGTTTTGTTGGTATTTATAATCAAACCCCGATCAGTACAAAAGGACTGGAAATTATCCAAGAGTTGCTGCAGACCCATAGGCGTTTTGGAAATTAAGAGCGTGTCATCCGCGAAGAGGAGGGTCGGTACCCGTACCCCCGCCAGCGATGGTTCATCAGATGGAGTTTTAAGTAAGTGCTCAACCACCCCGTTAATATACAAAGAAAAAAGGGTGGGAGCCAGCACACACCCCTGGCGGACCCCTCTCTCTACGGGAATGCAAGCCGTTTTCTCCCCGCCAGGACCCCACCTAATTTGGGCAAAACTATCCTGGTGCAGCCTGACCAATAAGGAGAGCAAATACAATGGGAGCCCCATATTGGCCAGGACCTTCCACAGAAGGTCCCGAGGGACAAGGTCAAAGGCAGTCTTTAAATCGATGAATGCGAGATAAAGACTGCCCTTGCCTATCACTACCACCTTCCAGTAAATCATCATAAGCCTAAAAGCCTGCTCTATTGTTCCAGTGCCTTCTCTGAAGCCGGCCTGGAAATCGGTAAGTATTTTATTTTCGTCCACCCAGTTAAGAATCCTGAGTAGAATAACTTTACCGATAACTTTTTGGGTTATGTCTAGCAGGCTAATTGGCCTATAGTTGGACGGATCATCCCTTGGGCCTTTCTTGTAAATGGGAACCACCTCTGCCCCCTTCCATGAGGCGGGGATGGGGGCTCCCTTGCAGATGGCAAGAAGAAGGGAGTGGATTATCTTTCCCCATGTAGCCCCATCAGATTTCAACAGGTCCCCAGGGATGCCGTCTGGTCCTGGAGCTTTTAGTGGTGCGATAGAGTTAATAGCATATTCCACCTCCTTATGAGTAAACTCGGGGTCACTGGATAGAAAAATATAATTAGCGAGCAGAGAGGGTTGGACAGGACCTCTCGCATTCAAATCATTATGGCAAGAATAAAGTTTGGCAAAATGGTCCTCCCATACCTGCCCCGGAATGTTGCAGGTTACAAGGTCGCTGTCTGGTTTATTCCGTACCCTTATTGCATCCCAGAAAGATTTAGCGTCTTTCTTCATACTGGCTTCCTTAAGGGTTAGCCAAAAAGTATCCTCCCACTCCCTCTTAGCTACCTGTAGGACCCTTTTATAGTCTTTTCTAGCAGATTGGATTACTAAGGGGGACTTTCCTTTGACAGCCTCTATCAGGCGAGTTTTGGCCTTCCTGCACGTTGCCGAGTACCAATCATGTTTGCCTTTTGTTTTTAGTAGGGATTTTTGTTTACCTACAGGCAATTGGACCCAGAAAAGATCACCTAGGGTTTTAACGGCAGCTTCGAATATAACAGTAGCCTTATCTGCTGCAATAGATAAATCAATTGAGCCGATTTCAGCTTGCATATTCTTAGTCACTACATCCATTGCCGTTAGTTTATCAGTATTTAACATTATCTTGCTCCACTTTAGGCGTCTGCCGCAAGTGGCGACAGTGATCCCCTGTTGGCGACTTGGAGAGACTGGGGATTTGTCAGCAGGCCAGGGGTCTTTTAAAGACAAGGAGAGTGGATTGTGGTCGCTCTCTGTAGTGTTTAAGATAACCATGTCGAGGACATGGCTCCAGAGTCCCCTATCCAGCAGAATATAGTCGATACGTGTGCTTTGACCAACTCTGTTGAATGTGGGAGCACCATGGGAATCCGACCGCGTGCGGCCATTTACAGCTCTTAGGCCGAACTCCAGGGTAAGTGCATTTAGGTGGATTGCACTACGAGTCCAGCGTTTGATGGGTGGAATGGAAAGAGTGGGGATTCCCCATCTATTGTCCTCTTCTGCTAGATCCAAATCTCCTTCTATGGGGAGGGGTTCATAAGTACAATTAAAATCCCCTGCTACTAGAATATGCCCAGGTCCGTGCCCGTGCCGCTCTCCTAGCTGAGCCTCAAGCTCTTCCGTTGTGGGTGAGATACCCCCATTTTTTGTTCCTCTAATATATACATTAAAGAGGTCAATATTCATACTGCCCTGTAGGCCTAATAGAGAAACACTAAGAATGTCAGGAGTTCTTGACTTCTTAGTGATTATCCTGCAATTAAGGAGTGCACTTATCCATATAATAAGCCCTCCTGATGGACGGCCCTTCCCTGTTTTAGGTTTAGCAGCTGGTGAAAAAAAGGTAATATACCCCACCCGGTGTAATGGTTCGGTAGCCCAGGTTTCTTGAAATATACAAATTGTATGGTCATCGACCAGGGCATTCCATTCGGGAAGTCCTAATTTCCTTGATATCCCAGCAAGGTTCCAGCTGAGGATTTTAAAGTTGCCATTTGCTAGGATTCCATCTGGAGACACAGGGCATTGGTGATTACAAGCTTCGGCACTGTCCCTAATCAGAGAGGGTAATACCATCACTGAAATAGTAGGGAGAGATGCACCAAGCACTGGGTCATGTGTGCTGTTATTATCACTATGGAGGTCAGTATCTAAACCTCCATTTTGAGGAAGTCAATCAACCTCATCCAAAACACAGTACCTGTTTGGGTGGGCAAACTGTGCGTAGGAAGGGTTGAAAGATGAAGGTAGAGATGGATCCTGCCGTGGCTGCTGCCATTGCTGCTGCCATTGCTGGTTACTGGGTGGAGGCTGAGGTGGTCGTTGCCACTGCTGGGTGGGTTGGAAGAAAGGGGGGGGTAGGGGGGGAAGAGGTTGCTGCCACTGTAGCCCAGCATGAGGCGGGACTAAAGATGGAAAGTTGAACGGTTGCTGCCAATGGATAGAGGCATAATGGGGGGGACGTACAGGCCCTTGGTTACCTGGGCGATGGGAATTGGGTCTAGTTGGAATGGGGAGGAAATAAGATAAAGGGAGTGGTTTGATCTGGGTGGCAGGACCGCTGTTGGATGCATTACAAATAAAGGTCGCAGCTCCCACATCTCTGAAGTTAACCGTAATTACATCCCCAGATATATTTTTCTTGCTTCTTCCCACCCAATCCCCTCTTCGGACAGTAAGGATTTCCCCACACATCCCACTAGGTAACGGTCTATGCACTTGAAGCCACTGGGCACATTTATTCCTTAGCTCTACATGGGTTTCTCTGACTCCTTCCTTCAGTGGAGGAACAGCAGTCAGTACCACCACGAAGGGAGAAACTTCTGGCGGCAGACTAATAGACTTAAAGCGGGTCTGTCTAGGTTTGGAGACTACAGGGTTTTTGGTCGAATCAAGGCCTGAAGCATTCGTGGGATTCCCTTTGGGGTCCGCGACTTGGGGAGTTAAGGATATCGGGCCAGCCGCTAGCTGCTGGATCGATGAGATATTTTTCCCTGCTTTTGGTGATAAATGCGGAGGGTTATTCCCTGAGTGGGAAGGATGTGACCTAGTTTGCTCTTTAGGGGGCTGAGGGGTTTTTACCTTGCCAGAAGTGGATTTAGTAGCCTTTGCTAGTGGATGGGGGTTGGATAGTGGTTCACTGTGCCCTTGTTTCTGAACATGCCCAGACTCATTGGACCTATTGGGCAATTTGGTATTAATAAGGGATATTAATTTGTCTAATTTGGAAATCAAGGGTTTGATTTGTGTCACTATCGTTGTTTCAAGGTCGTGCTTAAGGTCCGTGACCATGTTATCAACCCAACATGGGATGCCAGGCATTGAGTGTGGAATGGGTGCCACCAAGTTATGATTACTAGCTTTATTCTTCGACTTCTCTTTGGGGTTAAGCTCCTTGGCTTTGAGCTTGGCTTCTGCTTTTGTAGGGGTGCAGATAGTCTTTACCCTAGAGTCACTTGATACATAAGGGGTCGACTTGGCAGATAAACCATCCAGGCCCGTCTCCGTTTCTCCGGTTATTTGGCAAGCTTCTAGATCCGGAGTTGCCTCCAGATCCTCGAAGGACGGGTCAGACTCTGAACAGGTGACTGACAAGTCGACAGCACTTGGTACTGTAACAGTGGCTGTAGAGGATAGGGGCAAGGGCAAGGAACAATTGGTCAAAACTTGCTGGGAGGGTGAATTAACATTTGCAAGGGCCCCCAATGAGGAGCGTTTGGCGTGCATGAGATCCAGAGAGACTCTTTTCTCTAGGAGTACGATACTTTTATCAATTGTCTCAGTAACACGTGAGATGAAGAGGTCAATGGGACCAGTCACTTGAGCTACCTCTGCGGCCTTTTTGGTATGACTCCTTGTTTTATGCCGCATGGTTCTTTTCACAGTGAGCAGCAAACAGGCTTAACCAGGTATTTAGGTATATTGTGCTTCTTGAGGAGTTGAGTGTCTTCCTACCTGGTAAATATGATCTGGGCGTTGAAGCAGGGATTCTGGGCCTGGGCCGTCCTCTGCCGTCCTTGAACGGCCTTAAACGGCCCGCTCTTAGCCCGGTCTTCGCCCCGGTAATCGCCCCGCGCGCGTCCCGCGTGCGCGTTACCCACGTCGACAATAAGGACTAGGCAGGAGGAGTGGGCGGGAAGAGGACCAGCTGCGGCCGATCTCCGCCGCTCGGAACGCTGGTCCTCGCAGTCCCGCCTCTACCCTTTCAGCTGGTAGTCCACAAGGCGCGTTGGTGCACAAAGCACAAGCAGGGGCAGCAAAGGGATATTTCCCCAGAGATGACACTCGCCTACGAGCGGCACCCGCGGAGCGTGGGCCGCGAGGCGTGAAGGGCGGAATCAGGAAACAGGCAGCAACTGCGAACAATGCTTCTTTCGGCACAAGCTCCCAGGGCACGACTCACTCCCCAAAGATTTTAAAGAGAGGAGGAGGGGGCGGGAAGAGGACCAGCTGCGGCCGATCTCCGCCGCTCGGAACGCTGGTCCTCGCTGTCCCGCCTCTACCCTTTCAGCTGGTAGTCCACAAGGCGCGTTGGTGCACAAAGCACAAGCAGGGGCAGCAAAGGGATATTTCCCCAGAGATGACACTCGCCTACGAGCGGCACCCGCGGAGCGTGGGCCGCGAGGCGTGAAGGGCGGAATCAGGAAACAGGCAGCAACTGCGAACAATGCTTCTTTCGGCACAAGCTCCCAGGGCACGACTCACTCCCCAAAGATTTTAAAGAGAGGAGGAGGGGGCGGGAAGAGGACCAGCTGCGGCCGATCTCCGCCGCTCGGAACGCTGGTCCTCGCAGTCCCGCCTCTACCCTTTCAGCTGGTAGTCCACAAGGCGCGTTGGTGCACAAAGCACAAGCAGGGGCAGCAAAGGGATATTTCCCCAGAGATGACACTCGCCTACGAGCGGCACCCGCGGAGCGTGGGCCGCGAGGCGTGAAGGGCGGAATCAGGAAACAGGCAGCAACTGCGAAAAATGCTTCTTTCGGCACAAGCTCCCCCTTCCATCAGAACCTTATTACCCCGTTCCACAAGTCCATTCAAGGTCAGAGAATACAAAGCCACCTTGCATTGTTATATATTTTGCATATTCACAAATGTGCAACATTTTCTGACACAAACTGAGTTCTGTTATCTGCAACTATAGATCTAGGAGCTCCTTCTAATGAAAAATGCATTTTTTAAAAAATTCAATTGTATGGTCAGTATCCGGTGTTTCCACACATTTGTAATACATCCATTTCGAATAGTAGTTCACAACCCAAATTAGGTATTTCATTTCGATTGGTAATACATCGTATGGTCCTGAGAAATCCAATCCTATCTTTTTCCAAGCTGATTCCGGGAACTGAGTTGGATGCAATGGAGTGTGAGCTGTCTTCCAGTGCTTGTCTGACAGCAAACGCTCCTCACATTTATCCACTAAGCTCCTGACCTGAGCGTCTATGGCCGGCCACCAATAGTGCTGCTTTATCCTCATACTTGTCTTGGTAGCCCCCATGTGACCGAGCTACCTTTAGGATGACCTCTCGCAAATCCACTGGAGGAATGAATCTGTCTCCTCTCATGACATCGTTATCCTTCACCGAAAGTTTATCCGACACCTGTGCCAAATTTCTCAAGTCCCCAGACAAACTCCTTGCTTCAGGCCATTTCTGAGAGGAATACTCCCAACACCTTGGAAAATATATTATCCTTCCAAGTAGCATCCCTCCATTTGTTTTCTGAAATGACCGAGCCCCAGTCCTCAATCGCATCCACCACAGCCACACACTCCACATCCTCCTCAACCAAAATCCTCATCATCCTTCTCCATCGACATTCTGGATCAACAATCCGCACCAAAACTTTTCTTCTCCGGAACGTGTCTCATTTCGAACTTGTACTCTTGTAACTTCAATACCAACCTTGTCAGCCTGGCTGACATGTTGCTACCATTAACTCTGATAAACATGATGGTTAGAGGCTTGTGATCCGTTCAGATTTCGAACCTGTGACCCCCAAATGTACATTTTGATTTTTTGAGCCGCCCAAACACAAGCTGACCACTCTCACTCAATGGTACTATAATTGCTCTCGAGCTGTTTCAGAGATCTAGAGGTGTATGCCACTGTCTCTTCGTTGCCATCCACCCACTGGCTGAGCACAGCCCCCAAACTTCTCAAACTAGCGTCTACCGTTATGACTGAGGTACAATCACCTCTAAAAGCATGCAGGGCCTGGGCAGAAAAAAATAGCTGCTTCACTCTTGCAAAAACCTCCTCAAGTTCCCCTGACCACACACATTTTTGACCCTTCTTAAGTAATGCCCGTAAAGGTTCCAGAGTCTGAGCATAGTTAACGACAAATCTGGCATTTTACTCCGCTAGCCCTAAAAAGGAGCGAAGCATATCTTTATCACAGAGAGCCTTTGCATTTTTTATTGCCCTGATCACTGAAAATGTGGGTTTTATGCCCGCCTCTGAGACAGTGTATTAAAACACAATGGGATAACCCAGTATACCTCAGAACCTGGGCAGTATCAACAAGATATACAAATGGTTCTGTCGGTGCGTGCTATTTCTTCAAATGTTTCTCATTATTCCAAAAATAAATTAAAAGAAATGCAAAACCAAACCTTCTAGGATATGACGAGGTGTTTATATAAATTGCTTCATTTATAAATACCCTTATTTGAATATATACATGACGTTCAATAGATGGTGGCGCATCATATGAGAAAGCATTGTGACATTCGGTGCTCAGTGATATTCGTGAAAGTGTACTATATACAGTGATAAGAGAAGTGGAAGGAGGGGAAAACTGCCAGTAGTACAAACTTCTTCCGATAATTCTGCAGACCACGAGTGTTGGCCTCAGGGCAGAATCCAAAGTGCTGGTCCAGATAGTTCTAAAGTCAACGTTTCAACCGTGGGAAAGCACTCTTAAGGTGTCATTGCGGGTCTTCATCAGGACTAGGTACTGGGAGGGGGTGGGGTTTCAGACAGCCTCACGGGGTGGGGCCAGGTGAGCTTCTCTGAGGCTGGCTCGAGCAAGGCCACTTGTAAATCTAGGCAGGTTAAATGTAATCACTCCCTCATTTCGGTGAATCTCCAATCTCAATGGCGCTTGATCAATGCAATCCACTTGTGCGTTAAACATCAAGGCGAAGGAAGACAGATAGATAACCTGTGGCCCAGAAATAATCTCAAAGGTCCACGTTTTCTGTTACACGATCGCTGTGGTGCTGTGATTACTCTCCCTCGAGTAATCACGGCACTTGCTCGAGCCAGCCTCAGTGATCAGGGAATAGGAGGATATTTTTGTTTCCATAGTGGAGATTTCTGGGAGGTTTTGTCCCGCAGACGATCTGCCACCATTTTCTAGCCACACCTGCTGTCGAACCCGTGATATCAGCGTCGGGTCAGAGGACCCCAGCATGTGGACATAAGTCCCTCTCCTAGAATTGTCTGGGATCTCGTATTTCTCCTGAAGAGACGTCATAGCTTTTAACCCCTTTGACGCTGATGACGAGCTCAGCTCGTCATGAAGTACACCTCTCCTATGCTCATGACGAGCTCAGCTCGTCATGAACAGCGGGATTTTCAATCTTCAGCGCACAGTGGGAAAATGCGCCGCACCGATGGAGTTAAAAACCTTTGCCAAAATACCAGCTCCTAGTATTGATCCTCTGAGATCGCATCAATCAAGCCTTATTCCACTAGCTATGAATGTGTATCCAATCAAACCACTGTACTCTTCACTCCAAGCACTCTTCCATCAGCCGTCTCCATTTTGGGCTGAGTTGCTACCAACGATTTTTCACACCTTACAGTTTGTTTGCTCATAGGTTATTTTAATGTCCTGCTGGCAGAAACATTCGATGTTTTTATTTTTTTAAATCACCTAAAACTGGTATTTTTTCAGTTTATCAGTGGATATGGTAAATATAAACAGAAAATACTGTTTTCTCCAGCGGCCCTAATGACTCTTGACTGATAATTAAAACAAACAAAGGCTGAGAGGCCATGTTTAAAATTAATACAGACTATTTCCTATCAAGTTCTACTTAAGACACATGTCTGGGCCTTTGCAGAATCTTAAAACGTTAACAGATAACTGCTACTTATCTCTAGGAAAGGTGGCAACACCATTTCTTCATTGTGGCCTCCGATGCACCCATCTTTTCTCTCTGTCCTTATAGAATCTTCTCCCTAGACCATTCCCTGTTCTCCTCCACCTCCTATCCATTTCTCCTCCGAGTGTGGGTTAAAGTTGTATTTGTCTCCTTTGGTTTCATGCTCATTCATTGTTCTCCAGGCCTTATCTGCAGTGATCCTTTAGTGCGCAAACCCCAAGGGGCTGAAAGGTGGCCGCTTCACCCACAGGCCGCATCCGCCTCTCCCTGAGCCTGCCTGCTCAGTTAGTATCACTGGGGTGGGTTCACATTATATCCATTCTTAGGCCCCTGGTTGTCCTTTGGCTAAGCACTGACTTGTGGGCCAGTGGTACAGGCCGGTGGGCCCTTCTCACGGGAAGTCCTACGGCTCTAGACACCTCTTTTGAATTCCACCCTTCATGTTTGGTTTTCCTGTAGCGCGGGTGGGGTCTCTTCAAAAAGCCTCCTATATTTTTTTTAATCTCTCATGAAGGCCACAACTTCAGGTGGTACTTGCAGCCTTCACTATGTACAGGTAGTCCATGCCTGGGGAGGTTATAGTTCAGCGAGGACCCTAAGGGAACGCACCATCTGTTCTGCTCCCCAAGGGTAGGCTGTACTGGGAACCTGTGCTCCAGGTCTAGCCTGTTATTTTTACACACATTGCAAACTGTGGAGGGGCCTCATTCTCGTAGACCTCAAGGAAGGACAGTTTGTGCTTCCAAAAGCCATACTGTTGACACACCTAAGTCCCCAGACCTCTTCCACCATCACCGGCTAAAAAGTCATACGTGGTGAAGGGCACTTTATCAGTTGAACTTCAATCATGTCCAAGCACTCATCATCTCTAGACTGGAATATGGCTGCTCTACCCTCTCGGGTTTAATCAGAAACTCCCGGGCTGCAGAGACCTCTTGCTCCATCCTGCACGCTTTCGGAGAAAAAAAAGTACAATCTGGCTTTCTCTGGAGTCGCTCTAGAATATGGAACTCTCTCCCACCTGACATCCCAAAAATCCCTTCTCTGGCCCGCTTCAAAAAGGACGCCAAGATGTTCCTTATGAGTAAATTCCTCTTTGAAACTTTGCCCTCAATCGCCACTTTGGCCCAGATCTATGTCTGTCTATTGCCTCCCCTCGGATTGCCTGGTCACCCCACTCAGAAACCTGTAATGGTAAATGTAATCTGTAAATACGTGTCTCATCTTGAGCTTTCAGGTCCGTGGCAGTGCCTGAGGCTCACTTGAGAGATTCAGTGTGAGAACGAGCAGATCTTCGACCCACTAGCTCGCAATTGTCATTTTTAAATTGTCGCAATTGTCATTTTTAAAACGTGTCAGACCTCTGTATGCACGCAGGCATGATTGTGATGTCTGTGAATACCGCATTTTAAAATTCACATTTAAAATTGTCACTTACTTTGTTGGAGCACTGATTTTATAGCGCCCACTTTCCGCTGCATATTCTGTATATTTGCACCCTTCCTAAGGCCTCCCTTGCCCCGTTCCACCGCAGCTGACAGTGCTGTTTGTGTGGAGGGCGAGGCGCCATCTTGGGCTGAGTTTCCATCGAAGCCTGACCGGAGTTAGCGGTCTAGCGCTTCTTGGGGAGGCTGGGCATAAAAAGACACGCAAGGCTGTGCTCTCTGTGAGCTTTCAGGTCAGTGGCAGTGCCTGAGGCTCACTTGAGAGATTCAGTGTGAGAACGAGCGGATCTTCGACCCACTAGCTCGCAATTGTCATTTTTAAATTGTCGCAATTGTCATTTTTAAAACGTGTCAGACCTCTGTATGCACGCAGGCATGATTGTGATGTCTGTGAATACCGCATTTTAAAATTCACATTTAAAATTGTCACTTACTTTGTTGGAGCACTGATTTTATAGCGCCCACTTTCCGCTGCATATTCTGTATATTTGCACCCTTCCTAAGGCCTCCCTCGCCCCGTTCCACCGCAGCTGACAGTGCTGTTTGTGTGGAGGGCGAGGCGCCATCTTGGGCTGAGTTTCCATCGAAGCCTGACCGGAGTTAGCGGTCTAGCGCTTCTTGGGGAGGCTGGGCATAATAGCAGATGTGCCTCCGGGAGCGCAGCGGACGGGCGCAGCGGACGCGACGATGGCGCGCCGAAGGTGCGCCTAAGGTAAGCCCGTCTGCGCCCGTCCGCGCCCCGGCAGCGCGCAGGGCCAGAGAGACCTCTCGGTTTATGCCCCAGCAGGCGACTCCTTACATAAGGTATAGTAGGGAGGCCCTTATATCCCTTAACAACATCACCTGCGAAGCAGGCAAGGTATGGGAGCGCCAACACCCTGACAATAAGCATAAGTCCTGCCCGGGATGCCAGTTTCATTTTAAACCGGTCCTCCCCTCCCCATCCAATCTGGGGGAAAAAGAGGGAGATACCTTAATTCGAGCTGCTCTCATTAACGCCCGGTCCCTAGTTAAACACACAGAAGAGGTCCGCGAGATGATACTTGACAACTCGCTTGACCTCTTGTTTGTGACCGAGACCTGGCTGCACATTCACTGTGCCCCTACTATTGAGTTAGCCGTCCCCAGGGGCTTTAAAATCTCGAGGGCAGATCGCAGCTCTGGTAGGGGTGGAGGTCTGGCAGTTATATATAGAGACAAATGGTCTCTAACCAAGGAAAGCACTGGGGCCATCAAGGGCGGGGAAGTATTGGAATTTTCAATTGCCCTCTCGCCTAATTTCACCCTGGGCGGGCTCCTTGTTTACCGACCACCGGGCACTTTGGGCTCCTTTATTCCAACATTGGAGGAATTAGTGGTCCAGAGAGCACTGAGATTCCCTAGGTTCTTGCTCCTGGGGGACCTGAACATACATATGGATGTCCCCACAGCCCCTGGGGTCAGTGACCTTGTGGAACTAGGTACTTTAGCACAGTTAAAAATGCAAGAGCCGAATATCACTCACAGCGGAGGCCACTGCCTCGACTTGGTATATTCCAATTTTGATGTCATCTTCAAAACTCCCCTCCCAGTTACATGGTCGGACCATTTCATGGTACACTTTTCCTGGACTATGGATAGGACCCATGCCACAGCAGATAAACAACAGACCCCCTTCCCCCCTAGGATCAGTATTCCTGCCCTGGCAACCGTTCTATCCCATAGTCTGCCAGAGAATTCGGGAAACCTCGAAGAAGCGGTCGAGAATTTCTCGGCATGGATCCGTTCCTCCGCAAGTCAGATATCGCATACCAAAGCAAAGATCCGCCCACGAGCCATTCCGGCATCCCCATGGTATACTGAACAGCTTAAAAATCAAAAAATACACTGTAAAATGTTGGAAAGATTGTGGAGAAGGGAGTACTGCCCCTTGGCTAAATCAAAACTACGAGCTGGGCAAAAAGACTATCACGCTGCTATTAAAATAGCCAAGGGAAACTACTATGCAGATAAGATCCTTAAGGCGAAAAATAATAGCAAAGAAATATTTGCCATTGTCAAGAGCTTCACTTCACCGGTGGCAGAAATCCAAGTAGCCCCCCCTTCGGTGGAATGGTGTGAAAAATTGTCCACTCATTTTTCTGACAAAATAAAGAAAATTCAGGCCAGCCTTAAGACTAGTAGCCCCGCCCAACTCCCACCTGCCCAAGCTACTTATGAACAGATTACCTCCCACCTCCCCCCCACTCATACCATCATCACAAAAACGAAAGAAGTAATGTGCGCTTTCGCAGAGGTTGAGGTGAAGGATGTACTGGCCATTCTAAAGGCGCTTAAATCAGGCTCTCCGGCGGACCCCTGCCCGGCCAGAGTGTTGAGCGGAGTGGCGGAAGTCATTGCACCGATTGTTACTGATCTGGTTAACAAATCCCTTACTACAAGTAACGTACCATCTCAGTGGAAGCAAGCCAAACTTCTTCCACTTTTAAAAAAACCCTCCGCAGACCCCCTGGATGCATCTATCTACAGACCCATCTCCCTGCTTCCAGCAATAGCCAAAGTATGTGAGAAAGTGGCATTCCGTCAGCTCGAGAGGTTTGTGGAGTCTACGGGGGCATTACACTCAGCCCAGTCAGGTTTTCGCTCCACCTTCAGCACTGAGACCGCGCTGGTGGAGGTCACCGAGGCCATTAGGGATTGTTTGGACGGAGGCGGCAGAGCGGCCCTAATTTTATTGGACCTCTCTGCCGCGTTCGACACGGTCCCACATGCCCAGCTAATCTCTAGACTAGAGGATATTGGCATTACTGGTGCCGCTCTCACGTGGGTTAAATACTTCCTCACGGACCGCTCTCAACAAATCTGGCTCCCTCCCTACCAGTCATCGATTAGCGGGGTGGACACTGGGGTCCCCCAAGGGTCGACTCTAAGCCCCCTGCTCTTCAATGTATATCTGACCCCCCTGGTATATCTTGCAGAGAGTCTGGGTGCCAAAATAATGGCCTATGCCGATGACACCCAGCTTCTCTTCACTTGGGACAAGAACAACCTTGACACGTTGAGAGTCCAATCCTGCTTGTCCTCAGTATTTGCTTGGCTAGCCAAGGCGGAGCTCAAGTGTAACGAGGACAAGTCGGAGATCCTCCTGTATGGCCAATTCCCGGTGGGATTCAGGGATTCCATCTGGCCCATTGGACTGCCCTGCCCACCTGGAAACTGTGGAGTTGCTAAGAACCTTGGGATTTGGTTTGGTGCTGACCTGTGCTTCCGAGACCAGATCTCGAGACTGGCGGGAACCTGTTATGGGACCCTGATCACCCTCCGGAGGTTCTTTCCTCTTCTCCCCCAGGAAGCGAAGGAAACAGTGGCTAGAGCACTCATCCTGTCGCGCCTGGATTACGCTAATGCACTATACGTGGGCGCTCCTGATTTCCTGCTCCGCAGATTGCAGGTAGTCCAGAACGCGACAGTGAGGCTCCTATTCAACATCCCCAAATGCCATAGTGTACGAAGACAACTGGCGGATCTTCATTGGCTTCCAGTTGCTCTCAGAGTGCGCTTCAAGGTCCTAACACTGGCCTTTAAGGCCTTACATGGTCCTTGCCCACCATACCTCAGTGCCAGGTTTGCCTTCTATCATCCCCCGCGACAATTGAGATCGGCCTCTCTCAGACACTTGGTCACTCCGAGATTTAAGAGAGCTCGTCTGGGAGGAAAATCCATGACGGTCATAGCCGCACAGCTATGGAATAGCCTCCCTGACCATTTGAGACACACGACTAACCTCACTTATTTTAAAAAACACCTTAAGACTCACTTATTCAAGCAATTTATGTAAATGCACATCTTCTCTCCTGTTATGTTATCCCTTTGTTACTTTCTGACACTGAATCCCTTTTCGCGCCAGGACAGTCTTGACTAGCAGTGCGCGCTACAAGAAATATATAACATAACATAACATCTTGAGTAAATGTGAATGTAATTTGTGAATACGTGTCCTTCTATCTCTTATGTATCCTATACCCCGCCTCCTACTATCCGTTTTTTCATTTTTTTATTTTTTAACTCTGTGATTCTGTGCCTTTTTAGGTCTCGCGACCTGCGTTGCACTGCGCAGCAGTGCACGCGCAGGTCGCGAGACCTCTAGTATGTGAAAAACAGGGTTTTCAAGCTGACCCGGAATCGCAAACACTTGTGCGTTTCCTTTTCAGCTACCCATTGGCCTTAGCGTGCGTCTTTTAATGAAAGACTGCACGCTATTGGCTAAAGGCGGGCGCATTGCTTCGCCCACGGCCTATTGGTGTCTATTATGCGCTTCGTGCGCGTAATAGACACCAATAGACCATCACATGGTTTCAATTATGGTTTCAATTATCTGTGCCCAGACACTGGTGCGATAATTAAAAGCACGTCTTGCTGTGGCGCGCGCACCACTCGCGAGCTTCTGTTTGGATCTATTTCACCGTGAGCTCAGCTAACCTGTGCCTGACAGTTGATGCGCAAATGCTGTGGAGTGCTCTGTTGTGATAAGAGGACTGTTGTCAAAGTCTCAGAGTGACGCCATGCCGGTGCACAGTGAACACTGATGCACTGCTGAAATATCTTGCAGTTAGTTGTGCAATGTTGTGACGTCATGATCATACAGTAAGCTTGATTGCACACTGCTTCGTATCACTACATGCACAAACGTACAATAATTGATGCTGCAATGCCATGTCCGTATAAGGCGACTTTATTTGTGTACTGTTGCGATGTCATGCCACCACCGTTGCGGGAGGAGTTTTGTTGCACACTTCGTGACATTGCAGCCTTGCATAATAAATTTGAACACTTCTGTGAGCCTATGATGTGTTCCAAATGTATAATAAGGTTGGCTTATTGCAGCTGTGACATCATGCTAATGTACAATAACGTTTGCTGCGCATTAGGGCGAAGTCGTGACACTAAATAAAGAATTAAGCTGGTCACTGCTCGGTCAGGGCAGTGTACACTAAGAACATGCCCTGCCATGCCAGTGTACTGAGAGTGTAGCAGCTCACTGCTATGACGTCAAACCAGCGTACAACAGTCTGGCTCCTCTCTGCTCAGTCATGCCAGTGTACACTCAGCTAGGCAACGCGCTGGCCGGTGTGTCGTCATGCTAGTCTACGGCACCACGAGTCTGCTCATTGGTGTGACGTCATGTCACTTTACAAGTTCTGGTGCCTCCTACCTTTGTACATTGAGTTAGGTCACCTGCGGTGTGACGTTGTGCCAGTGTACCGAGAGCCTGCCTGCTCACTGCTGTGACGTCGTGCTATATAGAAGGACCCTAGCTGCTCTGTGCTGTGACTTCACGCAATGTACGACAAGCCTGCTGCGGAAAGCTGTGACAACGTACAAGGAGTCTGTCTGCTCATTGTTGTGACGTCACACAATGTACAAGGGCCCTGGCTGCTCACTACTGTGACGTCACTCGGTGTACAAGGAGCGTGTCAGCTCACTGTTGTGAGGAGCCTATCTGTTTACTACTGTGACGTCACAAAGGGGCTCGGCTTCTACATTTCTCCGCCGTGAGATAACGGCCGGGAAGTGTCTGGCAACCAAAAAATGCCCTAAAGTGGATTCCGGGCTCACAGATTGGTATTCCTCAGTGTGGCATTTTATAGCGCCGGCCACGGATGTGTGAGCCACGCTTTGGGCACGAGCAGTTATTATTTTACAAAGAAAGCACTGTAAATGGGAACCCTTTGGATCGATCACATGTGGCCTAACGGCTAGAGAGGCCGGAAACCAGGCTCGAGTCTCCGCAGGGACGCTTAATGTCTTGTGATTCTGGGCAAATCACGTAATTTCCCCGCACCTAAAAGGAGCGAGTCCGCCTGTAACGCAACTGGTGCTCATGTAAAGCGCTATGATACCCTCGGGTCGTGTTCGCGCTAATTAAAACTCCAAAAAGAACCTAAACTTAGATCAAGTATATGACATTTAATTGAAACCTTCAGAGGTGGATGTGACAAACATCTGCCGAATTGTATGCGAATTCATTGTATGCAGGGCTATTAGCAAAACCAAAGTGCTTTCTGTGTAAATTGTTCAATGTCTATTTGGCCCCGCTTTTCACCTTGATTGCCAAATGGGGGGTCAAGGCAATATCCTATGCGGATGACACTCAATTAGTCTTCCCATATTCAGACACGTCTGAGGCAGCCTTCAGCAAAATCAGGGGTTGTCTTCAAGACGTAGCCAAATGGATGAACACCAACAAGCTCAAAATGAATGCGAGCAAAACGGAGGTGCTATTCTTCGGTAATCTCAAACATCCCCCCCCGGATCTGTGGTGGCCAACGGAAATGGGCCCTGCCCCATCTCCCGGAACCCATGCAAAAAATCTCGGAGTAAAATGGGATGAGAACCTGTCTTTCCTGCCGCATATACAACAGCTTACCGCTGCCTGCCTGCATAAACTCAGAAATTTGCGGAAACTTCTGCCCCTGCTACCAGTCGAATGTCGAAAAACGGTCGTTCACGCAACAATCACATCTCGACTCGACTATTCTAATGGCCTCTATCTTGGTCTACCCAAATATGCGGTGCAAGGCTTACAGATCGTGCAGAATGCGGCTGCGAGATTGATAAAACGTGTCCCTTTTAGGCAGCACATCTCTCCGCATCTGCACGAGCTGCATTGGCTGCCAGTGGCAAGCAGAATTAAGTTCAAAGTGCTGACCCTGGCTTTCAGAGCACTAAAAGGCACGTGTCCCAATTATCTAAAACTCCGACTCCCTCGCTACCACCAAAAACGAGAGCTGCGTTCAAACTCCTTGCTCAAGCTTACGGTACCGCGCGTGAGGAAAGCTAGACTTGGAGGCAGATCCTTTTCGGCCGGCACGGCGAAACTTTGGAATACTTTGCCACCTGCCATCCAATCCGCCACCTCAGAAGCCAGCTTTAGGAAACTCCTAAAAACATGGCTTTTTACTCAATAATCCTGTTCTTTCTCCTGACTACTCACTCTTGCTGTAGGACTCGCTAGCGCCGGGACACCTCCCCAGAGGTAGCTGTTCGCGCTTAACAAGCTTCTGTATTATTATTATTATTAAATAGTCACTGAACCAAAATCATAGAGCTACCTCCGAGAAATGTACTTGTACCACTTTTATTTTCAAACAGATCTTATGTAGCTCGGACAAGATTAAAGGCCAAGGATTTTTTTTAATGAATTAACACAAAGCGCTCTGATACCCTAACGGGTCAAGTTCGAGCTCTATAAAACACAGTAATAAAGAAATAAATGTTGAGCAGTTATGTGTTCACCAATGGCAGAATATGCTGTACGATTCTTTTACTTGGAATTCACAATTTTATTTTTTTAGAAAGAAACCGGTTTCAAAACTTTTAATGTAACTACATTGAAAATATAACTAAACTCGCCGCTTGACTTGCAGCAGTGTCCATTGCAGATGCCTAAGTGATCTGAGGGAAAAGGAGAGGGCGCTTGGGGTTTCTGTGGAAGCTTCTATACCAGGGGTCTCCAACCTTTTCTGTAATGAGAGCTACTTATGATCAATAAAAATCATCCTGAGCTACTAATGATTGGTGTTGTATGCCTTTACATGGATAATGCACAATAGCCATGGATTAAATGGCTCTGGTACCAGGGAAATAATATTAGTAATAACACCCCCGGCCCCCTCCATGCCACATGATGTACCATTCAAAATACCCGCTTTTAAATGTATTTTTGGAAATTCGACCCTCAGCTTATCATTTCGGAAGATACATATATTTTTGTTTTAAAGAAGTATTTTTCAGTTTTGATGTACATATAAATAATTCAGTCGAGCAAAGGCTTCGAATTTAGTAGGCTGGACTGGACACATGAGAGCTTACCAGTAGCCTCCGAGCTGCTCGATGGAGAAGCCTATTCTATGCGATGGGATTGGAACAGGTGACTGGATCCTTGCTGTTTTTATAATTTCTTTCTGTTCTCATTCTACTATTTTCATCATCCTGTAAGCTGCATTTTGGGGTGCACATATTATGTAAATTAAACCAGTAGAGTCCATGCATAATTCTTTATACCACAGCTTTTGCTGCCTCAAAGAGCAGCAAATAGAGTTACTCAGGGTGGTTCCCTCCATTTATTGACCTTTTGAAGAATGGACCACAGTGTTGGCCTTGTTAACCTTTAAGTTTGTGGCTTGCAGATGTCGCCAGTGAGCACTGATTCCCTAAACCATCATGCCGGGTACATTACACCACCCCTGTTGTTCCTGGTTTTCTCAGTGAGCTGCCCTAAGTGTGACGAGTATTCCCTGGTGTGGTTTCCATGCTCCCTGTACCAGAGGACTCTAGCTGCCTCACCGATGAGGCCTAACTAATCTGACCCGGACCGGGTGTGTTTGTGCTCCTGTTTAGAGGGTGTGTGGCCTGACTGTCCTGGCTGTACTCTTCCTATTGGAGCAGCCTGTGGCTGATTTGTATACAGGTGGTCTATGTCTTCAGAGGTTCAGTGAGCAAAATAAAATGGACTGGCGTGTGGCATCAGGTCTTCTTTACCAGTGATTGTGTCTAATTTAGCATTGCATCCATCACTTTCTTTTCCGCCACATATAATAGTAGTATTATTATTATTAATGCAGCTTATAGAGCGCACGGCTCCCTCCAACGGAAGTGTTCTTGCACTAACAGTAGGAGTACAGGCGCAGCCAATAGTGACCAGGAGGGCTAATGGCCAACGGGGCTTTATGCCCGATCAAACAGCCTCGTTTTCAGGGCTTTCCTAAACACGGGTTCTGACCTGGCCTTCCATTAAGTGCTCAGGCATAGAATTCCACTGTGCTGCTGTTCTTACCGAGAAGGCCCGGCCACCAATCCTAGCTTTTGCAAATGAGGGGTCACCAATAACTCTTGGTGATTTGACTGCAAGGTCCTGGTCTGATGGTATTTCGGGAGTCTTTTCTTGAGGTATTGGGGACCAATATCTCAAGTAGCTCTGTATGCCACGGTCGGCGCCTTAAATTCTAACAGTCTCTTTATCAGTAACCAGTGAATCTCTGTAGATGGGGGGGTGATATGGTGACGGAGTGGCACATTCCTAATAAGCCTAGCTGCAGCATTTTGTATAATCTGCAATTTCCTAATAAAATAGTCTGGCAGACCTAGGTACAGACTATTTACATAGTCAAGTTGGGAAATGACCAGTGCATGGACCACTGATTTCCTGCAGTCCATTGGCAGGAGATGTAGGAATGTTCGCATGGCTTTCAATTTCCAAAAACAGGAAGAGTAAACTTGACCGATCTGAGATCTGCCCGATAAGTTAGTACCTAGCTTGAACCCTAGGCTCCTTGCTGATGTCGTTGGAAGAGGCGGAGGATTTAACTCTGGTTTACAGCAAGGGGGTAACTATGTGTCCTTCAGAACCTGGGTATTAATAGTTAAACAAACAAGTGGTTCTGTCGGGTAAGACACAATACTTTAACAATGCTAGTACATGCAATTAAAATATCAATGAGAACTCTGATACACATATGCCAATGAGAAATAAATGCTCAAGCAATCGGAAAATATTCATGTAGCCAAATGGTGAATTCATGTAACTTTATATCCGAATTCAATCACGTTTGTACTGAATTACCTCATTCAGTGATAAACAATTGATACAGGATATGACCGACAAACACAAGTGAAATTCAGTGACAAATGGTGAAAAAAGTGCTCAGTGCATGAAGATATATACAGTGAGACCTTGGGTCCAGAAACTCCAGGATCCCTCAAAAATCATTAGGACTCCTTGGAGACCAATCAATCCCTGGCCTTTCTATTACTTTTGTATATAGCTGTATTCATTTATCTCACTGTATATATCTTCATGCACTGAGCAGCATTTATTTCTCATTGGCATACGTGTATCAGAGAGTTCTCATTGATATTTTAATTGCATGTACTAGCATTGTTAAAGTATTGTGTCTTACCCGGAGGATTTAACTCAGCTGGCCACCAGAGTTCTGACTTGGGGGAAGAGGATCGATTGAAAAATAAAACCTCTGTTTTTTTCTGTGTTTAGCTTCATGCAACTATCCGTCATCCAAGTCGCAACTCTCCACAAACACTGTTTGAATTTCCCTAAAAGAGAACATAAGCGGAGTATCGTCAGCGTACTAAACAACCTTCACCCCAAGTTGTTGAATTATTGGAGCTAAGGGGGCAAGGTAAACCTTGAAAAGAGTAGGGCTCAAAGCCGAGCCCTGCGGGACTCCACACACCAAGGGGCTGGAAGAAGACCTATACGGGCATAGGAGCACTTTTTGAGATCGGCCCTTCAAAAAGGAGCGGAACCAACTCAAAACAGTTCCCGTCACTCACAGAAGCTCAGGTCTTTCTAGGAGGACCTGGTGCGACACAGTATCAAATGCTGCTGATAAATCCAGCAGCACTAGCATCACACAACTACCCAGATCCATGGTTTCCCGTATGGTTTCTGTCACTTCCAGCAGGGCTATCTCGGTGCTATAACCAGACCTGAAGCCTGACTGGGAATCGTGAAGAAGTTTACTGGACTCCAGAAATTCTGCCAGTTGTTTTTGGACTTCGTTCTCAAGCACCTTAGCTGGCGCGGAGATGAGCGAAATCGGCCTAAATTTCTTTCATTCAGCCGGGTCCGCGTCTATTTTCTTAAGGATTGGCTGAACAAAAGCTGTTTTCCACGAAGTTGGATAGATCCCTTCCTTCAAAGAGGAATTCCAAATAAAGGTAAGCAGGGGATTGAGCCTTAGCATATTGATGTTTCTACACTGTGGTGGGTGACTCGCCATGTTCCTGTTTGCTTTATCAGGTGAGGGATCACAAGCCAGGCTTATTCTTAAAAACAACGGTACTTGTGAAAGTTAAAATAAACCAAAATGCCATTAACGATGGCTCCTTTCGATGCAAACCTACCCACAGCGGTCAATATTTCATGCATTTGTAATGTTTAACCAATGTTGTTACAATTAGGTAAGCCCAAAAAGCATTGACTGAGCCAGTCTGTTCTATTGTCCGGCCCTGTTGGATTTGTCAATGTTTGTTTTAGTTTGCCGCGTAGACAGGTGCTGCTGGATCTGAGATGGTGTCTTGAGTAGTTGTGAGCTGTCGGGTTGCAGTGGTAGATTGGACCACCTGCTTGAAAGGGAAGAAAGCATGGTCACTCGCCTTGGCCTTCACGCACCCCAGCATAGAGCACGGGGCACGTGTCCGCAAGGCCTGCTCACGTCGGCCTCAATATAGGTCTATTCAATTGAGTGGGAAGCTGGTTCAAGTGTCTTTTACAATTAATTACTTCTTATATTTTTCAATACCAGCTATTTATTTGCTTGTTACATTTTTAGAAGTTTTTCATAAATCGATGCCGGTGATTTAACAGCTAGATTGTGAATTTTTTTACAGATTGAAAACTTTTATTGGAATTGTATGGCTGCCACGTTTAGGTGATGTCATATTTTTCTGTTTCCTTTTGATATTTGTGGCATGTGCTTTCAATAAAGTGTTTTTTTATTTGTATTTTATAAATTGCGCTTTGCAAATTATTTTATTATTATTTCATTGTTATTATTTTATTTATTTTTAAGCCGGTAGCTCTTGATTTTTCTGCCATTAGAAAAAAAGTTCCAGGCCCCCAATTCCGTCTCCGTTTGCCAGTGGGCTCCGTCAGCTGCTGGTGGATGCTGCGTAAATGTGCAGTTGCCAAAGGAAAGCGAGCGCGTACCGGGGGCGCCAGCGGCAGGCACCGCCGCACACATATATTCCTTTGAATCAGCGGGCTATTATTACAAATAATAGCCCGCTGATTTCAAATTAAGACGGCGCGGTGTCTTGATAAATACACATTGACTACGGCACTTGTTGTGCGGTAGCGTCGCTTCGTGGAGCGCCCCCGCACATCTCTCCCCGCACCTCAGCCTCGGGTGCTTTCAACACCTGGAGGGGGAATTAATGGCTGCCGATCATTTAATGGCAATTAACCGTGCTCCATTCCTCTTTTGAGTCTCTGCCACGTGGAGCGTTCTCTTCAGATGTATTTTATTTTAAATAATTATCTTTTTTTATTTGGCGTTTTTCCTTTAGTTAGCTAATGCCCACTTTACACACGACCCGTTTGCACTGCATGTTTTATTCGAAAAATGGGGGGGAGGGGATGGTTTGTTCTTTTCTCGAAATACCTCTGGCAAGGGTTGCGTCTTTTTTCCCCACAGCTCGCTTTTTATTTTAAGTATTTTTTAAGCATAGGGGTTCACGTCTCCTCTTCGCAGCGCTTTGGGACCCCGGGTAGAGGCGTTTACGTTTCCCAACAATCATTTTAGGCAAAGTATGTAGAATTCTGCCCGTAACGCCGTTAAATTAAGCAAGAGATGAAAAATCTCCGCTGTTTCTGAAAGTGCGGGTAACTCCATGTAGCATCTCTTCTGCCTAAAATGAATATTTTCCCTCAATTCCTTTTTGTAAAATTACTTTGTTGTTTTTGCCAGTCAGAGCTGAACACTCCGCACTGGAGGAGTCCCCGAGGCCTGTGTTTGCCCCCTCCCCCAAGGGGCCTGCAGGTGACGCCCTCGACTGTCAAACCCTTGACGGTAATGACTGGTTCAAGGGGCGGGGCTAAGATAGTCCGTACCGGAAGTGGAAAGCATTCATGGGGCATCCCATACAATGATGGTTGAGCTGTTTCGAGAGAAAGGTGGTGGAGAAGTGACCGGAAGGACACGAGGGACTTTTCTGTGAGGATCATCCTGTACATCATTTGCATGAACTCCCACCCCACAGACCGTGCACTCTTACTCATTGGATTGAAAGTGGAATTATTTCAAGGTAAATGTGCCCAGCGCAGAGATGTGTTTCAGGGTATGACACTGGGAGCATTGCATCCAGCGCATCTTTCATGCGACCCGAGCTGAGTGTTTGCAGGTATGACACTAAGCAAAGCTTGGATCGCTCAAAAGATGCGACCGATGCAGAGATGTGTTTCAGGGTATGACACTGGGAACATTGCATCCAGCGCATCTTTCATGCGACCCGAGCTGAGAGTTTGCAGGTATGACACTAAGAGTAAAGCTTGGATGACTCAAAAGATGCGACCGATGCAGAGATGTGTTTCAGGGTATGACACTGGGAGCACTGCATCGGGCGCATCTTTCATGCGACCCGAGCTGAGTGTTTGCAGGTATGACACTAAGAGTAAAGCTTGGATCACTCAAAAGATGCGACCGATGCAGAGATGTGTTTCACGGTATGACACTGGGAGCATTGCATCCAGCGCATCTTTCATGCGACCCGAGCTGAGTGTTTGCAGGTATGACACTAAGCAAAGCTTGGATCGCTCAAAAGATGCGACCGATGCAGAGATGTGTTTCAGGGTATGACACTGGGAACATTGCATCCAGCGCATCTTTCATGCGACCCGAGCTGAGAGTTTGCAGGTATGACACTAAGAGTAAAGCTTGGATGACTCAAAAGATGCGACCGATGCAGAGATGTGTTTCAGGGTATGACACTGGGAGCACTGCATCGGGCGCATCTTTCATGCGACCCGAGCTGAGTGTTTGCAGGTATGACACTAAGAGTAAAGCTTGGATCACTCAAAAGATGCGACCGATGCAGAGATGTGTTTCAGGGTATGACACTGGGAGCACTGCATCGGGCGCATCTTTCATGCGACCCGAGCTGAGTGTTTGCAGGTATGACACTAAGAGCAAAGCTTGGATGACTCAAAAGATGCGACCGATGCAGAGATGTGTTTCAGGGTATGACACTGGGAGCACTGCATCGGGCGCATCTTTCATGCGACCCGAGCTGAGTGTTTGCAGGTGTTAGACGGACCGGGAGGGTCGGCCGAGGTTACGGGGAGAGGTCTCCAGGGAGAGCCGTCTCCAACGACTGTACAGATAAGTAACTTCCCCCCCACAGACGGACACCACACAAGGTTGAAGGTTAACGAGACTTTATATGCAATTCTTAGGTTACGATGATGGATACAAGGAGGTCTGGACTCAGGGGTCCCCTCGGTTCTAGTCTCTTGTTTAGGAAAGGGGTAGCGGGACAGTCTTAGTTACCAATGAGTACAAAATAGCTCTCAATCCTCGAGCTCGGCGTTCTAGATGATCGGGCCGTGGAGGAGCCAAGCAGGTCCCGAGATGGATGAAGGAAGGACGACGGTCCGCGGCGGAGCCTGCAGGTCCCGGTGGAAGATGACGGTTACAACGGTCCGCGGCCACGCCAGCAGATCCCGACGACGATGAAGGATGAAGGTTACGACGGCTGTGGCAGCGCCAACAGGCAGGACGATGGTGCACAGGACAGAGCTATGGCAGCGCCAGTAGTCCGTCCAGGATGAGTTCCTCTTTACGTCTCTCGACTCCAAGATACAACTGCCTTCCTGCTCTGGAGCTGCCCCAGTTATAGGGCTGGCGTGCTTTGATGTCCGGACCCTCGCACTTGGAGGTCGGGAGGTCCGGGATGGGGGAGTCCAGACACCCAGCAGGGGGGTGGAGCCAGCGCCCGGGGAGGCGATGGGCGAGCGGCACTTGGTGGGGGAGAGCCATCGGCACCTCTTTCTCCCATTGACTTGCCAAGTAGCCCGCTCACCTCCTGGGTGGAGGGTGGTGCCGGAATGTCTGAGGCCGGGCCAGGCCCAGGGTAGAGGTCGATCGGGGGCCAGGCGGCCTCGTGGTGGAGTGTCCAAGATGGCGCCCCAGGCTGGGCGCGTGGGCCGGCAGTGGATCGGACCCACGAGGTCGGCAGGCTCGAGGGCAGGGGTCCCTGAGGGGACGGAGGTCGTGCAATGGTGGTGTGTGGTACTTGCGGGACTGGGCTCAGGCCTGGTTGGGCCGGGGGAGAGCGGCCCTTCATGTGGCCTGTCCAACAGCAGGTATGACACTAAGAGCAAAGCTTGGATGACTCAAAAGATGCGACCGATGCAGAGATGTGTTTCAGGGTATGACACTGGGAGCACTGCATCGGGCGCATCTTTCATGCGACCCGAGCTGAGTGTTTGCAGGTATGACACTAAGAGCAAAGCTTGGATCACTCAAAAGATGCGACAGATGCAGAGATGTGTTTCAGGGTATGACACTGGGAGCACTGCATCGGGCGCATCTTTCATGCGACCCGAGCTGAGTGTTTGCAGGTATGACACTAAGAGCAAAGCTTGGATCACTCAAAAGATGCGACAGATGCAGAGATGTGTTTCAGGGTATGACACTGGGAGCACTGCATCGGGCGCATCTTTCATGCGACCCGAGCTGAGTGTTTGCAGGTATGACACTAAGAGCAAAGCTTGGATCACTCAAAAGATGCGACAGATGCAGAGATGTGTTTCAGGGTATGACACTGGGAGCACTGCATCGGGCGCATCTTTCATGCGACCCGAGCTGAGTGTTTGCAGGTATGACACTAAGAGCAAAGCTTGGATCACTCAAAAGATGCGACAGATGCAGAGATGTGTTTCAGGGTATGACACTGGGAGCACTGCATCGGGCACATCTTTCATGCGACCCGAGCTGAGTGTTTGCAGGTATGACACCAAGAGCAAAGCTTGGATCGCTTGAAAGATGCGACCGATGCAGAGATGTGTTTCAGGGTATGACACTGGGAGCACTGCATCGGGCGCATCTTTCATGCGACCCGAGCTGAGTGTTTGCAGGTATGACACCAAGAGCAAAGCTTGGATCGCTTGAAAGATGCGACCGATGCAGAGATGTGTTTCAGGGTATGACACTGGGAGCACTGCATCGGGCGCATCTTTCATGCGACCCGAGCTGAGTGTTTGCAGGTATGACACCAAGAGCAAAGCTTGGATCGATTGAAAGATGCGTCCGGTGCAGAGATGTGTTGCAGGGTATGACACGGAGAGCAAAGCTTGGATCGATTGAAAGATGTGCCCGATGCAGAGATGTGTTCTACGGTATGACACTGAGAGCAAAGCTTGGATTGATTGAAAGATGTGCACGATGCAGAGATGTGTTCAACGGTATGACACTGAGAGAAAAGCTTGGATTGATTGAAAGATGCGTCCGGTACAGAGATGTGTTGCAGGGTATGACACTGGGAGCAAAGCTTGGATCGATTGAAAGATGCGCCCGATGAAGAGATGTGTTCTATGGTATAAGACTGGGAACCAAGCTTGGATCGATTGAAAGATGCGACCGATGCAGAGATGTGTTGTATGGTATGACACTGGGAGCAAAGCTTGGATCGATTGAAAGATGCGCCCGATGAAGAGATGTGTTCTATGGTATAAGACTGGGAACCAAGCTTGGATCGATTGAAAGATGCGACCGATGCAGAGATGTGTTGTATGGTATGACACTGGGAACCAAGCTTGGATCGATTGAAAGATGCGACAGATGCAGAGATGTGTTTCAGGGTATGACACTGGAAGCACTGCATCGGGCGCATCTTTCATGCGACCCGAGCTGAGTGTTTGCAGGTATGACACTAAGCAAAGCTTGGATCGCTTGAAAGATGCGCCTGATGCAGAGATGTGTTTCAGGGTATGACACTGGGAGCATTGCATCGGGCGCATCTTTCATGCGACCCGAGCTGAGAGTTTGCAGGTATGACACTAAGAGCAAAGCTTGGATCGCTTGAAAGATGCGACCGATGCAGAGATGTGTTGTATGGTATAAGACTGGGAACCAAGCTTGGATCGATTGAAAGAGGCGTCCAATGCAGAGATGTGTTGTATGGTATGACACTAGGAGCAAAGCTTGGATCGATTGAAAGATGCGCCCGATGAAGAGATGTGTTCTATGGTATAAGACTGGGAGCAAAGCTTGAAACGCTCAAAAGATGCGCCTGATGCAGAGAAGTGTTTCAGGGTATGACACTGGGAGCATTGCATCGAGCGCATCTTTCATGCGACCCAAGCTGAGAGTGTTTGCAGGTATGACACTAAGAGCAAAGCTTGGACCGCTTGAAAGATGCGACCGATGCAGAGATGTGTTTCAGGGTATGACACTGGGAGCATTGCATCGAGCGCATCTTTCATGTGACCCAAGCTGAATGTTTGCGTGTATGACACTAAGCAAAGCTTGGATCGATTTGAAAGATGCCACCGATGCAGAGATGTGCTGCATGGTATGACACTAAGCAAAGCTTGGATCAATTTGAAAGATGCGCCTGATCCAGAGATGTGTTTCAGGGTATGACAGTGGGAGCATTGCATCGGGCGCATCTTTCATGCGACCCGAGCTGAGAGTGTTTGCAGGTATGACACTAAGAGCAAAGCTTGGATCGCTTGAAAGATGCGACCGATGCAGAGATGTGTTGCACGTTGTGACCCTGCGTACATAGTTTGGGTCACTTGAAAGAGGCGTTCCGATGCAGATATGTGTTGTATGGTATGACACTGGGAGCAAAGCTTGGATCGATTGAAAGATGCGCCCGATGAAGAGATGTGTTTCAGGGTAAGACACTGGGAGCATTGCATCGGGCGCATCTTTCCTGCGACCCAAGCTGATAGTGTTTGCAGGTATGACACTAAGAGCATAGCTTGGATCGCTTGAAAGATGCGACTGATGCAGAGATGTGTTCTATGGTATAAGACTGGGAACCAAGCTTGGATCGATTGAAAGAGGCGTCTGATGCAGAGATGTGTTGTATGGTATGACCCTGGGTACATTGCATCGGTAGTATCTTTTTAGTGATCCAAGCTGAGATGTGTTTCAGGGTATGACACTGGGTACATAGCTTGGGGTCACTTGAAAGATGCACCCAATGCAGAGATGTGCTGCGTGGTATGACACTAAGAGCAAAGCTTGGATCGATTGAAAGATGCGCCCGATGCAGAGATGTGTTGCAGGGTATGACACTGAGAGCAAAGCTTGGATTGATTGAAAGATGCGCACGATGCAGAGATGTGTTCAATGGTATGACACTGAGAGAAAAGCTTGGATTGATTGAAAGATGCGTCCGGTGCAGAGATGTGTTGTATGGTATGACACTGGGAGCAAAGCTTGGATCGATTGAAAGATGCGCCAGATGAAGAGATGTGTTTGATGGTATAAGACTGGGAACCAAGCTTGGATAGATTGAAAGAGGCGTCCGATGCAGAGATGTGTTGTATGGTATGACACTGGGAGCAAAGCTTGGATCGATTGAAAGATGCGCCAGATGAAGAGATGTGTTTGATGGTATAAGACTGGGAACCAAGCTTGGATAGATTGAAAGAGGCATCTGATGCAGAGATGTGCTGCACGATGTGACACTAAGCAAAGCTTCGATCGATTGAAAGATGCGCCAGGGGAGCCAGGCCGGCGGCCAAGATGGTCGCCCGGGCTCCCGGCTCCGTCGACCTTCTCCCCCTGCTGCTGGATTCGGCTGTTGAGGCGGCGCTGCCGACGTATTTTCGAACGTCGGAATGGGATCTGACCCGCCAGGAGTGACTCCGGAGGTTCTCCGAGTTCGGAGGGTGGAGATATGCCTTCCCGGTCGGCGTGGCCTGCGCGGGTCCCGGAGCCGGGGCCTCGCGTGAGGTTGCTGCCGCCGCGAGTGGAACAACATCGGCCAGGAGGACCTGAATAGCGCCGGTTACCCGCCGGGGCGTTCCACCCTGCCCCGAGAAGATCCCTGGCTCTCGCTGCTGAATGCCGTCCCCCCGTGCTGGATGGACCCTCCCTCCTCCCTTGAATGCTGCCTTGCTAAACGGAGGATTGTGGCATCGCTCATTGTCTCCTTGCTGGAGCTTGGCGCTAACCGCTTGCAGCAGACAGTGTTCCGCGTTTCTGGGGTTCGGAGCCGGCTGAGGTGTAGTGATTTGGCATCGCTCGGATGCACTGAGCATAACGCAAGGGACCACCGGATAATTGAGACGGCAATTACATCGTCTGCAACCGAGGGGACGCTCGGATGGTTTACAAGATGGCGACTTGGGTGAGGGCTCCGGCGGTACCTATGCCGTGGGCCCCGACTGGTGGCGTCGTCCCCGCGGAGCTGCATCCACCCGTGCTGATGGCGATGCGCATCTTGAGAGGAGCATGGGGATCGGATGCCCCCCCCCCCAGTGATATGGCAGCACAATGTGTGGATTTGAGTTGTATGGAAATCAGATCCCGGCACTTGTGGAGATACGAGTGCACATGAAGCTGGCATTTTTCCAAGTGACTCTGGTTCAGTGACTCCCTCTCCAATCCTTGGTAAGGCCCGGATGGGTGTTTTTGCACATCTCTATATGTCGCTGGCAAGTGTGAGTTGGTGCGTGAGGCCTCCTTAATCGCTACAGAGGGATTCTTCGGAGTGGCGCCTGATTCATGGGCACATGGAGTCGTCGGGGATTCCATTGGATGTGAGGCATAGGGTGACTCTTATGTTGCCCTCTTACCGATGGCTGATGTCGTCATGCTGCTCAACCTACGTTGACTGACTCCTTGTACTGAACTGGACTTTGTATAGCTGATCGGGAGGCTGTCGTGGGCGGCAAAAGGCTTTTGGAATGTGTTGTGTCCTAGTGTACTGCAAGATCTCCTGTCTTTCTCTGGACATCCATTATTACTGTACTTTTGGTACTTTGATTGCAGGGCTACGAAATGTGTGGACTGGGACACAGCTTCGGTTTTGGCCGGGTGGGTCGGGGCTGCAGTGGGACGATCGTTTTCCTGGGCTGCTAAGAGGGAGGGTTATCATCGAGGTTGGGTGATTGGGTGATCTGGCGTGGCGATTGCTGCTCTGTTCCGGTGGGTGTCCTGAATATTCTGCAACAGCGCTGCTATAACTGTATGCTATGCGGGGGGGGACGGGAGCCTGAACTGGGGACCCCCCCACTACATCATTCTTTTCTATACTTCCCTTCTCTTCTATATTTCGGGTTCACATTGGGCGACAGGCACGCTGCTAAGGGGGAGGCCGTAGCCGGAGGCAGGGGTGCAGGGTGGGAGGTTAGGGGGGGGTAATACTGTTTTTTCCTTTTTCTGTTTCTAGGGCCTCTTTTTTTCTCTTCTGTTTCTTTCAGCTTTCTCTTCACTTTTCTTCGCTTTCGTTTCTGTTGGGAACCGAGTAACGGGCTACTCTCCGTACGTTCTGGTGATGCGAATTACAGGGGTGGATGTCTCTATAAAGTTGTGCGTTACGGCGGACACATGCTGTATTGGGGGCGGAATGTATGGCTTATTGTTTATCCTGATAATTGTGCGCTGGCACCACCGTCCTGCCTGCAGTAGTCCTGACCGTGAATATCCTGACCTTTGCTAACCCCTTGCTTTTGTATTATTTGATTGTGCGGCAACAGATCCTGTTTTTCTTAAAACTCTAAAAGAAACCTCTTTAATCCTGGTACCAATTTGGTACGGACATTATCCTGAGCTACAACGGGGCATCTGGGAGGCGGACTGTTGCTATTCTTATGGCTTGATTGTTTTGCTTTGCCCGCCTCTGAACTACTGGCCGACTGTGATGGTTTTATGCCTGTGATTGTAACTGCTTTACGTAAAATAAAGGTTTACCAAAAATTAAAAAAAAAAAAAAAAGATGCGCCAGATGAAGAGATGTGTTCGATGGTATAAGACTGGGAACCAAGCTTGGATTGATTGAAAGATGCGCCCAATGCAGAGATGTGTTGCAGGGTATGACACTGAGAGCGAAGCTTGGATCGATTGAAAGATGCGCCCGATGAAGAGATGTGTTGTATGGTATAAGACTGGGAACCAAGCTTGGATCGATTGAAAGAGGCATCCGATGCAGAGATGTGTTGTATGGTATGACACTGGGAGCAAAGCTTGGATCGATTGAAAGATGCGCCCGATGAAGAGATGTGCTGTGTGGTATGACACTAAGAGCAAAGCTTGGATTGATTGAAAGAGGCGTCCGATGCAGAGATGTGTTTAACGGTATGACACTGAGAGAAAAGCTTGGATTGATTGAAAGATGCGTCCGGTGCAGAGATGTGTTGCAGGGTATGACACTGAGAGCAAAGCTTGGATTGATTGAAAGAGGCGTCCGATGCAGAGATGTGTTGCAGGGTATGACACTGAGAGCGAAGCTTGGATTGATTGAAAGATGCGCCAGATGAAGAGATGTGTTCGATGGTATAAGACTGGGAACCAAGCTTGGATCGATTGAAAGAGGCATCCGATGCAGAGATGTGTTGTATGGTATGACACTGGGAGCAAAGCTTGGATCGATTGAAAGATGCGCCAGATGAAGAGATGTGTTCGATGGTATAAGACTGGGAACCAAGCTTGGATCGATTGAAAGATGCGCCCGATGCAGAGATCTGTTGTATGGTATAAGACTGGGAACCAAGCTTGGATCGATTGAAAGAGGCGTCCGATGCAGAGATGTGTTGCAGGGTATGACACTGAGAGCGAAGCTTGGATTGATTGAAAGATGCGCCCAATGCAGAGATGTGTTGCAGGGTATGGCACTGAGAGCGAAGCTTGGATCGATTGAAAGATGCGCCCGATGCAGAGATGTGCTGCGTGGTATGACACTAAGAGCAAAGCTTGGATTGATTATAAAGATCCGCACGATGCAGAGATGTGTTTAACGGTATGACACTAAGAGCAAAGCTTGGATTGATTGAAAGATGCGCACGATGCAGAGATGTGTTTAACGGTATGACACTGAGAGAAAAGCTTGGATTGATTGAAAGATGCGTCCGGTGCAGAGATGTGTTGCAGGGTATGACACTGAGAGCAAAGCTTGGATTGATTGAAAGAGGCGTCCGATGCAGAGATGTGTTTAACGGTATGACACTGAGAGAAAAGCTTGGATTGATTGAAAGATGCGTCCGGTGCAGAGATGTGTTGCAGGGTATGACACTGAGAGCAAAGCTTGGATTGATTGAAAGAGGCGTCCGATGCAGAGATGTGTTGCAGGGTATGACACTGAGAGCGAAGCTTGGATTGATTGAAAGATGCGCCAGATGAAGAGATGTGTTCGATGGTATAAGACTGGGAACCAAGCTTGGATCGATTGAAAGAGGCATCCGATGCAGAGATGTGTTGTATGGTATGACACTGGGAGCAAAGCTTGGATCGATTGAAAGATGCGCCAGATGAAGAGATGTGTTCGATGGTATAAGACTGGGAACCAAGCTTGGATCGATTGAAAGATGCGCCCGATGCAGAGATCTGTTGTATGGTATAAGACTGGGAACCAAGCTTGGATCGATTGAAAGAGGCGTCCGATGCAGAGATGTGTTGCAGGGTATGACACGGAGAGCGAAGCTTGGATTGATTGAAAGATGCGCCCAATGCAGAGATGTGTTGCAGGGTATGGCACTGAGAGCGAAGCTTGGATCGATTGAAAGATGCGCCCGATGCAGAGATGTGTTGTATGGTATAAGACTGGGAACCAAGCTTGGATCGATTGAAAGAGGCATCCGATGCAGAGATGTGTTGTATGGTATGACACTGGGAGCAAAGCTTGGATCGATTGAAAGAGCTGCCCAATGAAGAGATGTGTTTCAGGGTATGACACTGGTTGCATTGCATCGGGCGCATCTTTCCTGTGACCCAAGCTGAGAGTGTTTGCAGGTATGACACTAAGAGCATAGCTTGGATCGATTTGAAAGATGCCACCGATGCAGAGATGTGCTGCATGGTATGACACTAAGCAAAGCTTGGATCAATTTGAAAGATGCGCCCGATGCAGAGATGTGTTGCAGGGTATGACACTGAGAGCGAAGCTTGGATCGATTGAAAGATGCGCCCGATGCAGAGATGTGTTCTACGGTATGACACTGAGAGCGAAGTTTGGATCGCTTGAAAGATGCGACCGATGCAGAGATGTGTTGTATGGTATGACACTGGGAGCAAAGCTTGGATCGATTGAAAGATGCGCCCGATGAAGAGATGTGTTGTATGGTATAAGACTGGGAACCAAGCTTGGATCGATTGAAAGAGGCGTCCGATGCAGAGATGTGTTGCAGGGTATGACACTGAGAGCGAAGCTTGGATTGATTGAAAGATGCGCCCAATGCAGAGATGTGTTGCAGGGTATGGCACTGAGAGCGAAGCTTGGATCGATTGAAAGATGCGCCCGATGCAGAGATGTGTTGTATGGTATAAGACTAGGAACCAAGCTTGGATCGATTGAAAGAGGCGTCCGATGCAGAGATGTGTTGTATGGTATGACACTAGGAGCAAAGCTTGGATCGATTGAAAGATGCGCCCGATGAAGAGATGTGTTGTATGGTATAAGACTGGGAACCAAGCTTGGATCGATTGAAAGAGGCATCCGATGCAGAGATGTGTTGTATGGTATGACACTGGGAGCAAAGCTTGGATCGATTGAAAGATGCGCCAGATGAAGAGATGTGTTCGATGGTATAAGACTGGGAACCAAGCTTGGATCGTTTGAAAGATGCGCCCGATGCAGAGATCTGTTGTATGGTATAAGACTGGGAACCAAGCTTGGATCGATTGAAAGAGGCGTCCGATGCAGAGATGTGTTGCAGGGTATGACACTGAGAGCGAAGCTTGGATTGATTGAAAGATGCGCCCAATGCAGAGATGTGTTGCAGGGTATGGCACTGAGAGCGAAGCTTGGATCGATTGAAAGATGCGCCCGATGCAGAGATGTGCTGCGTGGTATGACACTAAGAGCAAAGCTTGGATTGATTATAAAGATCCGCACGATGCAGAGATGTGTTTAACGGTATGACACTAAGAGCAAAGCTTGGATTGATTGAAAGATGCGCACGATGCAGAGATGTGTTTAACGGTATGACACTGAGAGAAAAGCTTGGATTGATTGAAAGATGCGTCCGGTGCAGAGATGTGTTGCAGGGTATGACACTGAGAGCAAAGCTTGGATTGATTGAAAGAGGCGTCCGATGCAGAGATGTGTTGCAGGGTATGACACTGAGAGCGAAGCTTGGATTGATTGAAAGATGCGCCCGATGCAGAGATGTGTTGCAGGGTATGACACTGAGAGCGAAGCTTGGATCGATTGAAAGATGCGCCCGATGCAGAGATGTGTTGTATGGTATAAGACTGGGAACCAAGCTTGGATCGATTGAAAGAGGCGTACGATGTAGAGATGTGCTGCACGGTGTGACACTAAGCAAAGCTTGGATCGATTGAAAGATGCGCCAGATGAAGAGATGTGTTCGATGGTATAAGACTGGGAACCAAGCTTGGATCGATTGAAAGATGCGCCCGATGCAGAGATCTGTTGTATGGTATAAGACTGGGAACCAAGCTTGGATCGATTGAAAGAGGCATCCGATGCAGAGATGTGTTGTATGGTATGACACTGGGAGCAAAGCTTGGATCGATTGAAAGATGCGCCCGATGAAGAGATGTGCTGCGTGGTATGACACTAAGAGCAAAGCTTGGATTGATTGAAAGATGCGCACGATGCAGAGATGTGTTTAACGGTATGACACTGAGAGAAAAGCTTGGATTGATTGAAAGATGCGTCCGGTGCAGAGATGTGTTGCAGGGTATGACACTGAGAGCAAAGCTTGGATTGATTGAAAGAGGCGTCCGATGCAGAGATGTGTTGCAGGGTATGACACTGAGAGCGAAGCTTGGATTGATTGAAAGATGCGCCCAATGCAGAGATGTGTTGCAGGGTATGGCACTGAGAGCGAAGCTTGGATCGATTGAAAGATGCGCCCGATGCAGAGATGTGTTGTATGGTATAAGACTGGGAACCAAGCTTGGATCGATTGAAAGATGCGCCCGATGCAGAGATGTGTTGTATGGTATAAGACTGGGAACCAAGCTTGGATCGATTGAAAGAGGCGTCCGATGCAGAGATGTGTTGTATGGTATGACACTAGGAGCAAAGCTTGGATCGATTGAAAGATGCGCCCGATGCAGAGATGTGTTGTATGGTATAAGACTGGGAACCAAGCTTGGATCGATTGAAAGAGGCGTCCGATGCAGAGATGTGTTGTATGGTATGACACTAGAAGCAAAGCTTGGATCGATTGAAAGATGCGCCCGATGAAGAGATGTGTTGTATGGTATGACACTGGGAGCATAGCTTGGATCGATTGAAAGATGCGCCCGATGAAGAGATGTGTTCTATGGTATAAGACTGGGAACCAAGCTTGGATCGATTGAAAGATGCGCCCGATGCAGAGATCTGTTGTATGGTATAAGACTGGGAACCAAGCTTGGATCGATTGAAAGATGCGCCCGATGCAGAGATCTGTTGTATGGTATAAGACTGGGAACCAAGCTTGGATCGATTGAAAGAGGCGTCCGATGCAGAGATGTGTTGCAGGGTATGACACTGAGAGCGAAGCTTGGATTGATTGAAAGATGCGCCCGATGCAGAGATGTGTTGTATGGTATAAGACTGGGAACCAAGCTTGGATCGATTGAAAGAGGCGTCCGATGCAGAGATGTGTTGTATGGTATGACACTAGGAGCAAAGCTTGGATCGATTGAAAGATGCGCCCGATGCAGAGATGTGTTGTATGGTATAAGACTGGGAACCAAGCTTGGATCGATTGAAAGAGGCGTCCGATGCAGAGATGTGTTGTATGGTATGACACTAGAAGCAAAGCTTGGATCGATTGAAAGATGCGCCCGATGAAGAGATGTGTTGTATGGTATGACACTGGGAGCAAAGCTTGGATCGATTGAAAGATGCGCCCGATGAAGAGATGTGTTCTATGGTATAAGACTGGGAACCAAGCTTGGATCGATTGAAAGAGCTGCCCAATGAAGAGATGTGTTTCAGGGTATGACACTGGTTGCATTGCATCGGGCGCATCTTTCCTGTGACCGAAGCTGAGAGTGTTTGCAGGTATGACACTAAGAGCATAGCTTGGATCGCTTGAAAGATGCGCCAGATGAAGAGATGTGTTCTACGGTATGACACTGAGAGCGAAGTTTGGATTGATTGAAAGAGGCGTCCGATGCAGAGATGTATTCTACGGTATAAGATTGGGAGCGAAGCTTGGATCGCTTGAAAGATGCGACCGATGCATGATGTGTTGCACGGTGTGACCCTGCGTACATAGTTTGGGTCACTTGAAAGATGCGTTCCGATGCAGATATGTGTTGTATGGTATGACACTGGGAGCAAAGCTTGGATCGATTGAAAGATGCGCCCAATGAAGAAATGTGTTTCAGGGTATGACACTGGGTGCAGTGCATCGGCCGCATCTTTCCTGTGACCCAAGCTGAGAGTGTTTGCAGGTATGACACTAAGAGCATAGCTTGGATCGCTTGAAAGATGCGTCCGATGCAGAGATGTGTTGTATGGTATGACACTGGGAGCAAAGCTTGGATCGATTGAAAGATGCGCCCGATGAAGAGATGTGTTGCAGGGTATGACACTGAGAGCATAGCTTGGATTGATTGAAAGATGCGCCCGATGAAGAGATGTGTTCTATGGTATAAGACTGGGAACCAAGCTTGGATCGATTGAAAGAGGCGTACGATGTAGAGATGTGTTGTCTGGTATGACCCTGGGTACATTGCATCGGTAGTATCTTTTTAGTGATCCAAGCTGAGATGTGTTTCAGGGTATGACACTGGGTACATAGCTTGGGGTCACTTGAAAGATGCACTCAATGCAGAGATGTGTTGCAGGGTATGACACTAAGAGCAAAGCTTGGTTCGATTGAAAGATGCGCCTGATGCAGAGATGTGTTGCAGGGTATGACACTGAGAGCAAATCTTGGATTGATTGAAAGATGCGCACGATGCAGAGATGTGGTCAACTGTATGACACTGAGAGAAAAGCTTGGATTGATTGAAAGATGCGTCCGGTGCAGGGATGTGTTGTATGGTATGACACTGGGAGCAAAGCTTGGATCGATTGAAAGAGGCGTCCGATGCAGAGATGTGCTGCACGGTGTGACGCTAAGCAAAGCTTGGATCAATTGAAAGATGCGCCAGATGAAGAGATGTGTTGTATGGTATAAGACTGGGAACCAAGCTTGGATCGATTGAAAGAGGCGTCCGATGCAGAGATGTGCTGCACGGTGTGACACTAAGCAAAGCTTGGATCAATTGAAAGATGCGCCAGATGAAGAGATGTGTTCTACGGTATGACACTGAGAGCGAAGTTTGGATCGCTTGAAAGATGCGACCGATGCAGAGATGTGTTGCACGGTGTGACCCTGCGTACATAGTTGGGGTCACTTGAAAGAGGCGTTCCGATGCAGGTATGTGTTGTATGGTATGACACTGGGAGCAAAGCTTGGATCGATTGAAAGATGCGCCCAATGAAGAGATGTGTTTCAGGGTATGACACTGGGTGCATTGCATCGGGCGCATCTTTCCTGTGACCCAAGCTGAGAGTGTTTGCAGGTATGACACTAAGAGCATAGCTTGGTTCACTTGAAAGATGCGTCCGATGCAGAGATGTTGTATGGTATGACACTGGGAGCAAAGCTTGGATCGATTGAAAGATGCGCCCGATGAAGAGATGTGTTGTATGGTATGACACTGGGAGCATAGCTTGGATCGATTGAAAGATGCGCCCGATGAAGAGATGTGTTCTATGGTATAAGACTGGGAACCAAGCTTGGATCGATTGAAAGAGGCGTCTGATGCAGAGATGTGTTGTATGGTATGACCCTGCGTACATTGCATCGGGAGTATCTTTTTAGTGATCCAAGCTAAGATGTGTTTCAGGGTATGACACTGGGTACATAGCTTGGGTCACTTGAAAGATGCACCCAATGCAGAGATGTGCTGCAAGGTATGACACTAAGAGCAAAGCTTGGATTGATTGAAAGATGCGCACGATGCAGAGATGTGTTGCAGGGTATGACACTGATAGCAAAGCTTGGATTGATTGAAAGATGCGCCCAATGCAGAGATGTGTTGCAGGGTATGACACTGAGAGCAAAGCTTGGATTGATTGGAAGATGCGCCCGGTGCAGAGATGTGTTGCAGGGTATGACACTGGGAGCATTGCATCGAGCGCATCTTTCATGCGACCCGAGCTGAGAGTTTGCAGGTATGACGCTAAGAGCAAAGCTTGGATTGATTGAAAGAGGCGTCCGATGCAGAGATGTGTTCTGCGGTATAAGATTGGAAGCGAAACTTGGATTGATTGAAAGATGTGCCCGATGAAGAGATGTGTTCTACGGTATGACACTGAGAGCGAAGCTTGGATTGATTGAAAGATGCGCCCGATGCAGAGATGTGTTGCAGGGTATGACTCTGAGAGCAAAGTTTGGATTGATTGAAAGAAGCGTCCGATGCAGAGTTGTGTTGTATGGTATGACACTGGGTACATAGCTTGGGTCACTCGAAAGATGCTCCAGATGCAGAGCAGTTTCAGGGTATGACACTGGGAACATTGCATCGGGCGCATCTTCCATGGGACCAAAGCTGAGAGTGTTTGCAGGTAAGACACTAAGAGCAAAGCTTGGACTGCTTGAAAGATTCTCCCGATGCAGAGATGTGTTCTACGGTATGACACTGAGAGGAAAGCTTGGATTGATTGAAAGAGGCGTCCGATGCAGAGATGTGTTTTACGGTATAAGATCGGGAGCGAAGCTTGGATTGACTAAAAGATGCGCCCGATGCAGAGATGTGTTGCAGGGTATGACACTGAGAGCGAAGCTTGAATTGATTAAAAGATGGGCCCGATGCAGAGATGTGTTCTACGGTATGACACTGAGAGCGAAGCTTGGATTGATTGAAAGAGGCATCCGATGCAGAGATGTGTTCTGCGGTATAAGATTGGAAGCGAAGCTTGGATTGATTGAAAGATGCGCCCGATGCAGAGATGTGTTCTACTGTCGGACACTGAGA
Organism: Lissotriton vulgaris; assembly: GCF_964263255.1. NCBI lineage: Eukaryota > Metazoa > Chordata > Amphibia > Caudata > Salamandridae > Lissotriton > Lissotriton vulgaris. The sequence continues at coordinate 1,098,775,378 of NC_141698.1, forward strand.
GCGAAGCTTGGATTGATTGAAAGAGGCGTTCGATGCAGAGATTTGTTGCAGGGTACGACACTGAGCGCAAAACTTGGGTCACTCGAAAGATGCTCCAGATGCAGAGCAGTTTCAGGGTATGACACTGGTAACATTGCATCGGGCGCATCTTTCAAGGGACCCAAGCTGAGAGTGTTTTCAGGTAAGAAACTAAGAGCAAATCTTGGACTGCTTGAAAGATGCGCCCGTTGCAAAGATGTGTTCTACGGTATGACACTGAGAGCAAAGCTTGGATTGATTGAAAGAGGTGTCCAATGCAGAGATGTGTTCTACAGTATAAGATCGGGAGCGAAGCTTGGATTGCTTGAAAGATGCGCCCGATGCAGAGGTGTGTTTTAGGGTATGACACTTGGAGCATGGCTTGGGTCACTTGAAAGATGCACCCGATGCAGAGATGTGTTCTACGGTATGACACTAAGCATGCTTGTTAATGTGTTCTCGCCCATTGTCCCGATCTCCTCCTCCTTGGCTCTTCTCAAACCTGAATTAGGCAGCTCCTTCTTGAACTAGTGCACTACAGCCAGTTCGCTATGTCCCCATGTCCTGATGAAGACAAGGGGACAGAGAATACTTTACTCTGTTTATGAATACATCTGAAGGAACCATTGTGTTTGTAGAGTAATTCTATCACCCAAGTTCCTAGGAATACAAGATCACCCCGTATATTACTTGCATAGCCTAAAATACCCTACTCAACAATTCCATGTTCACTAGTGATCCCAACACATTTCAAAGCTGCCTCAAACATCTGTCCTGCTATAGGGAGACCAACCTCTTCATTCTGCTTGTGGTGGGGTATCTGAGGAATGCTCGGATACCTGATTTTCTGTGGCATTCATCTTTGGGCTCTTGATTGATTGCATCCCATTGGTGCATGTCTAAGAAAGCTGCACTCAAAGGGGACAATCCACCATAGCTGGAAGGATCAGGCTTTCTTCTGCGTTGGCATGGGATGCCGACACACACCATTGTGGCCATCTTTATCATCAACTTATGACTTGCATAGCGCTTTATCCAACAGTTCATACATCCAGGTTCTGAACTGGAGTAAGAGCAAATTGACGACTGACTAGCGAGTGCAGCATGGGATGGACGGGATCTCTGCTGAGGACCAGAACTTGCTCTGTGCATTTTCTAAGAGACGAAATCAAACCAACTATAGGAGGGAATAAGATAGAGCAGGATGAATCCATCATTTTTCAAGCCATATTGCAGATATTTGTATGTTATTCATTTTGAGAGGACGAGTAATAATGTCTGCAGTACAGACTGAATGCATAACAGAGCCTTGCGGGATATTGTCATTTACCAGGCGGCTACAGTAAGTCAGATCACTGCAGTTTTTGGTCCTAAAGCAGGAAGATGAATTATCGTTGCAAACATAAATTATGGATTTTACAGCTTTGCTTTCAAAGGTTATTTTAAGCCAGGCTTCTAATGAAGCACGGTATCATACCGGCCTCAACCCTCGAGCGCTAAGTACACATTAGGCCCTGGCATATAAGACTGTCTGACATTTCCAGGTTACTGCGCTTATGTGTGTTTTTAGTGTATCTCTCGCTTTTACAACTCGGTCTCCAGAGTAAGGAGGGCTCTCTGCACTCGGAGGGGGGTTTGGGGATAGAGTAGGGTGAGAGGGTGTTAATGCACTCACAGGGGTTACTATTCAAGGCAGGAGAGAAGATATTCTTCACACTGTTCAAGGCAGGAGAGAAGATATTCTTCACACGGTTCAAGGCAGGAGCGAAAATATTCTTCACACTGTTCAAGGTAGGAGACAAGATTCTTCACACTACATAAGGCTGGAGGGAAAATATTCTTCATACTACACAAGGCAGGAGAGAAGATATTCGTACTACACAAGGCAGGAGAGAAGATATTCATACTACACAAGGCAGGAGAGAAGATATTCATACTACACAAGGCAGGAGAGAAGATATTCATACTACACAAGGCAGGAGAGAAGATGTTCTTCATACTACACAAGACAGGAGAGAAGCTATTCATACTACACAAGGCAGGAGAGCGAATATTCATACTACACAAGGCAGGAGAGCGGATATTCATACTACACAAGGCAGGAGAGAAGATATTCATACTACACAAGGCAGGAGAGAAGATATTCATACTACACAAGGCAGGAGAGAAGATATTCATACTACACAAGGCAGGAGAGAAGATGTTCTTCATACTACACAAGACAGGAGAGAAGCTATTCATACTACACAAGGCAGGAGAGCGAATATTCATACTACACAAGGCAGGAGAGCGGATATTCATACTACACAAGGCAGGAGAGAAGATATTCATACTACACAAGGCAGGAGAGAAGATATTCATACTACACAAGGCAGGAGAGAAGATGTTCTTCATACTACACAAGACAGGAGAGAAGCTATTCATACTACACAAGGCAGGAGAGCGAATATTCATACTACACAAGGCAGGAGAGCGGATATTCATACTACACAAGGCAGGAGAGAAGATATTCATACTACACAAGGCAGGAGAGAAGATATTCATACTACACAAGGCAGGAGAGAAGATATTCATACTACACAAGGCAGGAGAGAAGATGTTCTTCATACTACACAAGACAGGAGAGAAGCTATTCATACTACACAAGGCAGGAGAGCGAATATTCATACTACACAAGGCAGGAGAGCGGATATTCATACTACACAAGGCAGGAGAGAAGATATTCATACTACACAAGGCAGGAGAGGATATTCTTCACACTGCTCAAGGCTGGAGAGAAGATATTCATACTACACAAGGCAGGAGAGAAGATGTTCTTCATACTACACAAGACAGGAGAGAAGCTATTCATACTACACAAGGCAGGAGAGCGAATATTCATACTACACAAGGCAGGAGAGCGGATATTCATACTACACAAGGCAGGAGAGAAGATATTCATACTACACAAGGCAGGAGAGAAGATATTCATACTACACAAGGCAGGAGAGAAGATATTCATACTACACAAGGCAGGAGAGAAGATGTTCTTCATACTACACAAGACAGGAGAGAAGCTATTCATACTACACAAGGCAGGAGAGGATATTCTTCACACTGCTCAAGGCAGGAGAGAGGATATTCTTCACACTGCTCAAGGCTGGAGAGAAGATATTCATACTACACAAGGCAGGAGAGAAGATGTTCTTCATACTACACAAGACAGGAGAGAAGCTATTCATACTACACAAGGCAGGAGAGCGAATATTCATACTACACAAGGCAGGAGAGCGGATATTCATACTACACAAGGCAGGAGAGAAGATATTCATACTACACAAGGCAGGAGAGAAGATATTCATACTACACAAGGCAGGAGAGAAGATATTCATACTACACAAGGCAGGAGAGAAGATGTTCTTCATACTACACAAGACAGGAGAGAAGCTATTCATACTACACAAGGCAGGAGAGCGAATATTCATACTACACAAGGCAGGAGAGCGGATATTCATACTACACAAGGCAGGAGAGAAGATATTCATACTACACAAGGCAGGAGAGGATATTCTTCACACTGCTCAAGGCAGGAGAGAGGATATTCTTCACACTGCTCAAGGCTGGAGAGAAGATATTCATACTACACAAGGCAGGAGAGAAGATATTCTTCATACTACACAAGACAGGAGAGAAGATATTCATACTACACAAGGCAGGACAGAAGATATTCTTCACACTGCTCAAGGCTGGAGAGAAGATATTCGTCATACTACACAAGACCTGGGAGAAGATTATTCGCACTACACAAGGCAGGAGAGAAGATTCTTCATACTGCTCAAGGCAGGGGAGAAGATATTCTTCATACTACACAAGGCTGGGGAGAACATATTCTTCATACTAAACAAGACATGGGAGAAGATATTCTTCACACTACACAAGGCAGGAGAGAAGATATTCTTCACCCTGCTCAACGCTGGAGAGAAGATATTAGTCCTACTACACAAGACATGGGAGAAAATTCTTCATACTGCACAAGGCAGGAGAGAAGATTCTTCTTACTGCACATGGCAGGAGAGAAGATATTATTCATACTGCTCAAGGCAGGAGAGAAGATATTCTTCATACTGCACAAGGCAGGAGAGAAGATATTCTTCATACTACACAAGACAGGCGAGAAGATATTCTTCATACTGTTCAAGGTAGGAGAGAAGATTCTTCACACTACACAAGGCTGGAGAGAAAATATTCTTCACACTGCTCAAGACAGGAGAGAAGATATTAGTCATACTACACAAGACATGGGAGAAGATTATTCACACTGCACAAGGCAGGGGAGAAGATTTTTCATACTGCACAAGGCAGGAGAGAATATATTCATACTACACAAGGCAGGTGCGAAGATATTATTCATACTGTTCAAGGCAGGAGAGAAGATATTCATACTGCACAAGGCAGGAGAGAATATATTCATACTACACAAGGCAGGTGCGAAGATATTATTTATACTGTTCAAGGCAGGAGAGAAGATATTCATACTACACAAGGCAGGAGAGAAGATATTCTTCATACTACACAAGACAGGAGAGAAGATATTCATACTACACAAGGCAGGAGAGAAGATATTCTTCACACTGCTCAAGGCTGGAGAGAAGATATTCGTCATACTACACAAGACATGGGAGAAGATTATTCACACTACACAAGGCAGGGGAGAAGATATTCTTCATACTACACAAGGCTGGAGAGAAAATATTCTTCATACTAAACAAGACATGGGAGAAGATATTCTTCACACTACACAAGGCAGGAGAGAAGATATTCTTCATACTGCACAAGGCAGGAGAGAAGATATTCTTCATACTGCACAAGGCAGGAGAGAAGATATTCTTCATACTGCACAAGGCAGGAGAGAAGATATTCTTCATACTGCACAAGGCAGGCGAGAAGATATTCTTCATACTGTTCAAGGTAGGAGAGAAGATTCTTCACACTACACAAGGCTGGAGAGAAAATATTCTTCACACTGCTCAAGACAGGAGAGAAGATATTAGTCATACTACACAAGACATGGGAGAAGATTATTCACACTGCACAAGGCAGGGGAGAAGATTTTTCATACTTCACAAGGCAGGAGAGAATATATTCATACTACACAAGGCAGGTGCGAAGATATTAGTCATACTGTTCAAGGCAGGAGAGAAGATATTCATACTGCACAAGGCAGGAGAGAAGATATTCATACTACACAAGGCAGGAGAGAAGATATTCTTCATACTACACAAGGCAGGAGAGAAGATATTCATACTACACAAGGCAGGAGAGAAGATATTCTTCACACTGCTCAAGGCTGGAGAGAAGATATTCGTCATACTACACAAGACATGGGAGAAGATTATTCACACTACACAAGGCAGGGGAGAAGATATTCTTCATACTACACAAGGCTGGAGAGAAAATATTCTTCATACTAAACAAGACATGGGAGAAGATATTCTTCACACTACACAAGGCAGGAGAGAAGATATTCTTCACACTGCTCAAGGCTGGAGATAAGATATTCTTCACACTGCTCAAGGCTGGAGATAAGATTCTTCATACTGCACAAGACTGGAGAGAAGATTCTTCATATTTGCTGCACAAGGCAGGAGAGAAGATATTATTCATACTGTTCAAGGCAGGAGAGAGGATATTCTTCACACTGCTCAAGGCAGGAGAGAGGATATTATTCACACTGCTCAAGGCAAGAGAGGATATTCTTCACACTGCTCAAGGCAGGAGAGCGGATATTCATACTACACAAGGCAGGAGAGTGGATATTCATACTACACAAGGCAGGAGAGTGGATATTCATACTACACAAGGCAGGAGAGCGGATATTCATACTACACAAGGCAGGAGAGAAGATATTCATACTACACAAGGCAGGAGAGGATATTCTTCACACTGCTCAAGGCAGGAGAGAGGATATTCTTCACACTGCTCAAGGCTGGAGAGAAGATATTCATACTATACAAGGCAGGAGAGCGGATAATCATACTACACAAGGCAGGAGAGCGGATATTCATACTACACAAGGCAGGAGAGAAGATATTCATACTACACAAGGCAGGAGAGGATATTCTTCACACTGCTCAAGGCAGGAGAGAGGATATTCTTCACACTGCTCAAGGCTGCAGAGAAGATATTCATACTACACAAGGCAGGAGAGCGGATATTCATACTACACAAGGCAGGAGAGCGGATATTCATACTACACAAGGCAGGAGAGCGGATATTCATACTACACAAGGCAGGAGAGCGGATATTCATACTACACAAGGCAGGAGAGCGGATATTCATACTACACAAGGCAGGAGAGAAGATATTCATACTACACAAGGCAGGAGAGGATATTCTTCACACTGCTCAAGGCAGGAGAGAGGATATTCTTCACACTGCTCAAGGCTGGAGAGAAGATATTCGTCATACTACACAATGAAATGAAAATGTGATTTATAAAGCGCTACAGTTGCCCTGAGGCGTCCAGGCGCTGAAAACAGATGAGGCCCTCTTGAGGTTACTTTACTAGGCATTAAACAGCAGAGTTTTTAGCTGTTTACGAAAAGTGGTCAGATTGGGGTTGTTCCTCAGCTGCAAAGGGAGTGAGTTCCAGAGTTTGGAAACATTGTACGAGAAGGAGCGTCCTCCTGCTCTGGCTCTGCGAGTTCTGGGGATCTCGGCCAAGAATGCTGTGGAAGAGCGGAGGGATTTATTCGGCCTATAGGGAGAAATCAGGGGCCGATTGATGTCTGGGCCCGTTTCCCAGAAAGTCTGGTGGGCAATGCAGAGCGATTTGAATCTTACTCTGTCCCTGATAGGTAACCAGTGCAGGGTCCTCAAGCTGGTTCTCACTGAGGTCCTCCGGGGGATGCCCAACAGAGCTCTGGCAGCACAGTTTTGGGTGCGTTGGAGCTTCTGTAGGGTGTAATCCGGGGCTCCCAGGTATAGGGCGTTATTAAAGTCCAAACGGGATTGGATAAGGCCCTGTATAATTATCGGTTTGGCCTCGAAGCAGAGGAGGGGAAGGACTTTCTTGATCACTCTGAGGAGGCCAAAACAGGTGGCTGAGATCTTAGTGGCCTGTGTGTTAAAGCTCAGAGACTTGTCGAGCCAGACCCCTAAGCTTTTGATGTTGTCTCTGGGGGGTGGGGCCACTCCCATGCTTGATGGCCAGATCGGCTCTATGGAGACGGGGGAGGCTGTGCCCAGGATCATCAGCTCAGTTTTATCGTCATTCAACTTTAGGCAGGAGCTCATCATCAACTTCTTTACGTCTTCCAGACAAGCCGCTAGATCTGGTGGCCCCTGGAGGCCGCTCTTCTCTGCCAAGGAGACCACCAGCTGGGTGTCGTCCGCATAGGAGATGATCTTTACACCATGCGGACGAACAACCTCAGCCAGTGGCCTCATGTAAGCGTTGAAGAGCGTAGGGCTTAAGGAGGAGCCCTGGGGGACTCCACATCCCAAGGGACGAATGGATGAGCGTGATGTGCCATCGAAGACCTGAAAGGTTCTGTTGGACAAAAAAGAATTGAACCATGTCAGGGCATCTCCGGTCACTCCTAAGTTGGCAAGACGAGTTAGCAAGATTTTGTGATGCACCGTATCAAATGCGGCACTTAGATCGAGGAATATCACTGCCACTGATCCTCCTCGATCCAGGAGCCGTCTTGCCTCCTCAGTCACAGCCAGTAAGGCCGTCTCAGTCCCATGTTTGGTACGGAAACCTGTTTGGGAGGAATCGAGGAGATGGTTTTCCTCAAAAAACATTGTCAGAGTGGTATTGACATGTTTCTCCAGAATTTTCGATGCCCAGGGGAGTAACGAGATCGGACGATAATTACTAGAATTAGCCGGGTCTAAAGAATGTCCATGTCACAAGACATGGGAGAAGATTATTCACACTACACAAGGCAGGAGAGAAGATTCTTCATACTGCTCAAGGCAGGGGAGAAGATATTCTTCATACTACACAAGGCTGGAGAAAAAATATTCTTCATACTAAACAAGACATGGGAGAAGATATTCTTCACAAGGCAGGAGAGAAGATATTCTTCACACTGCTCAAGGCTGGAGATAAGATATTCTTCACACTGGCCAAGGTAGCAGAGAAGATTCTGCACACTACACAAGGCTGGAGAGAAAATATTCTTCCTACTTAACAAGACATGGGAGAAGATATTCTTCACACTACACAAGGCAGGAGAGAAGATATTCTTCACACTGCACAAGGCTGGAGATAAGATTCTTCATACTTGCTGCACAAGGCAGGAGAGAAGATATTATTCATACTGTTCAAGGCAGGAGAGAAGATATTCTTCACATTCCTCAAGGCAGGAGAGAGGATATTCTTCACACTGCTCAAGGCAAGAGAGGATATTCTTCACACTGCTCAAGGCAGGAGAGAGGATATTCTTCACACTGCTCAAGGCAGGAGAGAGGATATTCTTTATACTACATAAGGCAGGAGAGAAGCTATTTTTCACACTGCTCTCAGGCAGGAGAAGAGATAATCTTCACGAGGTCCTTCTGTTACCAGGTTTGCCACCTGTGCAATCTTTTACCAAATGTCTAGTATTTTTGTGTACGCGCTTCAGAAATGGTATATTCTGCTTTACATCTAACATTGGACGCACAAAATCTTTGTGTTTGTACACAAAAAAAATCTGAAACCTTAAGGGAAGACTCCTTAGCAGGCAAAGATGGCAATCCTTAGTGAACTCTCTCTGTTTCCTTCACTCATGCACACCAGTGCGCAATGACATCTGTGTACTGTTAAAAAATATATCTCTATATCCATCCAAGGTACCTCTGATCATAAGGACGCCACTCTGCTGGTGCTGTTTAAACAAACTATTTATTTCACGAAGCTGCACATTATGTCCGATTATTTCAAGCGTTCCCCGACGCGTTTCAAAGCTGCTGCTTCTTCCTCATGGGGCCATAGGCAGCACGTGTGGGTTTAACCACATCCTTCATTTTTAGGTTTAAAGTATTTTATTGCAGCATTGAAAGAAAAAGGACAACATTACAAACGAGTAACCACAGGTGCCCCCCGCAAAGTAGTGTATACAGTTCAACATAGACATGAAGTCAGTTCGTGCATTGCGATGGGCATATTCTGTTCCAGAGTCACATGGCTAGTGCACCTGTGGACGGGGACAAACCAAAAAGAGGAAGAAAGACAAAGAAAAACCCCCTCCCCCACCCCCTGTACTGTGCTATCAAACTTCCGTCTTTTCACTATGGCGGCATAGTCATCCCCCCCCCCCTCTAGCTAACTACTCGGGCAGTTCAGACGGGCGGATCCGGCGGCGGCGTCAGCCGCAGCAGTCTGAGATATCTACGGCAAGTAATTTCTTTGAATTCTGACCTTAACAGTATGTGAAATGGTGACCACAGCTCCTCAAATGTGTCCACCTCCCCCGCTACCACCAGGGACATTTTTTCTCTCTCCCGGGATTGTAGATGTGAAAGGGGGGAGGTTGCAACAATTTATAAAGGTCGGAGATAAGCTTGGCATCCGAGGAGCGAGTCACCAACCAACGCTCGTATGCCGTGAGTTTCCGGTCCGCCAAGGCTCGCACCTGCGGATGGAGCGCCCAGTGGCGCGCTTGCATGTATCTCATGCGCTCCGTCTCGGGCAGACCGAAGTCCCGTCGTAGATCCTGGAAGGAGACTGCACCCTCCGGGCCATACATGTGGAATAGGGCAGAGCAACGGGCCGCCCGCCAGAGCTCAAAGGCTCCCGGTTCCATACCCGGGCTAAAGTCCGGGTTTCCGATTATTGGTGTGAAAGGAGAAGGAAAGGTGGTAAGGTCGTGTTTGGTGGACACGGAGTCCCATATTCGGAGCGGGACCCGCGTTACAAAGGATGCATAGAGGTTGGGGGGGCGGTGGGCCCTCCGCAGGAAGGGCACTTCCTGCAGCGTCCTGCCCGCCACCGCCTGGTCCTGAAACAACCAGTGTTTGTCCGATTCCCACCGGCTCCACTCTACTAGGTAGCGCAGTTGAGCAGCTTGGAAATACTTGTGCAAGTCCAGTATAACAAGTCCACCAGACTCGGGCGCTAGCGTGGCTATTGTTCTCTTGAGCCTAGGTTTGCGGCCCTGCCACACAAAGCGTGTTACATCAGACTGAGTCTGTCCGAGCCAACCCTTGGGGGGTTGCAACGGGAGGGCCCGGAAGAGGTACAGGACTTGCGGCAGAAGGGTCATTTTCACCGCGGCCACCCTGCCCAGCAACGACAACGTGCCCTTGTCCCAACGGGCCAATTCCTCCTTGATCTTTTTGCTTAAAGCCGTATAGTTGGCCGCGACCATAGCAGGAAGAGAGGGCGCTAGGAGAATCCCCAAGTAAGGTACTTGGTCTCCAGACCAACTCAGCGGAAAAAGCCTCTGTAAGTCAGCCCTGGTGGCGCCGGACAGCGAGATGTCGAGGGCCGCCGACTTCCCAAGGTTTACCTTGAAACCCGCTACCGTCGCGAAGGTTCCCAGCTCTGCAATACAAGCAGGCAACGACCTCCCAGGGTCGTCGAGCGTCAATATCACGTCGTCCGTGTAAAGACTAAGGGTGTGGTGGAACTCCCCCATGCGGACGCCTGTGACATTGGGGTTCTGGCGGATTCTGTGTGCAAACGGCTCCATATAACGAGCGAAAAGCAATGGCGACAGTGGGCACCCCTGTCTGGTGCCCCTCTCTATCGCAAAGTGCCGGGAGCTGCAGCCGTTCACCCTCACCACCGCGGTCGGGAATCGGTAGCAATTGAATACCAGGTGCCTAAACTTCTCTCCTATGCCAAATTTGCTCAATACCTTCTCCAAGGCCAATGCACTCTATCGAACGCCTTCTCCGCGTCGATGGAAAGGAGCATGCGTTCCCCGGGTATCCGTGAGGCCTTCTCCAGTATGTGGGTCACCCTTTTAGTATTATCGACAGTCTGCCGTCCCGGGACAAACCCGGCCTGATCCGGGTCAACCATACCTGGGAGGTGGAGTGCCAGGCGTGCCGCTAGAATACTGGTGAAAATCTTCAGGTCTGAGTTCAAAAGTGAAATCGGTCGGTAGGACCCGCATTCAGTCCGGTCCTTGCCCGGTTTGGGGATCACCGACACTGTCGCCTGAAGGAACTCCGGAGGGATAGCGCCCGGTTCAGAGAACGAATTAAACAGGCGCGTCAACAGTGGTGCAAGGTCCTGGCAAAAGGTCTTGTAAAAGAGGGGGATAAAACCGTCGGGCCGCGGGGCCTTCCCGTGTTTGAGTCGGGAGATAGCCGTAATCACCTCTTCAATCCGGATCTCCCGCTCAAGATATTGGGCCTGGTCCGGCGTAAGGGACGGGAACGACACCGACTCCAGATAGTCCGTCTCGGCTCGCGCTGAGGGGGGAACACCGGCGTAAAGATCAGCGTAGTAACCACGGAAAACGTCCGCAATCTGGCCATCCTCCGTGATTGTCCCTCCGGTGGGGGCCGCTAGTTCCTTCACCCGATGCTGCTGGTGTTGCACACGGAGTTTATGCGCAAGAAGCCGGCCACATCTGTCGCCGACGGTGTAGTATTTATGTTTCAAACGGAGTACAGCGTACTCCGCTCTGTCCATATCGAGCGCGGACAGGAGCTTCCTGGCGGCCTTAAGTTGCCTCCAGACTCAAGGGGCTCCCGTTCGTTGATGCACCTGTTCTAGCTCCCTCACCTGGCGTGTGAGTTCGTCTTTTTTAAGTTGGCGGTCTTTATTCTCCGCTGAGGAGATGGCAATAAACTCGCCGCGGAGCACTGCCTTCAAGGCGGCCCATTGCGTCGCGCGGGTGGTGTCGTCGTTGTCATTATTACGCTTATATTCCTCTATGGACTCGCGGATGTGTTTCATCACAGATTGTTTGTGCAGCAGAGTGTCCCTGAGACGCCAGACCCCCCGCGAGGGAGACACCGGAGGTAGCCGGAAAGTGCCCTCCACCGGGGCATGATCTGAGAGAGACAGGACCCCTATGTCGGCGCCCGAGGCCAGCTCGTACATCGGGCCTGTCACCAGGAGATGATCCAATCTTGCATAGGATTTGTGGGCGTGGGAATAGTAGGAATAGGCGCGGGTCGCGGGGTGGAGGCGGCGCCACATGTCGTGTATATCAAGATCTTCCAAACGGGAATGAACCGAGCCCGAGAGCTCTCCTGATTGTAGGCGCCTCTGCACCGACCTGTCCAGGGACGCATCAAATACCATATTCAAGTCCCCCCCCAATTATGATGTGTCTGTCAGGAGTGGATGTCACGTCTTCCAGTGCCCTGTGCAGAAACTGATCCTGATGATCGTTGGGGCTATATATGGAGCCTATAGTTAACACTAGACCCCCCACCCTGACTCTATACGCCAGGAGCCTCCCCTTCTGTTCCGCCACCTTTTGCATGACCTCACCCTTAAACCTCCTAGATATCATGAGTGCTACACCTGCCGTTTTGGAAACACATGAAGAGAAAAGCTGCGTGGGGGACTTCGGGGTCCGCAGCCTGTGACAATCTTTAACTAGAAGATGAGTCTCCTGGAGAAGACAGATGTCTGCCTGTGAGTCCTCCAGGAGGGACAGTACAGCCCTCCGTTTAACCGGGTTATTCAGCCCCTTCACATTCAGGGTAACAATCTTAAGGGCCATCAGTAAGGGGAATACCAGAAACGCTCACCAAGGCGGGCATGGCCCGCCGGACGAAACACAAAGGCAACAGCGAGCGGCCACAGCACACAGTGAAAGCAAACCACCCCATAGCACAGTACAGTCCCCGAGCCCCCAAACCCCCAACTGTGAGGACCCCCCTCCCTGGAACCCCACACACCCCCCCCCCTCCGCCCAGTGAACCCCCAAACCCCAAACTCACCCATTCAACTCCTCCGCCCACCCCCCTCACCCCAAACCATTCAGAGTACTTCATTGTCCCAGTCCGGTCCTCAACGGACAAGGCCGTGGAAAGTTGTTCAAGTGGACGTCCAGCCACCACCTCCACCACCCCCCACCCCCGGAACCCCCGCACTTGCGATGAAGATAGGCTACTGCAGACTCCCCCCCGGAGCATGTTCAGGCCGTCATGGCCACATCGCCATTCGCCGTAGTCCTGGAAGCCTCCTGAATGGCGCTGGACATTTCTGCCCGAATTGTAGGCGAGTCAGGTCTCGCGGGCGGTGGGGACGGCCGTTCCCTGACTAACTGCCAGCCATCACAGGTGCTCCGCCTGCGACGAGGCGCCGGGGTGTCCGTGTCCGATGCAGTGATTCCCAGCACTCCGCAAACATCCTGGAGGGACCGGAGCTGGTGCAGAGTTCCATTCCAGCGAAAGATGAGGCGGAAGGGGTGCCCCCACGAGTACTGTGTGCCATGTTCCCTCAAGAAGTCCGTAGCAATTTTAAAGGCCTTCCGCTTCTGCAGTGTTATTGCGGACAGGTCCTGGTAGAGAGCCACCGGGTGATCTCTGAAGCGGAATGGCTGTTGTCGTCGGGCCTCACGAAGAATTCGCTCCTTCAGGGGGAAATCCGGTAAGAAAGCTAAAATGTCCGAAGGAGGCGCTGAGGCCCTACGAGGCCGACCAACTCTGTGTGCTCTGTCGATCCGGACTGGGAAGTCTTCCGATTCTCCCAGAATTTCTCAGAATAGGGCTCCTAAGTAGGCGGCCGCGTCTTCACCCTCTTCGTTGGATGGAACTCCTCGGACCCTTATGTTTCGTCTGGACCTGTTTTCAAGGTCTTCGGCATGGGCCTGTAGGTCAATCTGCTGGTCCCTCAGCCTCAGGACCTCCTGTTGCAAGTGGGTGATTTCCTCGTCCCTGGAGTGGCCAGCCGCCTCCACCACGTTCACTCGCTCTCCCAGGGAGTCCACCTCTCTCCGGACTTCCCGGACCTCCCCGGCCACCTCTTGCTTCAAGGCCTGAAAGTCCTCCCTCAAGGAGCTGAACAGTGACTCCAGGAATGATCTAGCCACCGGGGGCTCCCCGAGAACTGGTCGGGGGGCTCGGAGCTGGTTGGTTCCTATCTTGCCTCGGGGCTCCCCTTCCCAACATGTCCGGCAAAGTCCGATCACCCTTCTTCGGCCCCCTGGCGTTCGACATCGCGGAGGGGGGGGGGGGATCACAAAAGCCCACGTGCTGTGGCGAGGAGGCAATACAGACCGGAGCAGCAGGGCAGCAGTAGGTGGCAATCCACACTGCTCGCGCCGATGCGGGTCCACCTCCAATGGGGCGCCCCCGATCACCGCGAGCGAAGGCTGCTCCAAGAGGTCGGTGCTGTCGCTCCGCTCCCGTCCAAGATGGCCGTCCGCTACGGCCTGGGAAACCAGCGCCGGTGTGGCGTAGTCTCGTCTCCCGGACTATGTATGTGCTGTGTCGCTCCGCCCAAGGCTGAGGTCGAGGTCTGCCGGCACAAAGAGGGCACTACTGGACAGTCCCTCCAGTGATCGTTCCAGAACACCACAGCCGGCGATTCCGGCTAGGCCCGGTCTCGGATCGCAGCAGTCCTTCCCCACTGGTCCACGTGACGAACTCTACTTAAAGGGCAAAATTACACGACTACAGCGCCCAGTATGCATCACTGGAGATAGCATACTTCAAAGGGGAAATGACGTTGTGGCCGCTTTCGTCAATTGCTGCCTACCCAATGAGGAAGAAGCATGCTGCTTTGAAACGCGTTGGGGACTGATTTACCGGCTTTTAAATGCAGATGCAAAAAAAAAAAAGGGTTTGTTAACCTGTTCCGTGTTGGAGTGGCGTTCCTAAGATCAGAGGCACTTTGGAGGTGATATATGTGTATATGTGTGTATGTGTGTATGTATATATATGTGTGTGTGTGTGTGTGTATATATATATATATATATATATATATATATATATATATATATACTCCTCCAATCCTGCTTGTTTCAAAGACCGGTCTGACACATGCTCAGGCTTCCCAAAATAATTTATTCCAACCGGTGCACAATTACAAGCTTTGCGTTGTCCACAATATCAGCGTCCGGCAGACACGTTTCGGCGTGTGCCTCATCAGTGCCGGTTAGGTAGCTGTTTGTGCCAAGGTGAGTTTGTCACGCAGCTGCAGTTTAAATTGCTGTCCAAGTGATTTCATTGGCTGGGATTTGTTCTCTCAAACAGCGGACTGGGAAAGTTCCTTTGCTGGTAAACACCGCTGTTCCTCCTGCCGAGAGACCACGGACATGGTGCACCACTCCCGCAGTAAAGAACCAATGTACAAACAAACAGTCGGATTTAAGGTACAGTGACCCAATCTTGCACGCGATAATGCTCCTGCTGCTTTTTCTTGGTTCTTACTTGCGGGAAACACAGGTCAGCTTCCATCACTTTCGGGAACACCTTTAAGCAAACTCTATGTTCGCTCCCTCTCCCCAATGCCTACGAGACATTCCAGGTTGGGGGGGCGCCGCATTGTGCCTTCCAAGCACTTGTAGCCAGAAAAGTTTGTCGGTTGTTATGCGGAGCTCCAAACCGAGGGGCGTGTCAGATGCGGTAGAGCCGACCTCCACCGTAACATACTCCTCCAATCCTGCTTGTTTCAAAGACATATATATATATACACACACACAGAGGATTTGCACTATTTTGCACAAAATTGAAAATGTATTTTACAGCGACTTTGGCACATGGCAGGTTGAAAGTCTTTTGTCCATGTTCATTCACAATTAGTTGCACTGTCACTTTGAATGTATGGCCTGCCCCATGTAACATGTCATGTGATCAAGGTCCAAGGGGGACTGAAACGCGTCATGGCGGCGGTGCTGGGCAAGAAAATGAAATAAAAAATATTCAGCACGCAATTGGGTTTGCCTCGTCTCTTTGGAAAAAGAATTTCTGTGGTGTGAGTCGAGAACAAAGGTGTGTGTATATATACAACAGGGGAAGACAACAATTTTCGTTTGATAATAGGTTTCTGTAAACAACATAAAGAACTCCACAAAATTATTCAAGGGAGCTGGCCTATACTCCTAAATGACCCAGTTCTAGGACCCCTGCTGCCGCAGAGGGTGTCCATTACTTACAGTAGGGCCCCCTCTATGAAAGATTGTTTGGTGGTGTCGGACCCTGAGATAATATCCAATCCTACCTGGTACCAAAACCCTCTGGGCCGGTCACCCCAAGCACCGCGCACACTCCCCGTGAGTGAGCCCAGGCTGCCCCCGATCTCGCCGAGTGCCGCCGCTGCCCGCAGCTGTGCTCCTGGTCCGCTGTTGTGTTAGTTCCTCTGTTGCGCTGCGTTGTATTCCCTGTATTAATTTTTATTTCCTCTGCTGTCCTCTTGTTGTGCCCAGCCCCTGCCCTCTGTTTATTTCGTTTTTGTTCTTCCTCTGTGTACCCTCTTGTTGTGCCCAGCCCCGGTTGCGTTTCCCGCCACCTCCACACTCCCTGCCGCTGCCCCCCTGCGGCCCCGCCCCCTTCCCTCTGACTCCCTTCCCATTCGCCGCCCGCTCCCGCCTCCCAGCTGCTCCTCCCTCGCTCCGCGCCCCCCCACTCTCCACTTATGGAAGAGTGGCAAACGCGCAGCGTTGACGCGCAGCGGGCGCGCCCTAAACGTGCCAAAGGCAAGCCCGTCTGCGCCCGTCCGCGCCTGGCCCGCGCCCAGCGCCCGGACCCCTGGTCCCCGCAGACACCAGCCCACCCGCCGGACTTACGACGCCACCGAACTGAACGCACTCAACACCGGTCGGATCCCCGGATGCTACCGAGCCACCCCGAGACGCACCCACGGACCCTTCAGCTGCCGTTTCTGCAACTTCTCCTGCATCCGGACCTGCACTGCACCCGCACCCGCCAAGCCGAGCACCAGCAGCAACCACCTGAAGTGCATCCTGCTCAACACTCGCTCCGTCCACAGACACGCTGTGGAGCTCTTGAACCTGCTCAACACAACATCACCAGATGTCGCCTTCCTCACGGAAACCTGGATGAACGCCTCCTCAGCGCCCGACATCGCCATCGCCGTCCCGGACGGATACAAGATCACCCGGAGGGACCGCATCAATCGGACTGGAGGAGGCATCGCCATCGTCCACAAGAACACCATCCGCATCACGACCAACACAGATGACACCCTCACAGCCACCGAACACCTGCACTTCCAGATCCACACCGACCCCAAGACCACCCTCAGAGGCACCCTCATCTACAGACCCCTGGGACCACACACACACAATTCAGCGAAGACATTGCCAACTTCATCAGCCCGCACGCCCTCCCCTCCGCTGACTACATCCTCCTCGGGGAGAACAACAACGACCGCAACACCACCACCCTGCTGGACAACCTCGCCAACTTCGGACTCAAGCAGCTGGTGACCACCCCCACCCACTACGCTGGCCACACGCTTGACCCCGTCTTCTCCTCCAGCAAGGACATCTCCTTCAGCCACGCCACCGGACTCCACTGGACGGACCACAGCTGCGTCCACTTCAGCTTCAGAAAGAACACGATCCACCACCACCAGCAACAGGTTGCACGCAGAAGCTGGAACAAGATCACAGCCGACCAGCTCGCCGCATCCCTGAGCAAGGACCCTCCCGCCAGCTCGGCGAACCCCAGCCATGCCGCCAACAACCTCACACAGTGGATCAGCAACTGTGCAGACGACCTCGCCCCACTGAGGACCCCGCCCAGCAGACCCGGCAGTAAGAAAGCACCCTGGTTCACCGACTAACTCTAGAGCTCCAAGAAGAACTGCCGAGCTCTCGAGAGAGCCTGGCGCAGAGACCCGACACCAGCCAACATGACCACCCTCAAGCTCGCCACTCGAAAACACCACCAAGAAAACAGCTTTCAAGGAACGACTGGATAACAACGCCTACAACAGCAAGGAACTCTTCAACATTGTCAAAGAGCTCTCCAACCCCAGCGCCGGAAACAACATCACCCCATCGCAAGACCTCTGCAACTCCCTTGCCTCGTACTTCCACAACAAGATCGCAGACATACACAACAGCTTCAGCACACAGCCGACGCACCCTACGACCGCACCAGCGCCCCCCACCACCACCCTCCGCGCCTGGACCCCGATCAACACCGAAGAAACCATACGCAAGATGAACTCCATCCACTCCGGATCTCCAACCGACCCCTGCCCTCACCAAGTCTTCAACAAGGCCGACTCCGTCATCGCTCCCCATCTACGGGACATCATCAACGCCTCCTTCAACACCGCAACCTTCCCGGAGAGCTGGAAGCATGCCGAACTCAGCGCCCTCCTGAAGAAACCATCAGCCGACCCCACCGACCTCAAAAACTACCGCCCCATCTTGCTCCTCCCGTTTCCGGCCAAAGTCATCGAGAAGACCGTCAACAGACAGCTGGCCGCTTTCCTCGAGACGAATGGATCCCTCGACCTCTTGCAGTCCGGCTTCCGGGCCAACCACAGTACCGAAACCGCCCTCATCGCAGCCACTGACGACATCCGAGCCCTGCTCGACAATGGTGAAACAGCGGCCCTCATCCTCCTGGACCTCTCCGCGGCGTTCGACAAGGTCTGCCACCACACCCTAGTGCAGCGCCTCAGCAACGTCTGAATCTAAGAGAAGGCACTAGAATGGATCATGTCCTTCCTCGCCGGAAGGACACAGGGAGTCCGCCTCCCCCCGTTCAGATCAGAAGCCACCGAAGTCATCTGCGGCGTTCCTCAAGGCTCCTCGCTCAGCCCCACCCTCTTCAACGTCTACATGAGCCCCCTTGCGGCCATCGCACGCCAACACAACCTCCACATCATCTCCTACGCCAACGACACCCAGCTGATCCTCTCCCTCACCAACGACCCCGCCACCGCCAGAGCCAACCTACACGAAGGGATGAAAGACGTAGCCGAGTGGATGATGAACAGCCGCCTGAAACTGAACTCAGATAAGACTGAAGTCCTCATCCTGGGATCTTCGTCCTCCGCCTGGGACAACTCCTGGTGGCCCCCTGCCCTGGGCAGCGCACCCAAACCAACGGACCACGCACGCAACCTGGGCTTCATCCTGGACTCCTCCCTCTCCATGACCAGACAAGTCAACGCCGTCTCCTCGTCATGCTTCAACATCCTACGCATGCTACGGACGATCTTCCGGTGGATCCCCACCGAAACCAGGAAGACGGTCACCCAGGCCCTCGTCACCAGCCGACTGGACTACGGCAACTCCCTCTACGCCGGAACCACTGCAAAACTCCAGAAAAGACTCCAGCGGATCCAGAACGCCTCAGCACGACACATCCTGGACATCCCCCGACACAGCCACATCTCCGCACACCTAAGAAACCTGCACTGGCTCCCCGTCAACAAGAGAATCACGTTCCGACTCCTCACCCACGCACACAAAGCTCTCCACAACCAAGGCCCAAGATACCTCAACGACCGCCTCAACTTCTACACTCCCACCCGCCAGCTTCGATCGACCAGCCACGCCCTCGCCGCCGTCCCCCGCATCCGAAGAGCCACAACGGGAGGAAGATCCTTCTCCTACCTGGCCGCCAAGATGTGGAACTCCCTCCCCACCCACCTCCGCCTGACCCAAGACCACCTCGCCTTCAGGAAGCAACTCAAGACCTGGCTGTTCGAGCAGTAGCGGACCCCCCTCCCCAAGCGCCTTGAGACCCTCCGGGTGAGTAGTGCACTATACAAATGCCTTGATTGATTGCAGGTTTTACATTTTCTAAATCAATCAAAGCCTGTACCCACGGAATTAACACCACTACCTATTACAGCCCTTTTAGAACTAAACCTTACACAATAATGAAAATGTTAACATGTAAAACTGAATACACTGTGTACGTCCTAACCTGCCCATGTGGGTTAATATATGTGGGCAGCACAACGTTACCAGCTAATGTAAGAATACTGCAACACCTCCGCGCAATTACCAATATGGACAACACCTATCCGGTGGCAAGACATTTCAGGGAATGCTACGGATCCAACAACAGAGGGTTGTCATATTATTTAATTGATACAATCTCCCCCAGTAGACGCGGAGGTGACAGAGAAAATAAATTACGAAAATTAGAAACTAGGTATATCTTACTATTAGATTCAAAACAACCAAGAGGTTTAAATATTACGGAGGATATATACACGTGTCTTTAACAATAATGTGTAAACTGTTTTTTATATCGCTATACTTGGATGTTTAAATGTCAGGGAGAAAATAAAGCAAAAGAAGAACCATTAGTCTTAAAAAACAGCTAGGTCTTTCATACTACAGATATCTTGTAAATATGATTTTTTTTATTAAGGATTTTTAAATATTTATTTATATTTTAAATGCTATATTTATTTGACATACTAATACACTGTAATTAATATGCAGGGTTTAATGTCTGATCAATATATGTATTAAACAAGAATTTGCAAATGCTAGGACATTAGACCAAAATGGAAATCACTCCTCCAAATTATTGTAATATGGACTGATCCCAAGTGGTGAGACAAAACAGGCAAAAAAAAGTAAATCACAATAAAGGATGTATACAAAGAGTCAGGAATCATACCCAATGATACATTTACTAAAGTAACAATGCACAAACGAAACTATATGAAACGTTATTTGAACATACAACAGGTTCGTGAGAACTTAGGAGTAAAGAACATAGAGTTTTAAAAAATAACAAAAAAATGTATTTCACTTTTCACTCCAGCACTTTAAACACCATTATAATTATTGTTAAAGTACAATGGTTGATTTTATTCACCATCATCAAGGAATAAGGTATTTTACGAAAACAACATATGTGCAATAACAACGCGACTTATTTTAACAATGTATGACCCAAATCACAGTTTATTATTCGAATATAAAAGCAATCCGACAGATTGTTAATATTATAAATGTGGGAAAGCTCAGGATCAGTATTTTACTGAGTAATAATATGACTTCGATCGTAAATGCAATGATGTCATATCGAATGTCAACAGAGCTGAGGATATTTTAAATTCAAAGGTTTAATTGTTAAAATGTCAAAGGGTATTTATGTATTTATTTATATATTGCGGAGTTTTGCACACAAATAATGTAAAGTTTTGCACAACACACGGTGAAGAAACGATGTGATAGTATTTCTTCCATTGTAATTGCAAATGTCGATCACGTGATACACTGAAACAATGCACTGCCACTTTAAATTGTTTCCCAACTGCACTAACAATTGTCGAGTAAACAAGCGGCGAGAGCCGCGAAACGCGTCTCTGACCTTTGGGGCAATAAATAATTGAGGCTCCAAAACTGGGTCTGTGTCCTGTGTTGCTGGCGGCAGTGCGTGAATGACAACGTGGTGGCTGAGTCGACAGGATTTTCGTGATATGTATATGTATATGTATATGTATATGTATATATATATATATATATATATATATATATATATATATATATATATATATATATATATATATATATATATATATATTTTTTTTTTTCCGTCCTTCGTCAGGGATACACAAGATTTCCTGAGGATTATTGATGGAATACACTGGGACACTGAGATGCTATTCATTACTTTGGACGTTGCAAACTTGTACACGTCGATTGGACATCAAGATGGACTCCAAGCTATCGAACGGTTTCTAAAAAAGAAGAACATGCAATTTCATCAACATAATCGCATGTTACTGAGAATGACTGAATTCTGTCTCTTTAACAATATATTTCTGTTTGCAGGTACATTATACCGCCAAATCAGGGGGACCGCCATGGCCACGTGCTTCGCCCCCAGCTACGCGAACCTATTCGTGGGCTGGTGGGAGAAGCACGTGGCCTGGGGGGGGACCAACGAGTACGGTCTTGACCATATTATGGTCTGGACAAGGTACATAGATGACCTGTTTGTTGTGTGGCGGGGCGACAGACCCTCGGCTGAGAGGTTTGTGGCAACGCTTAACAACAACAGTCTAAACCTGAGGTTTACCAGCGAAATAAGTGAGAGGTCAGTCCACTATCTAGACCTAGAGGTATTTGCGGCAGGGGGTAGTATACAAACTAAACTCTACCGCAAACCCACGGCAGGGAATGCTGTACTTCACGCTGCCAGTCACCACCCTAAATCAATGGTGAAAAACATCCCATATGGCGAACTATTGCGCATCAAACGGAACTGCTCTGAAACCAGCGATTTCCTAGATGCACAAGAGGCAGCGATATCTAGATTTCAAGACCGGGGCTACTCCAAATCATCTTTAGTAGCAGCCTCAAAGAAAGTGGAACAGAAAGATAGAAAAGACCTCCTGGTAACCAAGAACAAACAGGTAGAGACAGAATCTGCAACGAGAATGATAACAACTTATAATATGAGATCGAAAGAATTGGTCCAAATCTTTAATAACAACTGGCATATTCTGACTACAGACAACATCTTGAAGAACAGAATATCGCCCAGACCATTAATCACATATAGACGTTGTCAGTCACTCGGTGACCATTTGACCAGGAGTCACTACACTGAGCCCCCTGGAACGCCAAGATCCAAACCCATACAAGGTTTTTATCCTTGCATGCACTGCAAAGCGTGCAAGTATAGCCAAAAGAATACCAAGTATGAGGGTAGACCGAAAGATCCACGACCAACCAGGAATATCACGAAATTCCTGAATTGTAACTCGGAATTCGTTGTATACATACTGGTTTGTCCGTGCTCCAAGAGATACGTTGGTAGTACCATCAATCCAGCGAAGAAGCGTATCTTGGAGCACATGCGTGCCATCACAAACAGGGATAAGAACTATCCGGTGGCACGCCACTTCGAGACCCACCATAACAGCAACAGGGATCTCTTGTCATTCTATTTAATAGATCAACTTGGGAGACAAGAGAGAGGTGGTGACAAGATCAGAACCCTCAGGGCTATGGAATCCAAATACATCATAGACCTCCAAACAATGAAACCGACAGGTCTTAACAATGATGAGGAACTTTGGGTTCACTTGGATTGATCAAATGGGGTATCTACGTTCAAGTAATATCAGGCAACTTCTGTAAAATATATATGTTAACATCTTCTGCCTCCACTATCCCTGCACATAGTATATATGCCAACAATATACTTCTATCAGGGAGTCACTTGCCCATACAGGGCTAGATGTACAAAAACAAAAAACAAACAGGCCCATTCAGGGCATTATAGCAATTTTAGGACTCACTTACATGTATTACATAACACAAAAGAGAAAGACCACATGTACAGGATGCACTTGGATATATGATTGTGCAAAAGAAGGTTGAATTACAACTATTTTTCCCTTCAGCGAATTTAGTGTCTGCCCCTATTTGATCATCTTGCGGGGGACGCTCAATGATACTCATTATCAAATTCAAAAGTATCACAATACATATACATTTATTATGATTTAATGTATTTTTGTACATATTATGATTGAAACTGGTCAAAAACGTTATCTCTTTAAGTTGTTTGTGAGCCTAAGAATGTTTAAACACATTACGAGGGAAGTTTTTGCCCTCTTGTTTTTTTTAACGCACGAGCACTTTATTGATCGCCATTTCTCCTATGTTGCATAGAGAAGCAGTAAGCATTTGCACTTTACAATATGTCTGCCGCTATTTTTCACGTAATGTTGGGCTTAGTCCTCTTTCTATTGTGGTTAGAGTTGGAGCTTAAATGGCGATTTTTTTATAATTCACAATTGACACTGAGGAAGCCGTTTCACGGCGAAACGCGTTTGTCTTTTGATGGGGTGACGGGGGTCTGTCAATAAACTGAAGGAAACATCCAGCTCTGAGTGCCGTCTGCTTTCTGGGATACAAGCGAGCGTGCAGCGGCATGTATATATATATATGTATATATTTGCAATACAATCCCCTGATCTTGGATTCGGTGGGATCTGGGCAGGATTGTTGTACAATGAAGTGCTTCGGATTGGACACCTTACCCACCATTCATTAACGAACAATCCACCGCTGGTCAAGTCAACACTGTTACTTCATTGTTTTGATTGTACTCAATGAAGATAACTTGGGTTCTGTAAGGGGTAGGTATAAGTTCACGATAACGTAAAGTTTTATATTTCGGCGAAGGATGGATTTAGGGTTCCTCCTCGAGGTGAAGGACACATAGGTGCTGGAAGTAGGGATGCTCCAGCACCATCAGAAATAATCATGCTGGACTTCAGAAGGTAAATGAGCAATAAAGATACCTTAAAGGTTTTCTTGTGTCCTGTCGCATTTGCTGCACGTTGGAAGACAAAAGTCGAAATTCAGGCTATATCTTCTGACAAATTTCTCGGTATTCAAAAACGTTGTGTACTTTTATAACTCGAAGTGAGAGGATTTTGTAAAAGTGATCTAGGTGGCAATCTTGCTAGGCTTACACTTTACTTGACGATGCACAAGTGATAAATAGAGGTGGCATGAGCGAAGGAGAGACTTAATGGAAAGAACTAGGAAGACAATAACATGCAAATGGATCTAATATACCTGTCTAGCCATACCTATTTATTAAAGAGCCATGTCTATAGGGCCTTGCCGAATGCCAATATTTTTTTTCCTTTCAATTCTAAGGGCATAGAGTGCCATAGTTTGGCCGTTCCCATAACAAAACTTTTACCACCCCAGGTGGTTTCTTGACTTTGAGAGCGATCAGATTGGCCAAGGATTCAGACCTTAGATATCTTGATGGCACATACCACTGAAAGTATTGCCTCAAAGATTCTTGGCTGTCATGGTGCAGGGCCTTGAAAGCAATGCATAGAGATTTGAATTCCACCTGCTTCTTTTTCACCGGTAGCCAGAGGAGTGCCAGGAGAGTGTGGGAGGCTGATTGATATTTAAGTATCTCAAGAAGTAACCTAGCGGTCACATTTTGAACCATCTGTAGCTTGTGTGGGGATTTATTATGAACATTGAGGAGCAGTCCGTTCACTAATCAGTTAGAAAAACCAAGTGCAGTAATCACTGCCTTGCGCAAGTCCATGGGGATGAAAGGAAAGATTTTTCAGAGAGTTTTAAACATCAGAAAGCAAGAGGAGGTGATTGCATTTACATGTCCTTCAAATGAGAGTTTATTATCAAACTAAACTCCCAGATTTTTTACTTTAGCGACAGGGGTCGGAAGTGTTCCAAGTTCCTGAGGCCATCAGTCTGGGGACCAGAACCATGTTTGACTACCGAATAGCAAAACCTCAGTTTTGTCCAGGTTCAATTTCAGACAGTTGTTTGTCATACATCTACCTATCTATTGCATGCAATCGTGAAAAGAGGCAGTCCTCTCTGGGTTTTCTGTGACAGGCAGCACAATTTGGGGTTGTCAGTATATGAAACTACTATGAATCAATAGGTTTTAATCAATTTAGCTAAGGGGCTAATGTACAAATTTAAAAGGGTAGGACTCGGGGCTGACCCTTGAGGGACCCCACAAGTTAATGCAAAAGAGGAAGATCTGAGGCCATTTTGGTTCCACAAATTGCTCTCCGTCAGAGAGAAAAGACTGAAGAAGCTTGAGAGCCTTGTCCCTAATGCCGAAGGGAGAGACCCAAGTGTGCTAAGTGCCTCCTCGAAGCTCCTATGTCTGTATGTCGTATTGGGTTTGCATTAGATTATCTGGTATTTGTGTAGTGTGAACCTAGCTAAAAAGCAGGGCGCATTATTCAGGGTCTGAATCTGAGGCACAGCCGCAAAGAATGGAGTGGTAGCTTTGTTCTGGGAGCAGAAGTGGCGGCTGGTTGTCTTTATCGCAGTGCTTCTTAAACTTTCCCAAAAATTGTATCCGGGCTGGGGTGGCTCTGATGGCTACACTGATATTGTTACAGATCCCGGATGCATGGACGCACCGGTTCAATTGGTGTCCTGGCTGTGGGTCTGCCGAGCACCACCAGAGCTGGAGAACGTGTCGGCCAGAAAGGCAAGGGTGCTGCTTGTGAAGGCTTTGTAAATGATGCAAAGCAAGGGTTCCCAATGGAGTCCCATGGGGTGGGGGTGATGTGATCCTATTTCTTCAGACCCCGGAGGAGACGTACTGCTGTGTATCAGATGCCCGTAAGGGGGCCAATGGGGTCCCTTCAGGGTTGGGCGGGGGGTTTATGGTACCTTCCTATTGCTTCACTTGGTCTACGCCACTGGTGGATTATGCAGAGTTGTTCTCTTTTTGTTATTTGCATTGTTATTGAGAAAACCCTTCAGAAAATATAAATGCATGTAAATGATTGGCAGATGAAATGATGAAGGCAGATGAGGTTGTTTGAAGGTCTCGCGATACATAAGATCTGAGGCTTGTCTGCAGGGAGTGCTGGCTTCCCTTGACTAGCTCCCCAGGAAGTTTCGTATACTACTTCTGAAAGAGGCTGGGCCCTGCCTGACTTTCAAACGTATTCAGCCCCACAGACACTGCAGATCGCTTCACACCAGCAACAAACCCAACACCAACACACCACACCACCACACCACACCACAAAGCAGCTGAGAAGCCTCTGTCCGACGCCAGACTCTGGACACCTCTTACAAGAAGGGGAGCTTTCAGAAAGCCTGTGAAAGATCCATGTAACCAAGGCTTTATTTGTAATGAGGCTGGCGTGCTGGTTTGAATGTCCTCACCCAGTGCTCTCGATCTCGGCATGGTTTCAGTTCCTCTTCCGCCCGGTCGGACCCCCCCCCCCCCCCCCCCCCCCCAGGCTGATCCAGTTCTCGGTGGTGGAGGCCACCTCTGCCTGTCACTGCCTCCGACAGGAAGTCGCGCTTTGTAAAGGTACTAAACCTTCGCAAGAAAATCTGCAGGTTGTTTCCTTTGAACCAAACTTCAAACCGGAAGTACTAAGAGAATGCAATCCCATAGTCCTTTTTATGTCCGTTCAGACAACTGCTAAAGCTATCCCGAAATATGGGGGAAGGAATTTCCATGGTAAACGTGGATATAGAGGGCTGGATTCCTAATAAAATACCAGTGCCTGCCCCCAACCCCTCTTAGTGTGTGAAAAAGGATTGCCTGTGTCTGCTGACAGTTAAGGTTGTTTGATTTAATATTAAATCAGGATTTTCATCCATTTTCCAGTGTAAAGTATTTGGAACATAATATTCTAGCAGTAAATTATTTTCGACTATGTTTTTTCTCTCTCTCTCTCTCTCTCTCTCTCTCTCACACTCTCTCTCTCTCTCTCTCTCTCTCTCTCTCTCTCTCTCTCTCTCTCTCTCTCTCTTTCTCACTCTCTCTCTCTCTCTCTCTCTCTCTCTCTCTCTCTCTCTCTCTCTCTTCTCACTCCTCCCCCCCCCCCCCCCCCCCCCCCAACCACCCACCTATGCTCTCTCAAGCTCTAACGCCCTCCTATTTACCATCATCCCTGTGAAGGCCACAAAAGAGCGTTAATTACTATTGAGTTGAGAAGAATAAGACTTTGGGCCTTCCCATGGGTTCCTTTCGGCAGCATGGGGACTCTAGGATGAGAAAGCGAGACCGAGGAAGGCCCTGGCGGCTGGGTACCACCGGCCAAGAAAGATGAACACCAGACCAACTAAGTAATTTATAGGCGGATTGGTGAGTTAATGCTTCCACTGCAGAGATCGATCTATGTGTGACCACTGGTTTAAATCTCATGCAATAATAGGAATATTCAGTACATTCCAATTAAAACCAGGCGAAATTGCGAAATCTAGGCAGCTTAATTGAATTAAAGATTTGTCCACCGTCTGTTTGCTTATATTGTGGCATGCACACGGCGAACTGAGCAGCATATACATTTAAAAAAAGGCCCACAGAGCAATAGCAAGCACTCCCATATCTTTTTCACTAGCATTGTCAGCAGTGTTAAAAAATCATATTATTTCACTGAACAGGAAGTGCCTAGAGCAGGCCGCACATACTGTGTCATTTTCTCATGAGAATCTGGTGATGTGAAACCGGCTTCTCGCTCACATGCTGCTGGAGCCTGTCTGACTTCCATTTTTAGGGTCGAGCCTACGTGAATCATTTTTTTTCAATATATTTATTGCATTTTATTTTTTCTGTTTCATACATTTCGAGCATCGATCCATATCGCATTGATAATAACATTAGCTGTTCTATGTCACTGTGAATATAAATCAAAGCATTTCCTTCTCACAATTGTGACATAGTTTGCGTCTACAAACTTGCTCGTGCATTCATACAGTACCATGGGCGCCAGCGGCCCGCACACGCTGCCATCTCCGCCCGAGGGGCAGCGTGGGTGTATTAAGTACGCCTCTTCCCAACAGTGGTCATTAATGCAGGAGTATATCGATGTATACAGAAGCATGCTATTCATATTTGACTCCGCTTTCAAATTACAACATACAATGCTTCATGGGCAAACAAAAGCAAGTATACATTTAAAGGCTGTATCCGTTCATTAGGTATCTTCTTTTATAACTTTTTAACCATATCTAATGACAAAAAAAAAAAATCTAAGGAAAAGAGATATCAAATGTTTGAAGGAATATGTAGCCAGTATCCAACGTGCCATTTGAGTATAGTCATGACTAGGCTAGTGTGTAAGTAGTGAATGTGGGCCGCTGTTCCTGCTTTATATGCGGTACAAAAGGGGGTGGTGATGGACGGAGCATCTGAATCAATCAAATACTCACACCCAGTCAAAAGATCTGGGTTTAATCCATCACTGTTCTTTAGCCCACTCTGCCACCCCAGTTCCTGCTTTATATGCGGTTGCATGGACACTAGGGTATCGCGTGGCAAGAGCCACAGCCATGAATCCACTTTAAGGATTGCGAGGCCCGTGTCTAGCCCAACAGCTGTGATTGAGGTAGCATGGGATTGCAGCTTGTCTTCTACATCTAGGTGACATGTCTGGTATTGAGCCTACATGAGTCATGAACTAGTGCATGCGCTCTCGCTTGCGAGACACCCATGCTTACAAAAAGGGCTTGGAGTTCGCCCATTGCTTACCATTTATTGGCGTCTGTGCCACTTCATCTTTGCTGCTTCCTAACTGGACAGTGCAGGCCTTGCCTCACTTTCTTTTTGTTCTCTGATGCATGGACCAAGCCCAGATTGATTCTTCGTAATTAGTTTCTCTCTAACATACGCGCTGAAAACTAGGTACTTTTTAAAACAACTATTTGGACCGTGATACTTCTTTCCCCTCCCACCCACCGCTTAAATCTTCACGTGCCTGTCTACCCCACAACATGTACTGGGAGTCCCACTGTTCTGTGTGTGTTTTAACTACTCCTCAAGTCCTTTTGACGGGAATTGCTGCACCTGCTGTTATCCATCACATATACAATTCCACGCAGTTTGTTCAATAGTTTCCGCTCTTGTTTGGGTGGGGGCAGTTTGCAACTCCTGCCATGGAGGGAGGGGCGTAGTAGGCCACTACTGCTGGGTGTGTCCGAGGTGGCTTGCTCTTAGCTCCAAAGGCCCTGCTCTTCTTTATCTGTGCGAGAAGCACAAAGATGGCGGCCGTAGGGCTCTGTTTGTCCCACCCCAGCCGCCCAGCATGCGGTACACGCAGCACGCAGCCACAGACTGCAAGGGATATGTGTGCATGCTCTCACTGCTGCCTGGCTTTCGACTTTGTTTATGTTCAGAGCAAGAGTGAATTTTGAGGCCGCTTTAACTTACCGCTGGTAGCTTTAGAGGATCCATACTTTGTAAGATAGCATGTTTCCAGCTACAAGCATCAATGTATGGAGGCGTCTTGTGATATTCACAACCTATATTTAGCTTTTCAAGCGACCTGACCACCAGCCTGTCCATGGATCAAAGATATACTGTGTCTTTGTAAACTACTGCAGGCCATAGTTTGCAAGTTACTATCCCTGTCTGCGAAAATTTAAAAATAAGTGTTTCCTACCTCTCCCTGCATATTTTTGTTTTAAGTTGGACAAATTGCTGTATTTCACAACTGTGCTTTGAACGTTTCATGCGTCCACAATTCTTAATCTGCTCTGAAAACTGACTGAACACTTTGCCTCAATCTCTGGAAGTTGTAGCGTTGCCTCTTCAAACTTCTACTTTAAAGTTAGTCTCTTACATCACATGCAAGGTTTTCTGTGTGATGCAGGCCAGTTTATAGAGGCATCTCCCTTCCATGGGGGGCCAATTGAGGCAGTTGAGAGCTGGAGTGATGTGTTAAAATCTTTTAACTCCAGATACGAGTCGAGCGGACATGTTCATCACTGCCCTTAGAGGGGCTAGGTGAGCTTTTGGAGTCCCTATAAGGATGGCGTTCCCGTAGTCTATTTTAGCAAGAACTAGGGATTGGACTACTGTCTTGAGGTCATCGTGGGGTAGAAAAGGTTTCAATTTTAGTGAGAAAAGACTAAGAGCACTTTTTGCAGAGTTTTTGATGTGGGCCTCCATTGATAAGTTCTAATCAAGGGTGAGGCCTAGAGACATAACTGAGTCGGATAGGGTAAGGGGGCAGTTTAGGGCAGTCCGATTCTTGAGCCATTCTTGGATTGGGCGATGGTTATTTTTTGGAGAGAATAGGATTAGTTCAGTTTTGTCTGGGTTGAGCTTTAAGTGGTTAACGTAGAACCAAGATTGGATTTTTGTTAGGGCGGTATTGAGGAGTTGGATGCGCTGGGAGACTTGATCCTGAAATAGATTTGGGTGTCGTCCGCGGAAAGGTGGTAGTTCATTCCAGCTTTTTTCAAAATGATTGTGAGGGGCTCCATGAAGAGATTGAATAGGGACGGGGAGATGATCGAGCCTTGTGGGATCCCAAGCATGACTTTAGTAGGCTTTGAGAGACCGGAATTAATTTTAATTTGTTGCGAGCGGTGTTGGAGGAAGGAGGTGAACCATTTTTGTACTGAGCCATTTATGCCAGAACATTTCGACAGGGTCTCCAGAAGGGATGGATGGTTTACTGTGTCGAATACCGCAGAAAGGTCAATAAGGATGAGTAGGCAGGCATCACCTTCCTCTAGGGCCTTGTGAATGTTGTCAGAGACGTTGAGCATAGCTGTTTCCGTACTACAGCCTTTTCTGAAACAAGATTGAAAGGCTTTGAGGACGTTGAACTCATCCATGTGTTTATTGATTTGGAGGAGAACACATTTCTCCAATGTTTTTGCAAGGAATGAGAGGTTTGAGATGGGTCTGAGGTTAAGATCATTATGGTCCGCCCCAGGTTTCCTGAGAATGGGTGTGATTTGTCCTAGTTGAAGGGAGTCTGGGTCACAGCCTGAGGTGAGAGAGGCGTTGGTGATTTTTGTCCAGAAAGGGGAGATGGTGTGGCTGAGTTATTTTATAATTGTGGAAGGGAGGGGGTCCATAGTGTGGGATGAAGGTTTTAGATTAGAAATTATATTGAAGACCTCGCTAACCGACATTAGCTCAAAGTCGGACCGATGTGCGTTGTTTTTTGGCTGGAGGTAAGTTTGATTGTCTTTGTTAAGAGCTCTTTCCGAGTGGTCAAGGGAGGTTGAAGGGGGGCCGGTTAAGGGGGATAGCCGTTTGTAAGAAGGAATGATCAATTTTAGAGACTTTATTAGTGAAGAAGGTGGTGATTTCTTCACAACGCTCATTGGTGGCTTCGATTTCTTGAGAGGGAGTGCAGTTAGTTTGGCTTTTTACAATGTGGAAGAGTTCGATTGGTCTGTTTTTCGCCAGATCAAGTTGGCTGCGGAAAAAAGATGCCTTTTCATTGAAGATGTGTTTTTTTGTATGACTGCCAAGCAGATCTAAGATGTGTTAGGTGCAAGGACGCCGTTCATCATTCAGCTCCATGTTAAACCAGGGTTTTGATTTGGTTCTCCTCAGTTGTTTGAGTTTGAGAGGAGCTATTTGATCTAAAACCTCTGTCATTCTTGAGTTAAAGTGTGAAGTGAGGTCATCAGCCATCCCTGAAGAGGGATGGAGTTCAAGATGGGGATGAATCTTGGCTTCAAGTTCGGATAAAGGTATTTCTTTGATGTTTCTGGTCAAGAGTTTAGGTTTGACTACACAAATAGGATGGAGGCTGGTAAGTGTGTCAATCCTGAACAGAATGAGGTGGTGGTCAGACTAGGCAATGGGAGAAATCTCTCTCAGGGAGATCAGATCATTGTTGGTTATGATCGCATCTAGTGTAGCACCTATTGATGTGAGTTGGCTTATTGCAGAGTTGCTTGAGGTTATATATTTCCAGAAGGTTGGAAGGTTGGAAATGTTCAGGACAGTGGAGTCTTCAGTGTCGTTCCAGTGTATATTGAGGCCACCCAAGAACACGTATTTAGTGTCTGTCAAGGAGAATCGTGTAATTAGGTCTGTTAGTTCTTTGGGGAAAAGGGTACGCTCTCCAGGAGGATGGTAGATGGTGTGGAATTTGATGGGTGGGGAGCCCTTGGTATTGAGTTCGACGCCTAGGTATTCAAACAATAGGTATTCTGCAGGTTTGAGTTTGGTAATCTGTATTCCATCTCTATAAATGAATGCTAGTCCCCCCCCCCTCCATTTTGATCGGCCTGTCCTGATGATGTTGTACCCTGGAGGGGTGAGAATGTCAAGAATGGGGGTGGAGTGGGCATTGAGCCAGGATTCTGTGAGGAAGGCAATGTCCATTTCTTCAGTGAGAAGAGCTTCCGCAATGTCAGTAGCGTGTTGTACTGCTGATCTGCAGTTTAGGAGCATGCAGGAGAGAGGACGGGGAGCCTCAATGATGTGTGTCGGGGGGGGGGGGGAGAGAGTATGGTGGATAGAGGTTTATTGAGCAGGGGATCTAGGCGATTGGACAGTATTCGTAATTCTGTTAGTGCCGATAATAATAGGGATGTGGAAAGGGGCTGGCTTTTGGTACAAAGCGATGTGAGCGTCGTAGAGCTCATCCGGTTTCGGTACCAGAAAGGGTTGGCTATCCTTGTTAAGACTGAGGGCCTGGCTCGATGATGGGCTGGAGGGTCGAGGGGAGCTCTGAGGCCATGTGAGATGTATTGAGTGTAGTAGGGGCACAACACCTCGGGGGGGGAGGGAGCACTGTGGCTTGGCCCTGTTAATGAGGTCTTGTTGTAAGTACAGGAAATCGGCAGTAAAGAAGTTAATTTTCTGCTCCATTCTGTTCAGTTGTTGTGCTATTGAGCTGAGAAAGTTTAAGGTATTAGGCAGCGGTCGAGGATGACTTGAGTCTATGGGGGGGGGGGGAGATTGAGCAGGGGTCAGGGGTTGGATGGGGGTCCCTGGGATTAGGAGAGGGGGGAGGTTGTACGTGGAGAGTCGGTAGTGTAATGTTCCTATTCAAGGGGTTCGGTGGAGGAGAAATGGGACTGGAGTCCAAGTGAGGAGAGAGAGAAATTATGGGCCCAACGTCAGAGTTCCGAGCATTGCCAGAGAGAAAGGCGGTGGAGGCAGGTTGTGAATGTGGGAGTGTGACAGCGGAAGGGGAGTAAGTAGTGATAGAAGGGGGGAGAGAGACAACTGGATTGGAAATTACGTTAGACAGGGAGGAAGCCTGGGTCAGGGGAACAGGGACAGTGTAGGTGGTAGGGGAAGGTTGTGAGGGAGGGTTCCGATTATCAAGGGTAGATAGGGGAGCGTGTGAGAGATCCTTGGGATTAGCTAAAGGGGATAGGTTGGATGCAGGGACCCGTGGAGTTCAGTGGAGGAGAAGTGGGACTAGTGTCCAGGTGAGGAGGAAGAGAAATTAAAGAAAGGCCATCTGAGTTCCAGGGCGTGTCCAAGAGGATATAGTTGAAGGCGGGTTTTGTAAGGGGGGGTGTGACAGCGGAAGGGGATGTTGAAGTTGTAGAAGGGGGGAGAGAGACCACTGGATTGGAAATGACGTTCGACCAGGGGGAAGTAAGGGTCGTGGGAACAGGGTCTGAGTAGGTGGTAGGGTAAGGTTCTGGGGGAGGGTTCAGTTTCTCAGGGGTGGAGAGGGGAATGTCACTGCATGCGTTGAGATTGAGGTACTTCTTTAATTTATTTTTTACGGTTTTCCAGCATGTTACTCTTGCCCTATCTCCCCCATTGCTGGCTCTAAGGTGCTGCGACAGGTGCGGCAGCACCGGATGCTGACTTCCGGTGGGGGCGCTGTGTTTGCAAGTATATTATGGGCCTCCAGCAATTTTCAGGCAACAATAAAAATGTCAAGATAACTCCAGCTATGTAATCTTCCTAGAGACAAATCGGAGGTTTGTCTATTGGACTTTTTGACTCGTGCGAAGGTAGCACAGAGGGTTAATATACCTGCTGCAAAGAACGTGTACTATTCAGATCACAAAGTATTTATAATGTAAATTGGTCAGTGGGTTACTAATATTGTGAGAGATCCTTTTTTTTGTTACTTGCAGTTTATAAGTTGGATTTATAGAGCGCGTGGTTACCCTGGAGCGTCTCAGCACTGTACCACTGGGGAACCCGTCCTGGCTTTCCCTGTGAGATGGTCCCTTTACTGGGCATCCCCAAGGTGCAGCCAGGCATCCCCGGCGGTGATGGGGCCGGAGTGGAGATTAAGCAAGCTATTGCCCAGAGTTGCAGCGTGGGACCCCATGGTTAGGGTGGCACCGAGGCGAGATTTATCGGGCCCGCTGACATTGGTCCTGCACCCGGCCGCGTCGGGAATTGAACCCTGGTCCCGGGCCGACCTCTGTCTCCGGGTCTGCCGCCTCTAACTGTTGAAAGTTAGAATACTAACCGAACAGTCAGCTATTGACTGTCATCAAATAGCTGCGTGAACACTGCAAGGTATAGAGTAGAGCGTTGTGATTTTTTCCCCCAGTCTCATTACCCGAATGTTGGAAAAGGGTTCATTTGGATAGAAATCAAATCTGATTATTAAAGTGACCCCCCCCCCCAACCATGGTGTTATATTTTAAATTCTGAGTTTGTGCTTCTTTAGACCAAGCACTATTAACCTATACTGTCTACCAGTATGGATGACCTGAGACTCTTGCACCTTGTAGTCCTCTGTCTTATGTAATATTTCCTATACACTGATTGACACACCTATGATTGATTGTCTCTCTCTAGTGTGTGTGAGATGTAAAGTGCTCTCACACCCAAGACTTGTATGAGTGGCGGCGGCGACAGCAATATAAAACGAATTGAATGCATCTGAGAGAATGGTAATGGAGACTTGAGGGTCACTGTTAAAGGATGGTGGTGAGGGAACCCATGGCGGAGGTGGTCATTGGGGGGCGCCAACAAATACTGTCGCTCTAGGTGCCACCAG
This sequence comes from Lissotriton vulgaris, assembly GCF_964263255.1. NCBI lineage: Eukaryota > Metazoa > Chordata > Amphibia > Caudata > Salamandridae > Lissotriton > Lissotriton vulgaris. The sequence goes on from NC_141698.1 coordinate 1,098,810,479, forward strand.
CGATAAAACCGGCCCTCTATTCCCCCCACTCCCTATTGTTCTCTTCCCCCCCCCCCCCAATCTGTTCTCTCCCTCCCCAATCTGTTCCCAGACTTCCAAGTCAGACAAAGCAGGAGGAGTGTGGCTCAATGGTTAGAGCGGCAGACCCTGATGCAGAGTTCGGGCCAGGGACCAGGTTTCGAATCCCGCCTCGGCGGGGTCTCTAGCTCAATTTCCTCGGGCCTGTTAAATCTCGCCTCGGTGCCTATTCTAATCACGGGCCCCACGCTGCAACTCTGGGCAATAGCTTGCTTAGCCTCCACACCGGCCCCAACAGCGCTAAGGATGCCTGGCTTCACCCTGGGGGTGCCCAGGAGTGGACACTTCACAGGGAAAGCCAGGAGGGGTTCCACAGCGGTATGAGTATCAGCGCCAGGAAGCCGAATAGGAGACACTGCAAGGTGACCGTCTGGTGACAGTGCGCTCTATAAGTACCATGACAATTACATTTTTGCGCTTCTATTTCTATTTTTTACTGTATTTTTGTTTTCCGGTGTGGTGCTGTTTCTCCATTCCCCCTGCCTCCCTCCATGTTGCTCCCCCCATCTAATTCCTGCCCCCCCCCACACACAAAGCACTTTCGAGCTACTATGTATATTTTATTTATTCCGTGGTTACTTTTTATTTATCTTAGTATTTCTGCTGTTTTTGGAATGGTAGTGTTGCTCAATTTCCCACACCCCACTCGTGTTGCTTCCTCCCGCACTCGGTCGTCTGCTTTCTGTCCCTAAACAACACATGGAGCCTTTGAAACCCTATTTTTAGAGGGTTTTTTTATTTGACATTTACCTATCTATCTCAGATCGGAACATTGAAAATAAAACTAAAACGTCGTTTCAGAATGGGTGTGCATACACTCATCAAGCAAGAGCACGCCTACAAAATGAGTCTGCTACGTCACACTTTAAAGCATTATTGATATAGAAATGCTGCACAGTGTAGACCACTGATGTTGTACAACAGTGGCAAAAAAAGTCATTAGCAAGGCCAATAAGTGTCTAAGGCGAGACGTATTGGCTTTGCTAGGGCTGTAAAATCTGAAACCATAAATTACATTTTATTCAATTTGAAGCAATTATTATTTAAAATTGACAGGTCGAATTATGTTATGACTAAAGGTAGCAGTGCACAATTTGAATCACATCAGCAGATAAGTTGCGGCCATTTGTTTGAGCATTCTTTGTATGGCAGATGGCCCACCTTCCCAGAGAGTGCCAGAGCCTCTGCCCAATGGCGAGAGAGCACACACCTGTTCTGCTCCAATTAGAAGGTCTGAGAACTGCCACTAGCTGTAGAACACTCCCTGCCCTGATCAGATGTAGGATGGATTAATGTACCAGAACCCCTCAGGAGGAAAGTTGGGAAAATCTGTGATGGGAAATTTGCAGGAGAAAGCACCGCAATGTACGGCAGTTGTACTCTGAGAAAGGACTGTATGTAGCGGCAGGTCTGTGTGAGTTTTAGAAGCTACACGTCCGACGTCTCTTTTGGTCCACTAAGCCGTCCGGAAGGAAGGCAGCGGTCTCAAGGGGGACCTTCTCAGAGATTTGTTGCACTCTTTGCCTCTTTAAAAGTTGATGTGTTTTGACCAACCCTGGCCGCCTTCTGGAATATCTGAGCACAGTATAGTTATGAGCACGTTCAGGATTGGTCAGAATGGGTCAACTTCTTGAAAGCACCAATAAAGCTTCGAGCAGACCACTGGGCGGGTTGCTGCCTTCTATGAGAGAGAGGAGAGAGAGATCTGTTGTTTTCTTGTGATCCTTCATCTTCAAGTATATATTTATATGCATTTCATCCTGTGACTCACACCTGCTGGAAGGAGGTAGAATCCGTGCAGGAGTGTCATAAATATATGTATAGATGGAAAGTAATATGAGAATTCTTACCATTGGTGATTGTTGATATGACACACCAGAGGCAAAGCTCAGTTGGATCATGCTCTCAACAATAGTATTATGAAGCCTATTAACTGGGCATGTTTGTATATATATTGCATATATATTTATGTATATAGTTTTCTTAGAAAACAACCAACTGTTAGACCCCACCCAGACGGGTTTTATACCCAAACACGGAACTGAGTCCGCCCTCATTGTGGTCACTGAGAAATCCAGAAAAATCCTAGATCAAGGAGGATCAGTGGCAGTGATCCTCCTCGACCTTAGCGCGGCATTCGATACGGTCAGCCACGACATCCTGCTGAACCGTCTGTCTAGTGTCGGAATCAAGGAAAAAGCCTGGCTTTGGTTTAAGTCCTACATTCAACAAACAATTAGGGAGGGTCTAAGGGCAAGTTTACCGACCGACCGACTTGAAGGACAGATCCTTTCGAGTATTCGACGGTGAGTCAGTGTCCACTAGCAGACCATTGAGGTGCGGGGGTCCCACAAGGCTCCTCTTTAAGCCCTGCGCTTTTCAACATCTATATGAGGCCACTGGCTGAGGTTGTCCGTCCATTTGGGGTTAAGATTATTTCTTACGCAGACGATACCCAGCTGGTGGTCTCATTGGCGCAGGAGGCCGACATGCCAATTTTAGGCGGGCTTAGAAAGTGCTTAGAGGAGGTAAAGAGCTGGATGTCCTCATCATCCCTCAAACTAAATGGGGACAAAACGGAGCTGATGCTCCTGGGCCCCTCTGACCCCAGTTTCTTCAACTTTTTGTGGCCCCCCTGTCTAGGCACCCCTCCAGCACCCAAGGATAACATCAAGAGCCTTGGGGTGTGGCTGGATAGATCCCTCTCATTTAACATCCAGGCCACAAAACTCTCGGCTACCTGTTTTGGCCTTCTTAGGATGTTAAAGAAAATTCTCCCCCTTCTACCCATGGAGGCTAAGCAGGTAGCCATCCAGGGTTTGATACAGTCCCGCCTAGACTTTAACAACGTCCTCTACCTTGGTGCTCCAGAATACACCTTACATAGACCTCAGACAGTGCAGAACTGTGCGGCTCGCACACTGCTTCAGCTTCCACGCAGACAATCGGCTAAAGCTGGTCTGATCAGCCTACATTGGCTGCCAGTGCGTCAGAGAATCCTCTTCAAGGCCATGTGCATTGCCCACCAGGCCTTCTGGGACACAGGCCCTATGATCACCCGTGACCTAGTCACCCACTATCTACCCAGCAGAAGCCTCCGCTCGAGCCAGGCCTTTATGGCTACTGCCCAAGAATAAAAAAAGACTAGGTCCGGCGCTAGGACGTTCACCTACAATGCCTCCAAGACCTGGAATACACTCCCCCTACATCTTAGAGCCAACCCCAACCTTTCTTCATTCCGCAAACAGTTAAAGACATTCCTATTCAACCTTCCTCAGTAATTCTCTGTTAGCAACTCTACCAGGCCACCTCTGTTGGTTCCTAGCGCTTGGACACCCCCGGGCAGCAATCGCGCTCTATAAATCTACTTTTCATTTCATTCATTCATTTCATTATAGTTTATGCCATACTGAATGATCATCTGCTGTAGTAATGAACAAGGTTATTAAACAAAAAACATGACTAAACGTGTTAAATCCATGTATTGAGATAAAATCACATTGCCCAGGCCTCCTGACTAATACTACTTTTTTTCTCTGTACCGTCATTGTAACGTGCATCCGGTGAGGTAATACCAGTGTTTTCGCTTGCACAGTGGTAATAACTAGGAATTTGACCTGCACACTGTAGTAGGTAATCGGCAAATTTGTGTTTATTAGTACACTTTTACCAAATAAGTGTGATTGGGCCACATTTATTTGTATTCATGTGGCATAAATGTATTCATGACTTGGCAGGAAAATAATTGTTGTCAGTAACACTGGATTTAGAGCAGCTGTATTAATAAACATATTGTATTCCTGCAGTGCAAAGGTCAATTTCTGTATTTTCACACTGTTTACTGCCTTCTACATTACATCAAACAATGACTTCACACAAGGATGCTACTCTTCTAAAAGGTCATTTGTCTTTTTCAGTGTGATTTTTACCTAACTGCTGGATTTGAACCCCAACATCCTGGTTTTGTGTTAATAACATTTTGAAATAAACACACACAATCCTTTCCCTAAACTATATAAGCAGACTCAATAAATGTGATATGCTACATACTAGTCATTATTGTTGGGGGGGGGGGGTGTTGTGAACTCTTGGCTTCCCCTTTTTTGCAACGTGGCTCCCACCCACACTCAACAATGATGATGAATTCTACATTACCCTCTGCAGCTTTGCACATATACTGCATGTCGCCAATGCCCTTTCGAAGGCTTCAATGGATACTTGTGTGAATGCATGCACTGTCTGCCCCTCCTTCGGAAGGAAAGGCTATGGGCTTGCGTATCGCAATCCGATTATGTGGTGAACTCCAGACCTCTGTGCACGTTGCATACCCCGGAGATGCTACTCAGCCTCTTTTTCCGCGACTGTTCCCGGAGACACTCCAGTGGAATGAGCCACCCAAAATCCTTGATTATTTTACTAAAATTATTCATGCACCTAATGCTATTTTTAAAAGCGAACTCAACCGAGTACAGAGAAAATGTGTGCTCCTTAATGAGGAGCACATACGCCTGGGTTATGAATTTGAAGGAGAAAATCAAGCGGAATCCTGTTTTAAAATTCGAATTGGTCGCACACCTGGTAGGCTGTAGTGCTCTCCGAAGGAGGGGCGTAAATGTTACTTTTGGTGCAGATATGAATGCAGGGGTGCTTCAAGGGTGCTGTGGAGTTCTTGCAAGTGTGGTGGAAACAAATATTGCAATACGATCAAAACAAACCTATACAGTAGGTGATGACATTTCCACAAATTGTTTGTGCCCTATATAGTTTAATCAATGAAACGGTATAGCTGTTCAAATCTCTTAATCTCCCTGTGCCTAACAAAAATGAATGTGTCCTTCTGTAACGAAACTGGTGCTCATGTAAAGTGCTCTGATACCCAATGTCTCGGGTCTAGTTTGCGCTATATAAAACTCGATTACAAAATAATTCCAAAAAATAAGGGGCAACAACCAGCATCTTCTGGACTCCAAATAGAATTGAAATCCAAGGCCTGATGTCTTTTGAAGTAAGCAATGATGTATGAGTTCCAAGCAGTGGGGCAAAGATTCTAGAAAGAATGCTCCTCCGTAGACCCAAGTGCAACGCTGCACAACTCAGTGGGTTTGAACGCGGTGGTGGAGAATGTTATTTTTTTACATTTTTTTAAATGGAAGCCGCAAAAATGCATCACATAAATTAACGTGTCCAGTCAAACAAAAAAAAGCAAAATTGAGTGAGCTGAGGCCGAATGCTGAAAGTGCTAGGGCCCAGCATAACAGTGGCATTACGACATCTCTGGGTGTTCATGGTACTGGGACACCATTTAGAGGAGAACCCAGTTAAAGGCCCAGCCGGTCTCGAGTCCTTCTGAGATATGCTGGCAGTGAGGTCGCTCATGCGACACCATTCCTTCCTCACACGGTCTCTAGCCGCACAACACGTGGTAGAAGGGGGCAGGGCACAAGCCTCTCAATTTATGTATCTGGGTCCGCAGTACCCTATTTTTGGGGCTGGTAATAGGGCCTATATCCGGAGTGGTGGTGGATAATTGTGTCTAATCACAACATGGAGCAGCATCCATGGACTGACGAATTGGGGAGTCACACTGGCTGGCAATCGAAGGGCCCAGCTAGAAAATATCGAACAAGTTCTCTGGAGCACACCTTTTCTGGTCACCTCCAGGATTCACATCTGCAGTTTGTGTTTTCAGCAGGAAAACTGGTGTCTCAGATGTGAATTGGGACCTACTGAAGTCTAAGTTTGTTCGAGGATTGCAGCTAGGGGGTGGATAGATGAAATAACTAGGCATATTTAAGGTTTGAGATCACGGTGGCCTTCAGTCAATTAGGACCAAGTCACCTGAATGAAGAGTTAGTTCATGGTCTGTAGAAAGATGGTGACTGTGAGAAGTTGGCCTGATGTATGATGTTTCCAATTCTGGAACCACCTTGTATCAGTCCAAACAATCCCTTATGGTGTCTGGTTGTAAGTCAACCTTATAGACAAGCTATCTTAATGGTAGCATAGACTAAGCAGCCTTAAAGGCTAAACTCAAGAGGTCGTGTTAAGCGAGCTGTTTTACCAATCACAGTCCTGTAATATCAAATCAAAGGACACCACACAAGTATATATTATAAAAATATATGTATTTATTTCCAAAATAATCCCCAGTGCTCTTTATGAGCAAAGGGGCACAAGTGTTAAATCAAAAGCACAGTATAACATACAAAGTTGCACAATTATGGATGAGGGCGGGTAGCCACTCAAACCATATATTAAGAAAGTGGTATAAGAGATACCAATCGAACAGTGGTTAGGACTAGGGCTTAGGGAATCGCTGGGAGCAGTCGGGACAAGCAATGCTGAGGTCGGGAAAAGCCCGCGGGATTCGGGTGCAGCGCTTAAAGCACACGCATGCACCAATGTTAAGTCAATGGTGCGTAAAAGTTACACAGTTAGAGTTTTAGGATACTTTCGCTGAACCTAGAGGGACAAAACTTTAGACACAGACCCTAGAGGTGTGTACCAGTGTGGGAACACCGGCGTTGCAATGTTACCTCACCCACAGGAAGCGGGTGCATAGGGTCGAAGTGGCGTCGGGTTTCTTCACGCAGGTTCTTGGTGCTTGAAGCTGAAGATGCTGCAGGCGATGTGAAGGAGAAGTGCCCGGTGTGATCCAAGGGTGGAACAGAGTAGAAAAGTACCTGAAAGCAGAGGGGACAGAGTCTGGGTCACTCAGCAGTGACCAGGGTGGAACCAGGACGGAACCAGGCAATCTCGGGCGCAATCAGGTGGTTGTCGAGGAGCTTCTCTCCGCTGCCACGTGGGCTCTGGGGCATCTGCGACGTCCAGGAGCGGGTCACTAGCTGTCCCACGCAGGCTCTCACCGTCGGCGCTGTCGGCTTCAAGATCGGAGCAAACAACACTTGGCAAGAGCAATCCACGCAGGACTGGAAGATTGCTTCTCACTCGGACCAGGAGGGTCAGAGCGGGTGCTCCTTTTCAGAGGAGCTGGTGCAAGTCTGGAGCAACCAGAATCGCAAGTCGGTTTTAGGTTTTCGTCGGCACAGGGGCCACAAGCCAGCTGGCAAGTGACCGGGCCAATGCGTCGAGCCAAAGCAAGCAGAAGGGCCCCACGCAGCACTCGTCGAGTTTAGAGGGGTGAGCTTCATTGCAAGAGTGGCTCAGGGTTGGGGCTTCTCAAACCCCGGTGTACAGCTTCGAGGGTCACTCGTGGGCTGCACGTTCAGCGTCGCGTGGTCTTTTCAAGATGGTGTCCCCCACGCTTCCGGTCGCCTCCATGGGTCTCGGCTCTGCAGGGACTGTGGATCGGGCTGTAAGAAGGCAGGCAAGCTTGATCTCGTCTATCTCTGTCGCTCGAGTTCCGGCTGGAACTGCAACAAAGCAGACGTCGAGGTGCTGGATGGTGCCTGTTTGCACAGGGTGGTCACTCCTTGACCACAAGGAAGATTCTTAAGTCTTCTACGTTGAGTAGGATGTCGAAGGGTCCAGAGTTTTGTTTCTAATGTTTCATCAGGATAATCTGAGTGCGTTGGCACTGCTCCCATTCTTATACCAATCTAGGGGGCTGGATTACCTGCTAGGTCCCCTCCTATGGGTCGGACCCAGGAAGGGGGTGGATACACCCCTTTCCTTTGATCCAGGCCGCGCTGGGACAGGGGCAGGTGTGCCCCAGAACCGGTTTGGCCGGATTATGCAAGGGGCAGCCTTGTGCTCCCCAGGCAGTGTCTGGTTTCTTTCAAACCTCCCTGCTACAATCCACTATCTCCTGTCTGGGGTGGTGTGACACCTCCCTGTGACAGGAAAGCCTTTGTCCAGGCCTCCTCTGCGGAGTTTCGGTCAGCAGCAGGAGGTCAGACTTGTGTCTGTGGCAGAAGCATCCATTTTGTGGATCTGAGGCTTTTTTAAAAATCAACCGCGTTTCAGTAAAGTAACATGTCTTCTCCCTCTAGAGGGGTGGAAAGCTATCCCCGTCGACAGAACTGTCAAGGGTATAGTATTCCAAATTACCTTACACGACATGTTTTGATAAAGCCAAACCAAAGTTGCTATATAACCGCGAGGATTATAATGTACTTAATAGTATATGGTTTGGCATTATCCCGGAACAGCTTAGGGAGTTGTTCCCGACAGCTGCAGACAGGCTCAGCTCATGCCAGAGCTCCATCTCACATTAAACCACGCACTCTGCCTCCAGGATTGATGAGGCCTTCCATAGGAGTGGCTCACAGGTTTATATGTGTCCAGATATAGGTTTAGATATAGGTATACTATATCTAAGCAAGGGGTGATTACACCAACTTGCCCCAGCTGAGTGATCAGACAGTTGTGTCAATTTAAGAACCAGCCAGGGGTGGCAAAAGCTATGCTTCAGCCCCTGGTAGGCCTTGGTGGCACCTATGCCCTGAGCACCTATAGTGCATGGTACAGGGGCTGACAAGGAGTCCATTTTCCAATTGGGTTATGTACCTATAGTACATGTATGTGAATTTAGATCGAGAACAGCAGGCTGGGGGTCTGATTAGCAGGCCCACAGCCTCAGTAAGTCGAAAACCAGTAAAGCAAAAAGCAAAAATTGGGGTGACCATAGGATAGCAGACCCTACTCTCCTACAGTGACTGACATCGAATCGACTATAGAAGCGGTGTAGGCCTCAGACTGAGGGCCTACTAGGTATGGCGAATTTGGCCTCTTATCTTATCTGCCTAACAACATGGCAGTAAGCCCAAGGGTATTCAAAATGTGAGATAGAATGGAAGATTTGGGCAGAGAGGGTTCTTTCCAAGGTGTGAAAGGCTGTCCCAAAGCTGCTGGAATTGGGAGACCCATAATTGAATGGCTTGTGGTAAAGCGGGTTGACTAGATTGCTCTGTAAATTCAATACAGGCTCACCTGGATAATCCTTTGTTGCAAGTTTTAAAAGAATCTTGGCTCTGGCCGTGGGCTCGGTGTTCACACCTGAGAGCAGTGGAGCAGGTAGGTTGCCAGCAGCATTCAAAGGGCTGGGTGAGAATAGCATTGCGGCGCTAGAGCATGGCCTTTTTACCTAGGAATATATTTAAGAGGAGCCTCTGTATTAAGCAAGGATGCGGTTCAGGAGTTCTGGTTAGCTAGTGCCTCAGAGTGGCGACTACCCTTAGAATCCGAGAAGGAACCCTTGAGCAAGTAAAGACCCTATGTAAGGAGCCGCCCTCACGGATGCTGCAACAGTCTGGGTGCCAATGGAATTTTCCATAGTTGGCCAAGTTATGAAAAAAGAAACAGCCAGGCGGTGTACTCAAGCCTGTGGGAAACGGATGTTAACCACCTTCCGATACGGTGAGGCACAGATCAAACTGCACGTGATCGGAGCCAGGAATAATTCATCAATCCGCTCGTATTGCTAGGTATGTAGGACGGACGCTTGGGTGCAGATGGACGTTTACTCAACCCAGAATTGTGAGCCCTCTGTGGCTCTTTCCTAAGAGCGTTGGACAGCGAATGCTCTGACGTGGTCAGGATATGATCTTAGTTTACCAGTTGAGTTGTAAGCAAGAAATAGGACAAAGGTGTACGGACAGAATAAAGTTTGCAATGAGCGGTGTAGATTTCCGCATTGGAGGTGGGTCAAGGGAAAGTATTTTGAGGGTAACCGAGCCTGAGGCACAAGGCCGACCCCTCTGGACTCCCTTCACGAGAGGTTCCCTCCCATGGGAATCAAACAAGTGGATATCCTTGTACTGGACACACTCAGCGGTTTTATCACAGCATCACAGCCCATCATAAGGCAGGGATTAATTTGCATATGGTTGGTGGTATATGTGACCCTCAGATGAAAGGAGGTAAAGCTGGTGTTGCCGTAATAGGCGGAGTCCAAGGAAGGTTTGTGTATTTGAGGAGGGGGGGATGGTGGGTGTGCTGGGTTACCAAAGTCCTGCTCAAGCTGGGATACCCTTGGCTTCCATTGTGTGGACTCTGTGATGGCTAAGTGAGCTGATGCTGAGATTCAGCTATTGGCTGATCACTGCCCCTGTGACCTGTGGTCAAAAAAGTAGAAGATCTTAAATGGTAAAGTGCATGTCTTCATAGCTAGCAACCCGGAACATCAGACTCTTGTTCCAGTATGCCCGTGGAATCGGACAGGGCCTCTGAAAGCACTTCCCTTGGGCAGTGGGAGCCGAGATAGCAGGACTCCAGTTGAAGCCTTCAACTGGACCCATGGTTTTAGGCTAAAAATTAGCTGTGCGGCCGTAATGTTTTTTTTTTTATTATTATTTTGGCGCCGGGTCACCTACTCAGTTGCATTGACACCTGTCCTGTAGAGTTGGGCACCTGTAGGTTTAGAGTGAAGGCCCAGGGCGGTTGTATACGGGGTGGTCAATCTCTCCCAGTCCGAGGTCCCATTGGCTAGCCCTACACGGGACACATCATCTTGACTCCAAGCTGTTGGCTTTCGGCATCTCTTGAGCGAGGAGCGGACCTGGTTTCAATTAGCCTATCACTACAGCTGCTCTGTGTTTGCCATATCATCTTGATACAGCGCCCACCACAAACCGTGCAGTTTCATGGCGCCTTAACGAATAGGGTTTACCTTTTATATAACATCTAGTTGCTTCTTTATAGAGATTAGGGGGCTCCTGGAGTGGCGTGTGACCTGCAGCTCTCACACGGTTCTCTGCAGCACCACACACACACCCTCGAAGTTGCCTTCGTTGTTTCTTCACGCACCAGAGGAGGGAGCCGAGGGCAGGGGCTGATGTCGGACATGAAGGTACAGGGCGAGTGGACGGGATCCTGTTATCGCCTGCCTGTGCCAGGGTGAGGGAAGGAATTGGAAGCCACCAGTCCTATATTGTCAGCTCTATTGAATCTTAAGTGGAGGAGGGCCGTTTACACAGATGTAATGTGACACACGGCGCTCCTGGGAGGAGAGAGTGAATAGCACTGATCACAGGCGGGGGGAGACGGCCGGGGTCCCCCCAAGGGCTGATTTAAAGAGGGCTGTTTTTATACAGATTGAATGTGACACACAGCGAAGGGCGAGGCTGGCAGGCTGCTCGCACGCTCCAGCATCCGGCCCACCTGTTTCACTAGGCGCTGTGCAGGAATGGATGAATGAATGCTGCTCTGGGAGCCGTCGCGCCTGAGGGCCTGCCTCAAGCAGGGCTGTTTCAACAGATTTAATGTGACACGAGCAGAGAGGAAATCGGGCTGATCACAGGAGGCTGGAGGGGGGCCCGGGCGTCCCCGGCCCACCTCGTCTGAGGCCTGCTTCAAATCAGTCTATTGCCACACTTTCAGTGTAGCGCACAGTGAGGAAGGTGCGGCTAGTAGAGAATACATCTGACCAATCACTGGCCCTGGGAGCTGCTCACTACATGGATGGATAGGTGGATGGATGGATGGATGGATGGATGGGTGAATGGGTGAATGGATGGAGCTCTTAAAGCCTCTTCACCTGACAGCCTGCTTCAAGGAGAGCTATTTTCACACATTTAATCTGGCAGGCGATGCTCCTAGAAGGACAGCATTCATTCAGCTGATCACAAGCTCTGTGAGCCACCCCACCAGTTTCACTGAGTGGGATGGATGGATGGATGGATGGATGGATGGTACATGCTCTGGAGCAGCTCTACTTCAGGAGGACTGCAATGAGCTAAATAACTGAATGAATAAACAATGGCTCTACCTGCTGGAAGCTACAACTTCCACCAGCCCATTCCAGACCTGTTTCCCATCCTCCATTCAGGTCTCTCCATTGAGCAACCTAATAAATGATAACACCCATCAATTACGGCTCAAGTATGCACAGCCGAAATGGCACCAACGCTCCCAGAATGGTGCATTCCTGCTCTCCAACCCCTTCCTGACTCCCAGCTTGAACCATAGTGGTTGGTCAGGTCAAAGCCTCTTACAGACAGATTAATGCCTAACTCGGTTGTCGTTATGTGATTTGTTCTATCCACTTGGACAAGGGTTTCACAATGCTTGATGCTTGTTAGACAGCAAGTTTTATCATTAGAGTACACTAATCATCTGTGACTTATCAACTTTGGAAAGAGTAATGGGATCGGCGTTGATTGGCGCCACCAACCTCATTGGCTGACTCTGTGTAGATGACAAAGGTGTGAATCCCGAAGGGCTGTGCCGGGGCCCGCCTCAAATCAGATAACTGATTCAGAGGGCCCAACTGTCACCGAGGGCGAACTTGCCTGCGAGGATCCAGATAGGACACCTCCTACCTTCTTGGGGCCAGGAAACACACTAAAGGGAGATTTGAGAGCTAAAAACCTTATGCAGGGAAAATTAATATAACCACATTTGGGATAGAGTCTCCCCTTCTCCAGGACATTTTTGGGAAGCTCAGGTGGGCTCCTGTGAATTCTCCACGACCGAAGGTTGGGAAACCGCGTCAGAGACTAACTTACGTACTGACCATTTGTGCTTCGGAACCTCCCTCAAGGTCGACTGCTCCTCGACCGGTCTCTGGACTTCGACAAGGATTAACAATGTCCGCAGTGCCTCAGATAATCGCGCTGCCCGACGTTTCATACAAAGCTCTCTCAACGCCTTTAGCCGAAGATACTGACAGGAACTGCACTCCTCGGAGTCATGGTGATCTCGAAGGCACCACAAACGGATGGTATTAAGATCTGTGATCGACATCTGTCTGTCACAAGATCCACAGGGTTTAAACCCTGAAGACATCACCAAAAACACACTGTTCCCTCGACAAAATGTCGAGATGGGCCAAAAAATGCTCCATAACCACTCCACATCCACTTTGCAAGCGCGGAAAAGAGGGAACTGATGTTAGCACGTCAGAGAGGGAGTTATGTGGACTCTGTCAACAGCACATCCAGAGGCCTCGGTGCCAGGTGTTTCTTGGCCTTCCTCTTTTCACTTGAGTTTTCCAGTGGATGATATCGATACGGGTTGTGCAACGCCCTACAGACGCGTGGATGTGCTATGGGGAAACCATTTAGGGAAGATTCCAAAGTAATGAATCTGCAGCTAGATCCTGTCTCTACCAGATAATGTTACCAAAGATTAGTAACTTGCTCAATCGAGCTATAACTTGGCCCTCTGGTTCAAGCCGATCTTCCCCCTTCCATAGTTGTCAAATTAAAATCGAATCCTATTTTTGTAAGGATTTTGTTTTTTAACTATTGCCAAGTCATAGTTCTAGCTGGCTTTCCAGAGAAGAACAACCACTTCTTAGGTGGGACCAATAGATCAGAACACATAATGGAGTTGAACCCTCCTCATCAGCAGTAGTCAAAGGAGAGCTAGTATGGCAATACTTAGCCATGGGTGAACCATGAGGTGATGGCACTTTTGGCTAGTTCCTCAAGAATCTGAGAGAATATTTTAGGATTGCTTACTTATGCCTACTATCCCACCTGGGGTATAGGTCGTAAACCAGGACTCTGCAGCCATCTCTGTCCCGGGGCTTTCTTTCAATGTGACTCCAGGTGTAACCCATCTCCTTGCACCAGCCTCGAGGCCTCGGTGCCAGGTGTTTCTTGGCCTTCCTCTTTTCACTTGAGTTTTCCAGGTGAGGCCTTGCTTGCGTGGTGGTGGTTGATGTGGGCTTACAGAGGCTGTGACCTATTCAGAACCAGTGTCTTCATGATTTCTTAATGATTAGGGACTTGCAAAGTATCCTGCCATATATCGTCATTTTTGTTGCTGATGGTGTTTGGCCAGCGAATTTGGGGATTACCCTCAGGCAGGTATTGATGAACGTCTAGGCTTTGATGGTGGTGGTCGCTGTTGTCTTCCAAGTAGCTGCTCTATATAGAAGGAGCGATTTAACATTGGTATTAAAAGCCTGATCACGATCTGTAGCGTTGGATTCTTGGTGCTCCAGATATTTAGTTTAATGAAGATGGCCCTTGCTTTGTCAATCCCTGATTTGGCATCGCTGTCTATGCCTCCTTGCTGGTCTACGACACTACCATGGCCGGTTCCAAGCCCAGCTGCGAAAGAAGGAGGGTTATGGTGTGGCTAGCAACCTTGCCATGTACAGAAACGTCCGCTAGAAGACCAAAAGACATCCCAGCCTTGGGGAGAGAGGAACCTCCTTCACGGAGAGCTATGACCCCTCGCGTGAAAGACTTGGAGACCTTCGGTTTACAGATCTAAAATTCCAGACAGTCCTAGAATCATTGTTCTAGCTCAGAGCCGTAGGGAAAACAAGAGCATGGCAGCCTCGGTTAAGGAGGAGACGGTGAACACCCTTAGAGGAGAGGCTCTGCTAAGACGACTTGAGTGAAGATGCAACCCCGGATTTTAATTTTGTTTTCTCTCATTTTAAGGGAGTAATGGGACGGGAATCTTTCGCACATTGAATTCAAACTTTTAATGATGGATTTCCCAGATAATTGTCAAAATGGCTTAATATAGCTTTATTAAGGACAATGGCACTGAATTTTATCGAAGACAAGAATGTGCAAAATAGAAAAGAACTTTTTAAGACTTGGAGTCAAGAAAATACCGTATTTTTAACAAATTACATGAAATATTACATGATGCAAGGCGGAGGCCACATTTTTTTTAGCTGGTAGGAAGTCCAAAATTGCTGCGATTTAAAGGCGACCTACTAACCGGAACAGAGAATTTCCCGGGTACCAGGATTCTCTCTTTTTTTTAGCGTTAAAGAAGACCTCATTATGAAGGCAAACGAGAGATCCCCTGTTCTCTCTGGTCCTTTTTTTGTGGGGAGATTTCTCCGTTGTTGTCATGTGCCTGGCTGGACCATTTGGTACTTAAAAGTGATGTCGGCAAGTCTAGCTACAGAGGCCCAGCCATTGGACCGACCCTAGAGAGTCCACGTTGCTCTATTGATAGTTGCTAATCTGTGGACCATGTGTGCACTTTAGCAATTGTTGTGGGTATCTTCTCGACTGGGGGGGAGGGGGCTCTTCCAAAGTCCTTCCCCTCCTGCACATTCGTTCTACCTGCGTCCACCTACTCCCTGAAGGCTGCACTGGATGTCTTGCCTGCACTCAGTGCCTTTGGATGTGAAATCACCCCAGTTGGGTGACTGTGATGTTGGGCGCTTTCAGAACCCAGTCCTTGTCGAAACCCGAGGGAGGGCAGTTTATGTGAAATCTTTATTAGTTATAAACCCTGAAACTGTTTCTTTTCCTGAAAACTTGCATCCAATGTAGTATTTGTGACTCACTTTGAGGGTACTGTGTGTGAAGTATGGGTGCACATGTGAGTTAAATCTCATATCTGTTCCATTAAACCGCTGATGTGTGACCTGGAACTGTGCCACCTTCCATAGAAATTCACAGTGATGGAGGTGCTACGGCCTGGGCCTGCGTGCAAACAAGACCCCCCCCCCCCCCCCCCCCCCCCCACCACTCCCCCGAATTGTTTTCCGATTAGCAGGTTGTTGCTGCTCTTGGCCCTCCCTAATTGTCTCATCCAGTCCTAATTTCAATTAGCAAACAAAAATCTTTAAATGAATGTTGACATATGCAGAAAGTAAGTTTACTTTTTAAAAATGCAGACCGTGGGCGGTTTTAGCTGCTTTTCAGTTCACAAAAAGGCTTTCTACCAAGACTGGGTTTTCTTCCCGGACTTTCTTTCAGTTCCCCTAGAAGGAGCTGGCGATGAGGGTATTGTTGGGTGTTTAGGGCCCTGGAAGTTTAGGGGAATTGAAGACCAAATCATGCTGAAGCATTTAGGAAATTGTGTGACAGGACCGAGGGAAGGCAACAAAAGGCCAGGTATGGACAGTGTTATGTCGTCTTTTTATTTTGTTCTTATGGCAATTTATTAGGCATTTATACGAAAGGGATCAAACGTTACAGACTATGAGCTGGCTTCTTAAATAACACTATATATATAATTATAGAAAGATAACTTAATATACATATTAGATTTAAAACAAAATCCGCCAATAATGTTGTTTTGGATAGAAACACCATTTCATTAACAACGCCCTCTCTACCTCTCAGAGAAAAACGTGTCCAATATTGCAACGAAGCGAATAAAACAACCAACCTGATTAGAATCTGGTCTTAAATCTGCGTTTGCTTGTTTTTGCACTATGTCCCCTCTTCCAGATGACCTACAGCTAAACTATATTGTACTTTACATAGGCGTTATTTATGCGTTTTCATTGAGGGCTCTTAAATATTCAGGATACCAGGCCTCCTTTTCACGTATATTTAAATATGTAGTTTCGTTTCCCTCTGCAGTCAAAGTTCATTGCCCAATCCATCAGTGAAGTATGTTTGCATCATGCTCGCCTCTAATCCTGGAATACTGCGGTGACCCGCTCGCTGCACGACGCACAGTCGCCTTACAAGGGCCCGCATTGGCTTCCACCGTGTGCGGAGGGCAGCAACTTTTCACCCATTTGAGTGAGAAACTGTTTTGGCTGACAGAAGCTGTACATTTTGCTCCAAATGGTGGCAAAGGTGGTAAGTGCGGCAAAGCAGGAACTGCACAGAAATGTTGTCCGACATCGCTGAATAGCAGCAGCGACCCTGAGAGCATTTCAGGTTGTAACACGGGGGAGCGCCCGTTGTGTCCGCCCGCCCTGCGCAGCATCCATTGGAATGTCTTGGGTAAGGGGGGCCGGGTGAGGGTGATGGCGCTAGATGGCGCTCAAGAGGTGGGTGCTATTGATTATGCCACTCTCACCACCCAGGTTTTCATCTTAAAGTCTGTAAAAGGTTTTCTTTTTTGTGTTTCTTTGGTTCTTATATCGTGTCACAACAGCTAGAAAGATCTTTAGCAATGTATTGAAGTCCAGGAACGTCATTATTTTCCCAAAATGCCTAGCGTCCTTTTATTTAAAGCTTGCATTTGTTTTTATTTTAGGGGCATCTCAAAGGCTCCTGGTCTGAGCTGTTTTTGGAGGTAATGCTTTTATTTTTTTTCGAATATATGAATTTATTTTCTTGCTGCATGCAAAAATATGTTGTAGCTTCAGTTCCGGGATGTTTGTAATTCTCAACATTGACCTAATTGTCACATTAACGGAAGTGCAAAGCGCGCACATTCAAATGCCATGTAATTGCTGTTGGAAAGCACTCTAAGTACCAAGTGTTCCCATTACACCTTTTATTTTACTCCGTTTACCGACCTTGAAGGATGGAAGGCTGTGTTGGTCTTGCTCTTCTAGGGATTCAAACTTGTGACATGCAGCTCACTGCAGCTTTCAGAGGTGATCATGCAGTTCACTGATGCATCATGCCAGCTGTAATAAATCCCTGCTTCATTTGTAGAAGAATAAGTGCCAGGGACTTAGTCAGGAGAACACTGAGCTTGCTCCATACATTGTCCCTGCCAGCACTGCCAGTGACTGTACCAACACAACTATTAGCCGTCACACTCCTACAAGTGAGACAATTCAGATTATTCCAGCCGCCAAAGCTGTAAGAATGGCTTGGGTGGAAGTTATGCGTCGTAGTTAAGAAATAGTATATTAATAAACAACTCTTTTACTCGTACCTAAATTAGGCAGACCGCGCCACCATACGACAGACTGTAATACGTGATGGTGCTATCAATGCCAAGCACTGGAAATCACCGGCTCAAATTACGCACTGCTTTAGCTACTAAACTTCTTTAAAGTAAAGTGACATGAGGATGTGTTTCGATACATTGTTGAATGGGAATATTTGTGGTCGATGGTCTTAGAAGTGCAGACCGGGTGATGGAACGAGAATGGACCCGTTTAAACTTTGATGAAGGCGGCGACACACCAACTGCAGATCTTTGTGAAGAGCAAGGGCTCAAGTAAGCTGGGGTCAGACCTGGCAGGAGTAGAACTTGAAAAGAATTTAAGGACAATTGCTGGTGTCCTCGTGTTGGAGTGAGATTTTGTTAGGACGGTTGATGGTTTTAGACGGTCTACAGTTGATTCCTTCTTCTGTTCTGAATGAGAGGAGACCATGTCTGGATGTGGCAAAGGTGGAAAGGGTCTCGGCAAAATGGACACCAAGAGAACAGGAGAGGTGCTTCTGGAGAACATCAGAGCATCACCACGCCGGCAATCACTGCCTGGCACGCAATGGAGGAGTCCAGCGAATCTCTGGCATCTATGAAGAGCCCTGCGGTGTGTTCAAGGTCTTCAGGAGCATGTGATCCGGGATGCTGTCATCTACCCAGAGCATACCAAGAGAGAGAGCATCCCCTCCATGGTTGTGGTGTATGCCCTGAAGTGCCAGGGGTGCCCTTTCCACATATTTGGTGGCTCAATACTCTACGTACTTCCAAAAAACATGAACCATGGGCTTAACTGTTCGCTGTAGATGGTAATGTGCAGAAACGCATTCATCTGTTTTCAACAGATCTTGAAATCATTATAATTGGCACCATATACCTGTAAACCTAAACTTGTGGCATGGGGTGTTCCCATCTTCCACTGCCATGTTCCTCTTCTGTTGAATGTCTAGCACTGTCGGTAAAACTGCTTCCATTGGCGTTGGAACTGCTCCCATTGGCGTTGGAACTGCACCAATTGGCGTTAGAACTGCACCAATTGGCGTTGGAGCTGCTCCCTTTGGCGTTGGAGCTGCTCCCTTTGGCGTTGGAGCTGCTCCCTTTGGCGTTGGAGCTGCTCCCATTGGCGTTGGAACTGCTCCCATTGGCGTTGGAACTGCTTCCATTGGCGATAAAGGCTATTCAGGCGACACAAGGCTTAATTCCTTAAAACTTAAACCATCAAGATAGATCATACTAACCCTTAATCGTTCTAATTTCTGGGATTCTAAAACTTTTGCTGGACTATCTGACTCTGTGCTTGACCCCTTCAGATCGGGTTCGAAGTCTTTGTATAATTGACTATTCTTTATATGAAGTAGCATATTGCAGCTACTAGCAAAGCATCTTGTGTATTGAGAGTCTTTCCTTTATGAGCTTTTTTATAGGTAACCATGGATAGTATTGCCTATGTTCAATCTTGCTTACATTTTATCATATCAGTTGACCTCGATTTGCCGCAAAAATCCATTGGGGAAACCCAAATACAATCGGAAATCTGTGACTTATGGTTAATCGGGCCTAAAGAAATTTGAGCATGTTGCCCCTACCTTCCGTCAACTTCATTGATTATCTGCGAAGAAGAAAATTTGTTGTAAGACTGTTTGTCTAATGCACAGGGTTTTTTATATTCAGAAATGTGATTATCAGCGGACTTTTGTTTGGGTTCTTACTGGTAGAATTGTAAGTTCTAAGGGGCTTTTGTTTACGGTACCCTGGTTCAAGTCTTAGAAATGGGGAGGTGCAGCTTTCCAAGTGCAAGCGGTTCACATTAGATATGTGTTGGCAGCCGAACCTTCTGAGGCTTTGGAAATTATTGAAGGTCTGTTTTTTTTACTTTATGAACCTTCTTCTATCAGTCTTTATCTGTGTGCAAAGCGTTATAGCTCAAAGAGACCTCGCCATGCAGGTAGGCGACACACGCTTTATAAAATGTCCAAAAGAAATACAATTTTGTCAAAGCAACATTCAAGAACGAAAAATGGCCCAGCTACCAAAGAAGCCTAAAAGGAGCTCTTCTGAGACCGGCCAATCATTCTTTCAGTTGGTGCGTAGGTTTGTTGGAGCCTTGCACAATAGAGAGGTGCCTGGAAATGTTGAGGCTCCAAGCAGAATCAAATGCAACGTCTTCATGGTGACCACAAGTACGCAACTTCCTTGGATAATGTTTCCCTGCTCCAGGTTACACCCATAGCATTCCAGTAAGAATACCCCCCCTCCTGCTGACCAGTACATGCACAAACAATAAATGGCATTGAATGTCATTTTCCAGTGGTTTCCTATAGGGCCGTTTTTGTTTTCTTTACATTTTATTTTACATTCTTGTCATTAAAATGTATTAACGTTTTACAACTAAATCAAATATTTAGATCATTGCCATAATGCATTTAAGTCGTCATCACTAAAGATGCTCATGACCTGCACAATTCTTTCACACATTTATACAAGTCTTATTCGGTTTATCAGGGAATGGGACGCGTAACATTTGTTGGTCTGTGATTTTTATAGAGCCACAGCGGATTCATTTCTGTTTCAGTCCAGTCTAGATTTGGGGCGCCACGTCCCCCAAAACTTCTTGAACTTGCTGGGCAGCCCCGACCTGTGTGTGTCACCCCTTCCGCTTCCCTACACCAATCACTGCGTCCCTCTTCTGTGCTGTCTCTCTTCGGGCCACTTTGAGCGATTGATACACGAACAAACAGACTATGCTAGCTCACAATGTCAATGTCCCCTCTGTCTGTCCACCATGCTTAATGCAGGACGGATGTCCAGCAGGGTGCCTTCTACTTCATCAAATCTCTGCATTACTTTCTGCCAAAACACTGTATTGTGGGACATAAAGCAATCGATAATAGCGGTCAAGGATCTGTGAGGGTCAGCAAGCGGATTTTAGTGCTATTTTGAGCTCCACCTCCCATGTATACACCGGAAATGCTGAGGGTGACCCCGGATGCGTTCGAGGAATGGTTCTATACACAGAGCGAATATTAAAGGTGATGGAGGGCAGCCCTGCCGGGTACCTCTCTGAATGGAAAGGAGACAAAGATAACACCATTAACCCTCACTCCAGCCTCGGTGGATGCATAGCTACTCTGGATCCAGCTGCAACATTGGGAGCCCAAACCAAATTCCGCTAATACAGACTGGCAGGAAGCAGGAAGGCCTATGGACTCTGTCGAAGGCCTTTTCTACATCTATGGTAAGGAGTAGAGCTGACCGGTGGGATCGCTGCACCTTCTCAAGGAGGTGGCGGAGTCTCTTAGCGTTGATACTACAACTTTGTTTGCTCTGGGTCCACCAGCCCCTGCAAGTATGGCGCCAGCCGGTTCGCCAAAATATTAGTGAAGATCTTAGCATCTACATTTAGCAAGGCTACAGGGCGATATGAAGCGCATTTAGTTGAGGGAATACAGCTATTGTAGCAGACTGCATGGAGGGCGTCTTACCAGGACAAGCGCCAAGAGGGTTTTAAAAAATTCTGCACTAAAGCCATCTTGACCAGGCACTTTACCGGGTTTCAAACCATGTATGGCCAGCAAGATCTCCTCAGTTGTTATTTCTTTATCTAATATTGCCATGTTTGTGGGGGGATCCGGTCTAAAAGGATCGCTTCTAAGTATCTAAGTCATCAAGCCGGTCAGCCGAGTATAAAGCAGTGTTACATTTTTCAAACTCCTGAGTAATCTGCTCCTCCTGATGAGCCAGCATACCATCAGGCCTCTGAATTTCGTCCACCCCACGGTTGACTGCCTGAGAGCTGAGTCGATGAGCCAGTAGACATCCCGCTTTATTCCCACCCACATAGAACTTGTGTTTAATACGCAATATTGCATATTCTGTCCTATCCCAGTCTACAGCTTTAAGTTGCTTCCTAGCTTAATATAATCTGCTGCCGGGCCGCCAGGGTACAAGTGTGTTTATGGACAGTTTCAAGCTCCCTAACTGTAATCTCGAGTCGTAATCGTTTGGTGCGCCATTCTCTATTGAACCTCGCTGCAATGGTGACAAATTGACCCCTAACCACTGCTTTTAACGTGTCCCATAGCAAGGGCACTGTGGTCTCAGGTGTATCTTTTACTGCTAGGAAAGAAGCCAGTGTATTTTGAATCTTGACTAGCGTGGGTTCAGAGGAAAGGAGTTTAGTGTCGAGCCGCCATGAATTAGAAGGCGGAGGAGAGTGGGGTGTGGAGAATCGGAGGATAAGAGGTGAATGATCTGACCGGACAGCCACTCCGATCTCGACAGCCTGGGTCATCGCCGTGATGCGTGGAGAGGTGAAGAAATAATCTAGGCGAGCGTATGATTGATGGGCTGCGGAAAAAAGGTGTATTCCTGTGTGGCCAGGTGCATATATCGCCAAACAGCAGAGAAACCAAAGTCAGCTAGCCATTCTAAAAAGGCCCCTGACACCGCTCCACTTTGCCTGTGTCTCTGAATGGATCGATCTAAATGTGTGTCCATAACTAGAATAAAATCTCCTCCTATTATCTCATCCGGATCCGGCGTGGCAAGAACCTTTCCCACCACCTCATTGAGGAACTGTTCCTGATGGTCATTAGGACCATATATATTCGCCACTGTGATTGTATGACCTTTGAAATCCATATGTAGTGCCAAAAGTCGACCAGGAATTTCAGCGTGAGTTTGTAGGACTGTTCCAGGAAAACGGGTCTCCGGGAGTATAGCCACCCGCCCTTTTACCAGGCACCGAAGAGAAATGTTGGTGGTCAAACCATCTGGACCGCAAACGTCTCCAATCCGATTTAAGGAAGGGAGTTTCCTGAAGTAAGCATACCATGCATCACATTTAGCATCCCTAAGGAAAAGAAAGTAAAGCCAACCACTTTACTGGAGCATTCAAACCCTGTGCATTAAGGCTAAGCACATTTACCATGAGTCAGTTGGGTAATATATGGTGCAGAAATCCTTATTCTAGGCAGAAACGCCAGATTCCACCCAGTCGCATACAATGAATACACATGCTTAGTTGATGAACAAAGAGGTCACCATAAGAGAGAAAGAAAGAGAACAGAAGAAAGCACATAAGGATAACCATTTCCTCCCAGAAACTCACAGCCTAACTATGAGGGTCCATGTGAGCCGGTGATTCTCCATGTAGTCTAGTTGATACAGCGAAGGAGCTCCGCCGCCCTTAAATAAGCCACATTCTATGGAGGCCGCTACTGTATCCGTAACCAATATACACAAGCGCGAAATTGTACTGGAGTCACCTTGCATTACATCAGTCCACCTCCGTGATCACTGCCTGCTTCAGACGTATTGTCCCTTTGTTGCAGTTGATGCAGCAGCACTTCTCGTTCTATGTGGCTCTCTGATTCTGAGGGTTTAGGTGTCTTGGAGGTCATGGGGTGGGCAGACCGGTGAAGACCCACCGGAGAGGACCTCACTGCCCGTAGGGAGGATTGTGACAGTCCCTAGACAGTTCAGGTACCTCCATTATGGAACGAGCCTCATGCAAGGAGCAAACACTCCGTGTATCCCCATCCCAAACAAAATGGAGGCTAAATGGATGACTTCACCTCTCTAATATACTTCTCGCGGACCAAATTGGTCAGCATGCTGGGTCATAGTAGAAAGATTCTGATATATCCCAAGCTTGAAATTCTCTAATGCAATGGTAGGTTCACCACGCTGCATCACCAGACCGAATATAAGGGACTAGCTATGAACACCCTGTAGAATAACTTGTGTCCAGGTCTCTTGGAAACTGCAGAAGCTCAACTAAGTCTGTGAATGGCTGTCAGGTGGTCTCAAGAAGAACATTTCATCACAATGCCTCAAGGTTGATCAGCAAGAGTAAGCAAAATGCGGATTCTGGGAAAACAAGTCAATCTCAACTTGAAAACCTTGAAGGAAAGTGGCATTTTGATTGCAGTCCACGCAATAGAGCGGTCTATCAGGAACACTGTTGTATGCATAAACCCCTCTTTTCTAAGGAGAATTGATATATGTGTTTCAACTGAATTGCAAAATTCTGTAAATCCCTTGTGAATTTTTGTGACGTTTACAGGAAATTTGACGGATCATGGCATACCAGCGTTCCGGAATTCCAAGATCTGAGCGAACCACTTGCTATTTATTCACAGAGACTGATTTTTCCTTTTTATTTGGTCTAAAATAACCATCTTAACACAGATCTTCGGGCATGGAAGGTGTGGGTCTGTAACATACGCAGGACAGTAAATATCATTCAGTACTTATTTCTCGTAGTAGCTGCAAGCTTGGCTGTAGAAAATCATAGACCGTCTCTAGTGGCTTTGATTGTCAAGGATGCTTTAGAAAACCACAACCGAGAACACGCGGTAAGAACAGGTACACAGTGCCACAGTTTTCCATCAATTGGCGACCCACATGCTTAATATTATTTTCACTTGTTTAGACAAGTCTCACAATATTCCTTTACCTGCTTGCAGCGGCAACTAAGATGTATTGAGGTGTCTAGTGGTTTGAGCTCTTTACTCGACTTCAGTGGTGAGTTAGTTCATCTCCATGTCCCTTTGGACTTCTAGAAAGGTTGCGGGGGGGGGGGCAAGATGCACACTCGCTGAGTTGCCTCGTGTCAAGGACAGTGCCCACAGCCAGTTTTAATATAGTAAACAATTGGTTCTGTTGGATGGTTCAATTGCTGTGCTCTGAGTAATTAATAGAATACACCACATTCATTTTAAATTGCTTTCAACAAATGAAATTTGAGAGAACAAATGTACAATAGGAACACACCAAAAACGTGAGTTGAGAAAAACTAAGTTTTACTCTTTTCTTATTCAAAAAGGAATTGAATATGGCTGTTACAAGCACAGTTTCATATTGGCGAAATATGAAGGTGACTCTCGTGTATTTAAGTCAGTAAAGTGACAAAGTGAAGTCAGTGGTGAGCTATATACATGACATATACAAGTGACATAAATAAATGAATTCTTTTTAATAGTTTTGTCCTGTATCAGATTTCGTAACATGAATTCACATGGCCCAAAGTGATTTTTAGAATAGGGTCAAGGAAGCGGTTAGGACATGAATAAAGATAGCATTGACGTTTCGACCCAGAGGTCAGCGCAAATAGGCATGCGTCACAGCAGGTCTTCCTCAGGACTTTAGAGACAGTTGTGGACAGCCAATAAAGTTTAACTTAAAGAGGAGACAGGTGTGCTCTATTGGTCAAAATTGATTAATAAAGTATCACAATTGGTAATCCAACTTATCAAGTGATTGTAGAGAAAATCGAACAATGGAGTCTAGTAGTGCATTATTCAAAAAGTCCTCAACAAGTGCGGAGATCCAGAATATGAGTGGAGCATGCAGTGTCACAACTGGTAGTAGGACTTACCAAGTGATCCTGTGTGGATCTAGCAGTACATAGTCATGGAATATTCCTCAAACGGATCCTGAATAGGTATCCAACATTTGGTATTAGTCCAAGATGTAAATATATTGTCAACCATTAATAAGGCTAAAGACTAGAGAACTGGAGAGTAAAAGGCTCTTCAACGAGGACACAAAACCTACCTTTTTGTATGTGAAAGTATCTTGAATAAAAGGTGAAGATGACATCCACCATCCAGCTGGAGTCTACAATTAATAAAAAAAACACAGGCTAGACGAGACCTACAAGAAAATGGTTCGGCTCGATGCTACCTGAATCACGTCATCTTTATACCAAAGTATTTATCACCACATTGTGCAACATGGTGCCATTTTTACACAGTGTAGATCACCTATGTTTGGCTATGAAATGATCCCAACTGGGATAACCAACTGTTTTCACCGATCCAAATGTTGTCGGCCACTCAGTTGATGTGTCGTGCAGCTTTACTGTTAAACCTATGTACGTGGCAGTACCCTGGCACACCACACTCGATTCACTTTTTTAGGACGGTGTGCTCCCAGACGCCCCGCTGTCACCCACTCTTCGTCCACAATAGTCTGGCTGATTGGATGCGGCTCATTTGCTGCACTCTGTGCAATACTTGGGTGTTTCACGACCCTTGTGACTTCACTGACATCGACTCCCCCTAAACCACAACTATTCCAGCACCAGTGGCAGGCTTTGTCACATGACTGGCCAGCAGGGCTGGTTCAGACTCCATCACATGCCTCTGACTGATTAGCGGCGCAGGGTGGGATCAGCCATGTTGGGCTCGCCTTTGGATGGACTGGGGCAGAATCAGTCATTTATCAGCCTTGGTTCTTAAAAGGTGAAATAGCATGGGCATTATTCGATGAATATTAAAATTAAATAAACAAAAAAATAATGGGTGGAGTGCACATAGGCGCTAGGCAGATAGTGGTTTTTTTATTACCCCACACAGTGGTACTCCTTTTTATCTTCTTCACTTGACCAATAGGCTAAGAGAACCTGTGACCATGGGGGTCAAACACAGATTCCTGCCGGTGGTCTGTTGGTCCATCATCTACTTCTGAATGCAATACTTTAGATACATTAAAGTAAACAGTTACTTAAACATATATATATTTTTTTAACATTTTCTTCATTGGTTTTCATTTGACAGCCAGTATTCACATTCATAAAGGGATATACAATGAAGTTATTGTTGACAGTTTAACAGCTTCGCACCAGCCATAATGTCTTAAACATATATCAAATTAAAATCAAATCAAACATATATGGTGTGCTAACTTTAAGGAAGCCGGGTCACAACCTGGTGGGTCCAATAACTTTATCAAGCTAAGCAGCTTGTGTATCTTGGGGCAGTTTGATATTTCAAGCCCGATTAAAACTTTAGTGTTCCTTTTCAATCGTATAATAGTGATCTTGTGTTTGCGCACTTAAGATTGTGAACAAAGAAGACCCATTTAGTGACTGTCTTCAAAGCAATGTTTCGTCGTCTTTGGACCATTCTCTATTGGTTTTATTATTACATTTTTATTTTTGTTGCAAAATGCAAATAGTATCATCATCATCAGTCACATAAAAGCTTACATTCTTAAGGCCTGTCTATGACATAAGGTATATGTGAAACAGTACGTATTTTGACAGTCCTTGCTGATCATGTCGCGATGACAGTATTCAAGGTGATCCGATGAACGGGACGTATAATTACATCGTAGAAATTACAATTTGCGTTTTGTATTTTTTTATATAACAGTGAACATAACCTAGGAAAACTGCACACATGCATCGGCATGTCATTGAGGTAGCTTCGATAGCATCTAGCATCATAGTCGTCATAGGAGGGACCAATCATACATTCCCACGCCCTAAGCCCCACCCCATCCCCCCCCTCAGTAAACTCCCAGCACAAAACCGTCCCACTCCCATATACGTTGCCCATCAACCAGCCCCATTCCCAATCAGTGCTCTTCTTCGTCATCAGAACCCTCAAGATCTTCCTCATCCAGCGGCTCACATATGTCCCCCCTATAGGAATTCCAAGGCTGCCAGACCCCGTTCCATTTACGAGGGTTATCCCTTAATTTGTATACTGCTCTTTCAGTCAGCATGAGCATGTCCATGTTTCGGATCCATTGAGCCAGTTTGGGGAGATCAGCCGACCCCCACTTCTGTGCTATGTCTCGTTTGGCCGTGACCAGCCCTATTGTGGTCCACGCCCTTGCATAAAAGGTAAGGTCAGTAGGCCCCCATACATTCAGCAGACACATCCGCGGGTCCAAGGTGAGTGAGGTGTGTAGTGTCTGGGCTATGGTACGTAGAACCTGTTGCCAATAGCTAACAATCATCGGGCATTCCCACAACGTGTGTATAAACGTGCCCTCTGCCCCGCAACCCCTGAGACAATAGGGATGATCTGCTCTGTGTAGTCTATGTAATGTCGTGCGAGTGTAGTAACTCCTATGCAGGGTCTTTAACTGTACTAAGCGGAATTTGGAGGAAATGCCTGCCTCGCGAGGGGACGCCATGGCTGCGTTCCAGTCGGATTCATCTAAGTCTCCGACATCCGTCGTCCATCTGACTTTCAGCTTCTCTAGTGGGTCAGGCATGTTGTTAATCAATTTGCGGTAGGTCATCGAGGTCGCCCCTTCCTGTAGGAAGTCCGTGAGCAGGCGGTCCTCTAGCGGAGAGGATTCTGTTGGGGATGTGTCTGGTGGAATTGCTGCTTGTAGGGCGTGTCTAACCTGTATATATCTGTATAGCTCGTTATCCCCCAGTTCATACTGCTCCTGTAGAGTTGTAAAAGGAATCGCCCCCTCCCTCGTCCATAGGTCCCCCACAGTTGAGATCCCGATGTTATCCCACTGGGTGAAGCCCTTAGTGCGTCGTAAATGTCCCAATGCTTTCGTGTCCCATAAAGGTGTGAGTTTTGTGATGGTCCCACCCCATTTCAGTTTTGCTTGCGCCTTGTATCATAGGCGAACAGTGTGGTTCGTGGGCCCAATGAGCTTCGCTGCAATACCGCGGTGGTACAGTGGGGCTAACAGACTGTTCGTACCCAGTTGTGCCCTATCTGCTTTGAACGCTGGATCTTCCTGCGGGCGTGGATCCATTGATTGAGGATCTTAAGCTGGGCCGCCCAGTAATACAACCGTACGTTGGGCAACGCGATGCCCCCATCGTACCAACTCCTATTCAACTTTATGTGCGAGATCCGGGCTGGCCGGTTCCCCCAGAGCAGGCCCGTGATCTGTGCTGTTATCTTTTGGAGGAAGCTATCCGGTATCAAACGTGGAGCATTTTCCAGAATATACAAAAAGCGCGGCAGGGCCATCATTTTAAAGAGTGCTGCCCTTCCCAGTAGTGTCAATGGGAGTTCCTTCCAATGTAGCACATCATTACGGAGTCTGAGCAAGGGAGGCTGTAAGTTAAGCCGTGCGAACTCTGCCTCGTCGCGGGTAATATGGACCCCCAAATATTTAAAGGAGGTGGGCGCTATCTCTAGCGGACAGGAGTCCGGGAGTGGCGGAAGTGGCCCTTTGAGCTCGAAAATTGTCGATTTCGCCCAGTTAATGGTGTAGCCCGAGACTCGCCCATGTGCATTACAGAGAGCCAGGAGGTTAGGAAGGCTGTCCTCCAAGTCAGTGAGGTAGATCAACATATCGTCCGCGTATAGGGACACTCTATCCTCCCATTGCGGAGTCCATTGGATTCCCTTCAGGAGCTGCGTGGTGCGAATAGTAACCGCCAGCGGTTCCAGAACCAAAGCAAACAGGAGGGGCGAAAGCGGACATCCCTGCCGCGTGCCACGTCCCAGATGTACGGTTCTAGAAATATGGCCATTAGCTACCACTCTGGCGATGGGGTCTTTGTAGAGCATACGTATCCAGGAGATAAACACCGGACCAAAGCCCATACGTGCGAGCACTGCAAAGAGGTAGTTCCACTCCACCATGTCGAACACCATCTTGGCGTCCAGTGAGAGGATCGCAGCTGGTTCCCGCAGTAGTGAGAGCCTCGCCACAACCCCATGCACCCTGCGAAGGTTTAGGGCCGTACTTCGATGCGGCATGAAGCCGGATTGGTCTGGGTGAATCAATTGAGTTAAGCACGGCAAAAGCCTATTTGCTAACACTTTAACTATAATTTTGGCATCTGGGGTTCAGAAGGGAGATGGGTCTATATGACGAGCAGTTACTAGGGGGTTTACCCGGTTTCGGGATGGCTACAATAGTCGCCATCCGTTGGTCCGGCGGCAACATCCCCTTCAACCTGCATTCCTCGTACATCTGAATAAGGGGCGTACCTAAGGATTCTGAATTGATTTTAAACCACTCAATGGGTATTCCATTGGGGCCCAGGGCTTTACCCGAATGAAGGGAACCAATGGCTAGCTGGACCTCATCCACAGTCAAGGGTGCGTAGCTGTCCTTCGACGCCTCGTCCGTCAATTTCGGCAGAGGCACATGTTCGAGGGCATCTCGAGCCTCATCTTCCATCACCATCGTCGTGGGGGTGTATACCTCACTAAAATGATCAGCTAGGACCTCCACTATTTCGCCAGGGCGGGTGTGGACGACGCCACACGAGTCAGTGAGCTGTAAGATATTCCTCCCTCCCCCCTGCTTCTTATCTAGCCACGCCAAGAGTTTGCTAGCTTTGTCCCCGATGTCATAGACCCTGTGTTGAGTCGCGGCAATATCCGCCACAGTGACCCTCCTTAAGTGGTCGGTGAGGCGACGTTGGTGGACCTGTAGATCGTGGAGTGTATTGGCCGAAGGATGTGCCATATGGGCGGTGTTGGCCCTCTCGAGGCCCAATTCTAAGTCCAGTGCCTCCCTCCTCTGTGCTTTTTTGTGATTCGCAACAATGGCAATGGCTTGGCCCCTAAACACGGTCTTATACGCTTCCCATAACGTGGAGGGGGAGTCTACCGAGGACCGATTCTCCTCAAAGTAAAGCCGGGTAGCTTTCTTCAGGTCCTTACTTATCTGTGGGACTTTAAGATATCCAGGGAAGATCGGGAATAATCGCTGTCGTTTAATGTCAGCGGTAGTGATTGTCAGAGTGAGTGGAGAGTGGTCCGAGATGCCCCTCGGCTGTATACTTGTCTCGGCCACAGTAAGATGCCCATTGCCCAATACAAGAAAGTAGTCGATCCTGGAGAGACTATTGTGGGTGGCCGAGTAGTATGAATATTGTTGCTGGCTAGGGTGTAGTG
Organism: Lissotriton vulgaris; assembly: GCF_964263255.1. Lineage (NCBI taxonomy): Eukaryota > Metazoa > Chordata > Amphibia > Caudata > Salamandridae > Lissotriton > Lissotriton vulgaris. The sequence continues at coordinate 1,098,840,637 of NC_141698.1, forward strand.
TGCGCCATATGTCCACCAATCCCTGTGCGTCTAGAAAGGTCTGGAGCCTGCTGGGACCATCTGTGTGTGCTCGGGAAGGAAATCGGTCGAGGGTGTCCGTTAGTGTCATATTGAAGTCCCCACCTACGAGCAAGTCCCCATCAGGGAGGTCCAACAAGAATCTGCCAAGGTCCGGCAGGGCTACGGAGTGCAGCGCCGGTGGTATATATACGGAGACTACATTTAACAATTTCCCCTCCCACTGACCATGAACTGCCGCAAAGCGGCCATGGGCATCGACTGCTGTTGACTTCACAATAAAATTGGGAAGATTTCCTCTGCAAAATACCCGTACCACGGGATCCTGAAGTAAATTCCGCATGCACTATCATTTGATAACCTCGCCTATCTAGGGCCTTCGTGGCCGCTCCCGTCAGGTGTGTTTCCTGTAAAAGAACAAGAGCAGGCCCCTGTCGTCTAATTCCCTGTAGCACCAGACCCCTCTTAATCTTGTCCCCCAGACCCCTAACGTTCCATAACATGACAAGCAATGGGTTCGGCGTGGTGTGGTTAACTGTTCCAGCCATGAGAAAGACGGTGAACCATCATGAGGCCCCCTCGCCAGAGGCGAGGTGGCGTGCGGAGACAGGAGTAGGGTAGATGTGGGTCTTTCCGACATTCCATTTCCTCATCGTCCCAGATAGACCAGATGCTCTCAGTAGATTGAAACATACCAGTAAACATATGTGTGCAGAAAACAAGAACTCGCAGGACCAAGGGGTCCTGTATTGCAAACCTTCCCAAACCCCTCGGAACCCCCCTCCCTGCCCCCCTGCTGCACGGACTCAAAACTGCCCGCCCCCCCAACTGAGCAGAGTGCATACCCCCTCCCCAAAACAGTGTACTTGCGCGTTGGGGTGAGGGACTCTCCGCTGCCGGCGGCCTCTCATTCACACCCTCGGAGGCCCTTCACCCAGTGTCCAATGGCGGGAAGCGCTTACGCGGCATTAAATGTCTGTAACAAAAACAAAGTCTGATGTTCATTGTTCCTCGTTCTCTTCTTGGCCGCCTTCTGCCCCTAATGAGTCGCTACTTTCTGGCCCATCTCCCGAAGCCTGGGAGTCCTGGCGGTGACCTCCATTCCGATCCTTCTTGGGTCGATTTGTCCGTCGTGGATTCTGACCCGGCCTCCAACCCTCCAACCATTCCTGCACGTTCTCCGGTTTGTCGAAGAACCACGTTCTATTCTCAGCTACCACCCTAAGTCTTGCAGGAAAGAGCATGGAGTACGGTAGTTCTCTGGACCTCAGTTCCTTTTTTACATCGAAGAACGTTCGTCGCCGACGTGCGACCTCCGCTGTGTAGTCAGGGAAAATGGCGATAGTAGCGTTCTGAATCTTAAGAGGAGGAGAAGTTCTGGCCGCCTGCAAAATGGCGTCACGGAAATTAAACAAACGGGCTACTATGGGCCGCGGAGCTGCCCCTGGCTTTGGTTGGCCTCCTGGTACCCGATGGGCCCTTTCAACGGAGAAAAAGTTCGACAGCCCTTTCGGCTTGAGTTCATCCGTGATCAGGCTCTCCACAAAGAGATCCATGGCTTTAATTCCTTCTGACTCCGGTACCCCAATAATACGGATGTTGTTCCGCCTCGAACGTCCTTCCTGTTCATCCAGTTTCTCCCGGAGCATTTTATTGTCCTGTGCCATTTTCCCCATCTCCCGTTGGAGTTCGGAGACGTCCTCCACTAGAGATTTCGTGACCACCTCCATGTTCTTAACCGTCTCCGACATTTTGTGGAGGTCCGCTCTGAGCAAGGTGACGTCCGTGGAAATCGTGCCCACGGTCATTTGTAACTGAGCCAGAGCATGCATTACATCGTCGAGCGTCGCCTCCTTATCCCCTGGGGTGTCAGCCGTCTTACCTCCCAGATCTTTCCCCGCCGGGGAGGCGGTTGGCTTGTCGGAGGTATACCGTTCGATGCGGGTCTGTGTGGCGCCGCCCTTGGGACCTTTCCCCGCCATACCGCTGGATGTCGTGCCCCTCGTGCCCCTACGCTCCAGGATGTCCGGAGCGGTGTGAACGCACCACCCAGTCCAATTATAGTATGGCCAAGCCTCAGCAGGGCGTGCAGTAGGGTGAAGAGCGCCGGTATTTGCCAAGTGCGCAGCACCTTCCTCGATCTAGAAAATGGCGGGTGTCCCCGTCTTCACCGGTCCCTTTACACTCAGAGCCGCCCGTTTCGACAGTTGGGACGGTCGGAGCACCGACGACAGTGCTATTGTCCACCAAACTCCCGTGGCCTGCGTGTGTCGCTACTTCCGACTGTCCGGGAAGCACTCGATCTGCCTTCCCCCGCGCCCCGCGGGCACTTCCGGTCCAGAATCCCAGGTCTGCCTGCACTTCCTGCTGGGCCACTCGACCAGGGGAGGCCCCGGCCTAGGAGGTCGGAGTAGGCCGAACCGTAGCCTCGACGTATCTCGGTCTCCAGACGTCGGATCGTATCGCCGCTTGTCGCTGCTTACACCACCCGGTCCTGGGCTCTGGTACCCTCCTATAGGGCTTCAGAATTGCGTCGGATGATATGTCGCATTGACGAAGAGGCCGCTTCAGCTGCGGAGCTCGTCCCTTATGCTGCCGCCATGATCGGCTGCTAGCCACGCCCTTCTCTATTGGTTTTGAGTTTAAGGAGAAAAAGCAAAACATAATTGCTGTTTATGTTCATATGAGATAGGCAGGGCCACTGGAATTATGCGATTGTGCAACCGCAGCGATATTCGCATAGTTATAGATGTGCCGCATTTTTCACATAATCAATCATCTGCCACGTTATCTGCAGCTTTTAACCAAAAACAATTGTTTCTAGCTCAAACGGTTCAAAAGTTACTAAACATGCATCCTGCAGGTGTTGCTGAACATTGCACGGCCCTTTGCAAAGCTGGACTGGTCACCTTCCTGTTAACTATTGCTACATTTGGGTGTTAACCTGGTTCTAATGAGCTGCAACCAATGCCCATATGATGTTGCCAAGTTTTAAATGATGAAGCAATACAATTACAAATTGTTCCACGTTATGCTGCATAATTTGCCTTTTCTTGTCACATAATTTACTTAACCTTGCCACATAATTTGTCCCTCTCCTGTCTCATAGTTCAGTGGCCATTGAAATAAGTGAAGTGATATCATTGTACAGTCGTTGGTGAGGGATTTTGTATAGATAGTTTAGATATGTGCCGTTTACTGTCTTCTTCTCAATGTTCATCATCCTAACGTAGCATTACATAACGTGCGTGTATTTGTAAAGCAAACCGACACCCAAGCATATCTTGGTGCTGAATAACAGATGTGTATTGTTACCCAACTCAATGGTACTCATTTTATTGTCCTCCGAAGGCTAAAAGGCTGAGTGGACCGGCCAGGATTTGAACTTGTAAACCATGAGGTTGAATGAAAGCCCCTACAGTTGGCGCATTAGTCCACTAAGCCACCCGACCCTCTAGCAAGCAACATTTTATTTCCAGGTTTATAAACTAATGTGCAACGTCCAATATTTCAGTAAAGGAAAACCGTGGCTGCAAGGTGTCAGCTGCACTGTCTAGGAGGCAAGCCACTGCCTGAGCACAACATATCTGTTTCCGCTCTTACACCCTTCTGTACTCTCAAAGTGCTTCACCCCATCTCGTGTGCCCCAGAACTATCTTTGTAGTCGTCCTAGTTCACTCACTGTTTGTCATAAGCGTGTAATCCTCAGCCACGCCTTGGTCCTCTCCTTCCTTGGTTATGGCAGTGAGTTCCCGACTAGTTCTTAATCAGAATGCAGTTGGTCCAGGTAGTGCCAATCTGCCTCCACTGCAGCTATGGGAGGGACCACGAGGCCCCTGGGTGGGCTACCTTAACTTCGCAGGGTTGGCACCTGGAGTCTTTGCATATCAAGCAGTACAACGCGAGCATTACACGGGGTGCAAATGCAACACATCGAAAGTCATTTGGTTTTCATGGAAGCCGTGCTACATTTATTTACATTGATAAACACTACATTGCATGGGACATTTTTTTCCCAGCTTAGTAGTATTTTTTTCATATTTTTATTCTTTGTATGTATGTATTTGTGTGTGTGTGTGTGTGTGTGTGTGTGTGTGTGTGTATATATATATATATATATGTGTGTGTATATGTGTATGTATGTATATATATCTCGAGGTAGGATTTTGGATATGGACTCATTATGAATTGTTTATTTATGTATTTAATAGAGTCGCCAGTTTGACGCATTTTTTAACATATGTAATATTCTTTATGTTCTTAATGTTTTAAAACCATATTCATCATAATGAGTGGTCTATCCCCATCACTGAGATGGTATACCTATAAACATGGAGTGGTCAGCTTATGAAATTTGAATGAAATAGGAGTTCTTTCTTTCCCTGGCGTGGTTAAAACTTATTATCATTACCGGTTTAATGAGATTAAATGTATTAGTACAGGTATTAACGTCGAACTTTGATTTCATCATGCCTAAGTTTTTCCTGCCTTTACTTATGTATGTTATTTTAACACTCCCGGCTGGGAGTTCACACAGCACATAACTACACATTGAGGTGATTATTTTCACAGTATCTTCAGTCATCTAATGAAGGTCTAATACAGATATACAACATTGCCATTTGAGGTTTTATGAACTAATGTTTTTACTGACAGTATGAATAATGTGCAGGCATTTTTATATGATGTTTTTATTAACATTATGTATAATATGTGAGTAGTTTTTGTATTTGTACAGCGAGATGAATTATTCCCCATTTTCAAATTCGATGTATATATATTTATGTGTATATTGAATTTATATGAATTGTGCTTTATCTTATAAATGAATTAAATTAGTTAAGCACAGGGGGTATTTAGACAGAAATCGTAAAGGAGGTTTTTTGTCCTTGCATTTGAAATTTAATGTCCGTATATACATGCCGGTATGAGTCTGTTGTCGATTTCTATGATTCTGTGGTGACTGGGGATTGGTGGTGCGTTTATTTAAAAATCAAAGGGATTGTGAGCTCTTGTTACCAGCGAGCAAGGCAACTGGGATCGCCGAAACGTGTTTGGTTTGAGCACGGCAATGCACTGATTAAAATGAAAAAACAAAACTTACAGCGGCTGCTGAAAAGAAGGAAGAGTCTGTCTCTCTCGTTTTTTGGCGCGTGCAAGTGGCGCTGAGGGTGGAAATTGGGTATGTATATATGTGGGTATGTATATATGTGGGTATGTATATGTGTGTGTATGTATATATGTATGTATATATGTATATTACCTACTGGCGGTCGCCAGTAGGTATATATAGTTAGGATTTTTTCTCTATGGGATTTTTAAAAATTCTATATCTAATAACTTTGGCGTTTGTGGATGGAATTGGCTGAAATTTTCAGGAAAATGGAACATTTTGTTTCTGAGCAGCCCCTGAAAATTTTGGGGGGGTTCGTCAAGGGGGGGCCGAGAAAAAAGGGGGGTCCCAAAACGCGTTTTTCCCATGTTAATTTCCATAGGGCGGTTGGCCTCACTTTTAGCCCGAACGGCTGAATGGATTTGCACGAAACTTGGCAAAATTGTAGGGACTGTTAGCCCGATGTGCCTTTGCTAGGTCTCAATATATGTGCTCCAGTGGATTTTGAGAAATTAACGTTCAAAAAAAGATATATATCTGTAACAGCGCTCCGGGCAGCGCTCCGGTTCGCGTACTTGACGCGTAACGGAACTTCGCGAAGCGAAGCTGATTGGCTCTCCGGTGTCTGTCAACATTCTAAACAGTCCGGAGCGGCCGCCATCTTGTCTCTCGGTAGGATCGAGAGACAAGAGGAGGCCAAAACAAAGGGGGAAATTACCATAAGGGGGCATAGTAGATCCTCGTTGACCCCCTAGGTTTTATGTGGAGGTTTTAAAAGGGCCCGGCAGAGCAAAAAAAAAACATTTTTTTTTTTTTGCGTGGGGAGCGCCCGGTTCGCGAACCGGAAAGCGTTCTGGGCAGCGTACTATAAGGAAAAAAGAATGTTAGACTTTTTAAATACTGTATGTTAATTGATTGTTGGTTTTGTTGATTATTTTTTAATTTCTTTATTTTTTAAGCAATTTTTTATTATTGTGATTGTGTTTCATAATTTAATAAACTTTCTAACATTTCACTGTCTGAAATGTCATTATTTTCATTGAACATAGTTTGTAGTCTCTGAGGGTGTAAAATGTCCTCATTTTGAAGGAGGTCATCTACTGCTTGCACACATTGCAGTAGTTCTTGGTCCCAAGTTTCATCCATAAATTCAATATAATTTGGATCAATTATTTCTTGGCTGCTCTCTTGCAGGACAATTTGAAATTCAACTTTCTGTTCGCCTTCCATTTTGCCTGAAATTTGGATTAAAAAAATATATATTAGTAGAGATAGGGCACTGTTGGGATTAATTTTAGATAGGCAGTTTTTATCAGTGAATATATCTTTGGGCAGTGTATAGTATCAGAGTGGAAGTAGGAATATAAAAAAGTGTATGTGATTTAACGTAAGTAAATTCATAATTATACAAGAGAAGCCTAACTCCATCCATAACTATAACAGAGAAGTCTATCTAAATCTATAACTACTACAGAGGGATAGTATATAACTATCAGAAAAAGTTTACCATATTCATTTATAGTGCACAATATACTTCAGTTTTAAAAATAACAACTTACCTTTACAAACAAGTTAAAGTGTTTAGTGAAAATTCAATTGAAATGTACAACAAGAAGTAGCAGTCAAAATGGCTGTGTTTCCTTCTCTTCCTTTATATATATTCAGGTATATAACCAATCAAATGTCAGGTAATAAAAGTAGAAAATGAAAGTAACATTTTCATTGGTTGTGAATTCGAACACTTCAGATGTGTTTTGTGAAGTAATTTACCTCACGGTATTTAGAGAGGTCTACAGGCTAAATGGAATTTCAATCAAATTTGTGAAAATGAAAGGGATTGTTATGTAGTATGAGCTAATCTATATTTGGTGAGAGTGTCTCCAGTCGTTTTTCTGTAAATTACTTTCCCACCTTTTTTATTGGACCGCTTCCCGGGAAGCGTCCCGGTTCGCGAACCAGCAGCGTTACGGGAGTCCACCATTTTGTGTTTCGGTCGAATTAAGATACAAGATGGAGGGCAAATAATGTTCAGAATGGGTAGAAGGGGGCACGGTAGACGTATCTTGACCCCCTAGGTTTTCTGAGGGTGGCTGAGGAGGCCCATATGTGCGGGAAAAAAACATTTTTTTTAGAAATTTTGCGCGGTTAGCTTCCGGTTCGCGTACCGGGAAGCGCTCCGGGGAGCGTAGTTTGTTGAAAATTAGAGAAAAAAGTTAGAGTAAAATAATAATTGTGAGTGTTCAGATGTAGGGTAGCTCTGAGAAGAGCTTTTGGGTTTATGGTACATTTAGGTACTTATAAGTAGGTACCAATGCACAGTCTTAAATTCAAAATGAAAATTCTGTTGCCCTCATCTGAGAAGTGAACTCCATCTCCTCTGTAGATATCTTGCATGCAGTAACGCAAATTATTGTTGTACATGGAGCCCATTCCATGGTCTCTCATGTAAGCTGAAACAGATTTGTTTACATGCTTCCTCGACTTCTCAATTTGTGGACAAAATTGGTTGGACCACCTCCATTTCTGTCTTTGGCATATATTTGAATATACCAAGGCAGTTTGAGGAAAAAGTGCCATTAATTGCTCAAAGGTGTCCTTTAAAAGCATTTCCAGACCTACCCCAGTCAAAGTGCCCAAATCATTACCTCCACAGTGCACAATTAACAGGTCAGGTTTTGGCAAATGCATAAAGGTTTTCACCAATGGTATCAATTGGTGACATTTTAATCCTCTTTGGCCCAACCACTTAATTTCCACATCTTATAAATTGAGGTTAGGTAAATTTCTGTTCTCAGCATACCTTTGAGCCCAGTAGATGTAACTATGTCCAACAACAGTAACAGTATCTTTTGTTTACTCCCTATAGCTGTCTTTCTTTTAACTTAACTGTCTGTTTCCTTCCCTTATACTTACTGTTCTTTTTATTAAAAAAATGTTTTTGGTTCGCTCCCGGTTTGCGTACCGGAGAGCGAACCGGGAAGCGAACTAAAAGAAATAGAGGTTGGCAGAGTTCCAAATATTCTACCAATTTTTTTATAACGGGGAGGTAGTTCTGAAAAGAACTTTTTTTTATGTTTTTGTTGTTTTATATTTTTTTTATTATTTTTCTGAACATTTTTTTAGTTTTTTTGTATTTTCTGAACATTTTCATATTTTTTTTGGTTTTTTGGGGGGGGGGGGAAACGAAAACGATTCATTGTAAAGGGCTCAACAGGAGCAACAACAAAAAAAAGAATTTATTCTTTGGGGCGTTTCGGGCAAACATGATTGTCAATAGCTCTGTTAATTAGAGTGATGCTACTTTCTCTGTAGCAAATGAACTGATTGCAACGCACGCACACTTGTTTCACTTCCCCGAACTTCATTTGTATATTTGGGACCATCTCCCTCGCCTCTGGTCCCGTCACTTCCTGTACAACTGATCTTCTGGCCATTGAAGGGGGATTATCTTGCTCGTCACGTAACTGCGCAGCACTGTAGTTGTTAGGATGCCACCTACTCATGTGCCGATGCATTGTGTAGTTGCCGTAACTGTACTTTTTATCGGTCCCTCTGGACAGTCTATCATTACATATACGGCAAAATACGTAGCGTGCATTTACTTTCTTTTGGCCCTGGGGAAATTAAAAAAATTGCCAAATATAGTTCTCCTTCCGATGATACCTCCTGGGCTCCTCTGGCAAAAACAGCGTCTCTTCCTGCTCTTCCTCCTCTTCCTGTTCTTCCTCTTCTTGTTGAATAATAACTTCAGCAGGTGTTCCTCTCTTCCTTGGATGTGGTGGAGGTGGTGGGGAAGAACCAGCTGAAGCTACTAATGAAGCCATTACTCACTGTTAACAAAGGGTCTTTCTCTCACCAAGATGAAAGTCAGAGTGAGGAAAGAAGGAGGGGTTTTCATCATTTGGGAAAAGCAATAGTTCTAAACCAATGAAAAGTGTTAATTTTAGATCACATGACCTAGTCTTGCATCATTAGGAAACCAAAAGTGAAATGAACCAATGAAAAGTGTTATTACCGAGTCACATGACCTGCTGTGTTTACGTTACGCGCTTTGCGCCGCGTTCCGGTTCGCTTCCGGGTACGCTAACTTGGCGCGTCACATGACGTATCACGCGACAACGCGAAACGTCATGCTGACGCGACGCGTCACGATGTTGTTTTCTAACGCAACAGTTACGCAAACGGAACGTTTACCGGTTCGCGGACCGGGTCGCGGCTTCAAATTGAGCTAACGGAAAGCTAACCGGTTCGCGGACCGGGAGCGAAACAATAAAAATAATTTTAAAAAAAATGTATTAAAAACATGTAAAATATATTTTAAGATTTAAAGAAGAATACATTTTACAGCTACAGATATTAGCTTTTAAAAAACCAATGTAATTCACTGAAAAAACCATAGGTTATAGACCATATATAGTTAGGAATTAGCATTTACAAAACCATGAAAATTCACTGAAAAAACCATAGGTTATAGACCATATATAGTTCGGGATTAGCATTTACAAAACCTTATTTTACTCGCATAAAACCATTGAAATTTCATATATAGTTAGTTGCACTAACTATATATCGCGCACCCGCAATCCACTGCTGATCATGTCACATATTACATCATTCATGACATGGTCAGTGACATCACTGATGACATCACTGATGACATCATCCAGTGACTGTATGTTTCTGAAAAGTCAAAATATGTCTTACATATTGAAGAATGAGTGGATGTATAAGTGTCTGGATGAAGGATTTAGTAGGTGCATGACTGACTGTATGAGAGCGTGATTAAATATGTCTCACTGAGTGCATGGGTTAGTGACTAAACTGTCTTAATTTGTAAATCATTATAAAAGTTGTTCTGTAAACTGCTGCTTATGTTGATCAGTAGCTTTATGATTAAGTATATGGGTTAATGATAGGTTGCCCAAGTATTTCTATGAGAGAGTGAGTGTCAGTGTGGGTGGCTGTGAGGTGTGTGACTATGTGCATAGATGTGTGAGCAGTTGATTCACTAGATGTATGGGTTCAAAAGTGCATGTGGAAACATCTGTATGGGCAGTTGACTGTGTGCATGAGTGTATTGGTGAGTGAATGGATATCTCAGTGCTACATGTCAAAGTAAGTACATATGTAAAACACAGTACATGTGAGAGATGACATATATAAATAACTGCATAAGAGCCAGTGAATGTGTGAGTGGCTGTATGGATCATTGTGAACTTGTATCAGGGATTGTATAAGAGAGTAAATATGTGTTAGTATATGTTTGAATAAGTAAAGTGTGTATAACTGTATAGTAGAGGAAATGGAAGTGTGATTGATTCTTTGCATGACTGACTAGGTGTGTGAGTAACTCCATGGATGAGTGACACTCTGTGAGCGTATATTTACTCTGATTGTTTTGCTAAGATTATATTAGAGTCTGAAGAGGTTCATCGTATTATCACATGAATGATGTCATCAGTGATGTGATCAGTAATGGCAAATGAGATGTCATCAGTGATGTCATCAGTGATGTCATCAGTGATGTCATCAGTGATGTCACTGACCATGTCATGAATGATGTAATATGTGACATGATCAGCAGTGGATTGCGGGTGCGCGATATATAGTTAGTGCAACTAACTATATATGAAATTTCAATGGTTTTATGCGAGTAAAATAAGGTTTTGTAAATGCTAATCCCTAACTATATATGGTCTATAACCTATGGTTTTTTCAGTGAATATATATATATATATATTACCTACTGGCGATAGCCAGTAGGTATATATAGTTAGGATTAATTCCCTATGGGATTTCTGAAAATTCTATGTCTAATAACTTTGGCGTTTGAGGACGGAATCGGCTGAAATTTTCAGGAAAACGGCACATTTTGTTTCTGAGCAGCCCCTGAAAATTTGGTGGAGTTTCGTCAAGGGGGGGCTGAGAAAAAAGGGGGGTCCCAAAACGCGTTTTTTCCATTCATTTTTCCATAGGGCGGTTGGACTCACTTTTAGCTCGAACGGCTGAATGGATTTGCACGAAACTTGGCAAAATTGTAGGGACTGTTAGCCCGATGTGCCTTTGCTAGGTCTCAATATATGTGCTCCAGTAGTTTTTGAGAAATTAACGTTCAAACCAAGATATATATCTGTAACAGAGCTCTGGGCAGCGATCCGGTCCGCGTACTTTTCGCGAAACGGAACTTTGCGCGCAGAAAGCTGATTGGCTCTCCGGTGTCTGTCAACATTCTAAACAGTCCGGAGCGGCTGCCATCTTATCTCTCGGTAGGATCGAGAGAGAAGAGGTGAAAAACGAAGGGGGAATTTATTGAAAGGGTGCAAGGTATACCCCTCTTGACCCCCTAGGATTGTTGTTGGGGTTATTAAAGGGTCCCGTGGGGAAAATAAAAAAAAATGATTTTTCACGGTAGAAGCGTTTCCCGGGCCGCGAACTGGGCCGCAAACTGGTAGCGAAACGGGAATTCGCCATTTTGTGCTTCGTTTTAATTGTTTAGAGACAAAAATTATCGCCGCACATCGGCCACAATGCATGAATATCGTTGAAAAGTCAGCGATATTCATGCATTATCCAGCAAATGCTCTTAGCCATGTTATCCACCTTCCATTGGATAACAGAAAGCTGATTGGCTCTCCGGTGTCTGTCAACATTCTAAATAGTCCGGAGCGGCCGCCATCTTACCTCTCGGTAGGATCGAGAGAGAAGAAGAGGTGAAAAACGAAGGGGGAATTTATTGAAAGGGGGCAAGGTATACCCCTCTTGACCCCCTAGGAATGTTGTTGGGGTTATTAAAGGGTCCCGTGGGGAAAATAAAAAAAAAATTATTTTTCACGGTAGAAGCGCTTCACGGGCCGCGAACTGGGCCGCAAACTGGTAGCGAAACGGGAATTCGCCATTTTGTGCTTCGTTTTAATTGTTTAGAGACAAAAATTATCGCCGCACATCGGCCACAATGCATGAATATCGCTGAAAAGTCAGCGATATTCATGCATTATCCAGCAAATGCTCTTAGCCATGTTATCCACCTTCCATTGGATAACATGGCTAAAAACCGCTCTGTGCGTGAGCTTTTTTTTTTTTTTTTTTTTTTTTGCTGCGTGACGTTTGTTAACGTTCGATTCGATGGAAATCAGGAAGTGTTGAACACCATTTTGTCACTGCGAGTAAATATTTTGTTATAAATGAATCCTTATTGATAAACCTTGTCTGCGCCATCTTGCGTTTTTGTCCAATGCCACAATTTTGTCGTGCACGGCAGCCATTTTAGATGCCTTGACCAGGGCCACTCTCTGCACGCCGTCGATTCTCAGCATGGCTCCCCACCCTCGCACGCATCTCCCCCACGCAATGGTCACCCCCGCTCTCTCTCTCATGCATGGGCCATATACTTCCCCCATCTGCGCTGCTCTTCTCTGAGAATCACACCCTGTGCCCGTTCGACACCTCCCTTTCACCCTATTCACTACCGCACCCTCTGACACTTCTCTTCCTCTGTGTCCGATTGTGCAGGCCGGACCTAGGCTATCACCTAGCCCTGCGGATGTAGTGTATGGCTCCAGCTGTAGAGTATCCAGACATGCCAACCCTCCCGATTCAGGTGTGAGACTACTGATTTCAGTGCTAGTCTTTCGTTTCCCGATTCCTGCAAGGAAAAACCCGGGGGCATATTTCCAACAACTAGCGGTAATTTTTGTCTCTAACTTGTTTAGAGACAATAATTATCGCCGCACTTCGGCGAATTTTATCGCACATAAACCTTGCTATTAGCAAGGTTTATCGCAAATGCGATAAAAAACGGCCGCAATGCATGAATATCGCTGAAAAGTCAGCGATATTCATGCATTAGTCAGCAAATGCTCTTAGCCATGTTATCCACTTCCCATTGAACAAGCGCATGGTCTTTTAAAGATTTGTGAAGTACTCGGGGCGGGGGGGGCACTGGCAGCAATTTGCAGGCCAGGCAGTGTTCAACACGTGCATCACCCTTTCTCTGCCTGCTATTGCGCTCCATGCTTCGGAAAGGTAAGAAAAAGAACGTGCATTTGAGTTTGAAATGTCCGATCTTGTAGCAGTACACTTGCAAAGCCCACACATGACAATAACCCGATTCAAGGCCCCATTCACCCGATTTTTTAAAAAAATATAGTACTCCAAGACAGTTACATTTTAAAACTTTATTAATATTTAAATATAACGAACGCAACAAAAACTGTAAATATATTTAACCATTTTTTGAAATTAACCAGAACTATAACGATAACAACAACAACAACAACAACAACAATAATATAACTTTTATGCCTAAATTACGCAAACATTTAGCTAATCTGCTAAAGGGGGGAGTCGCCATTTCTTTACAATAATCAATAATGAAAAATCCACATCAATAGGGTTGCCCGTTTTGTCGATACAGCACTATAGTGCAATATACACAGCACCTGGGGTGTCAAGAGTGAACAGGTCTTTCTTTGTTCCTTAAGATGTTATCTCCGAGAATGCTGATGCATTGGTGTCTGTACACTTCTTTGTCAATTCTGTCAAGATGATAACTGCTTTATAAACAGACGATATCTTTGTTTCGTCATTAGTGTTAAGTGTGTCTGAAACTACAGTGCCCTTCTGTTTTTTTTTCTTCAGGCTCTACAGAGTTTTGTGTGTTGTTCTTTTGAGCGACAATTATTCCAGAGGTTTCAGGTTCACTTGTTTTGTTCTGCAGTGAGTTAACAGCTTTAGAGAGTTCATGTTTATTTGCTATGTCCTGCTGTTCGTGATCTGCTTCAGAGACGTCAGCCTCATTTTTTATGTTTCAGTAGATCCTGGACCTGCCCGGCCGCGCCCAAAATGGCGCCGGTGTAAATGGGACTCGTAACTGCTTGTTCTGTACTGGTTGCCCAACCTTGATATCACGAGATACATATGCAGTTTTGAAGCACATGGCGGAGGCTTGTCTGCTGTAGTGGGGCGCCCCTTTATCGTTTCAGTCGCCATTCCGCCCGCTTTTGCTACACTGTGCCTCATCCGCCATTCAGCTGTTTACCGCCCGCTCTTACGGCTACAGCGTCTCGCTCACCATGTAGTTGAGTTGCTCCCACTCTTGCGGTGCAGCGGTAGGCGGCTTCCACAGGACTCTTAAAATGGCGGCCGGCTCTTCGGATTTGGGCCTGGTCCAGTAAAATGGCCCTGGGACACCTTGGAACTCGGACGCTTGTCTGCCAGGGCTTGGGTTCCATTCTCGAAAGCGTCCCCTCAGCCTTGAAGATTGTACAAAAGTCTTGGGGGCCCTCGACTCCCGCAGGCTTCCGGTGGGGAGCGGCTGCCATGATTGCTTGCGGAATGGCCACGACGGAGCTACGAGATGGTGGTGCTCTCATGGTGACGCCAGCTTCAGTCTGAAACATCCAGAAACAAGGTGGGGCTTTCATCGTTTGGGGAAAAAAAATGTTTTAATCCAATGAAAAGTGTTATTTTTAGGTCACATGACCTAGTCTTACATAATTAGGAAAAGAAAAGTAAAATGAACCAATGAAAAGTTTTATTAACAAGTCACATGACCTGTTATGCTTACGTTACGCGCTGCGCGGCGCGCTCTGGATCGTTTCCGGGAAGCTGCGCCTTGCGCACCGGAGCACATCCGGGTGCGCTAACGCGTCGCGTCATATGACGCATTACGCGACAATGCAGGTGCAGAATATAGTCAAAATGTCTCCACCAACCAGCGGTCGGAATTCCACCGCTTTCAGCAGTCCAAAAAGTTCGGTTAAATCTTAAGAGCGGGAGCAACTCAACTACATGGTGAGCGAGACGTTGTAGTCGCAAGAGCGAGCGGTAAACAGCTGAATGGCGGAAGAGGCACAGAGTACCAAAAGCGGGCGGAATGGCAACTAAAACGGTAAAGGGGCGCCCTACGACAGCGTGTCTTCAGGTGAAACGGATTGTGGGACAAGGTCCAGAATGAAAGATTCTTCAAAAGGGAAAAAATTCCGCTGGACCCCGGGAGCCGGCCACCTATGCCGGGGGCGATCTCAGGCCTCACCAGGGCAACACGACTTGGGGAGGGGGCAGGAGCCAAGCGCCCCCTCTCAGTCCGCGCCATCTCACCGCCCCTCGGGAGCCTCCGTCAAGCGGTTTAGGGAGGCACCGTATCACATTGTTTTCCAATGCAGTCAGGTCCACAAATGGACCCCACTACTTTGAATAGTGAAGCTGCAGCAGGTGCAAATAAGGTTTAAACAGTGTTACAAGAACTGCTTAGAACTCTGAAGTATGGCACTCAATAACCAGGACTTATGCCATTTATGTAAGGCAGTGACATGGAAGCAACTCAGGGACAAAAAGCATGAACGAACATTCACGTATGAAAATCTTATTTGGAGAAGGGGTAGAATCCAAACGCCCCCTGCCAGTTCGCGCCACTACACTGTATGTGAAAAATCTGAAGCCATCATTCTACAAACTCTCAACGCTTGTTATCAGTGCATGACTTTCATGCTCGATCGATTGAGCTAGCCGGATCGGGCAATAAAAAGTATAAAATAGTTATGTAAATAGTTATTTAATAAAATGTTTTATTCTGTTTCTTTGGTGGTGTGTTGTGTATATTTATAATATTTGCATAGGGTTTGCCGTTATTTTGGGCGGTGTGGGTGGCGGAGTCGAGCTGTTTTGCAGCCCTCATGGTGTGGAGCTCAATTCATTTCACTATTTTCGTATTTCTCATGAAGGGTTATTCCTAATGTTTGTATTTTACCGAGGTTAAAAAGAGATCGAATTAGTGGTCTACTGATTTTGCTCGATTACTTTTATTTTTTTACACGATTTTTCACTATCTGCAAAGACTAAACAGAGTATTGCGACTTTGTGCTTGTTTGTAAATAGAGAATGATCCAAAGAGAACCAATTGTAAAACAGTAAATGCTTGGATAATAATCAATCAAATGGAGAGACAAGCAGGTACGACGGATTACAACAGGGGTAAAGGTCTGCGTTAACTACCGTTCACTATCTGCAAAGAGAGAGTACTACTAAGAGAAAAGAGGGGAGTGGGGGGGGGGGCAGCGTTCAAAGCACATCAGCGTGCATAAACACGAAAACGTTTTTACCTATCACGTACTTGACATTTGACAGCTTTTGATGTTTGCTATTAAAAAACCATTGAAATTCACAGAAAAAACCATAGGTTATACTCCATATATAGTTAGGAATTTGCATTTACAAAACCTTGAAAATTCAATGAAAAAACCATTGGTTTTAGGCCATATATAGTTAGGGATTTGCATTTAGAAAACCTTATTTTACTCGCATAAAACCATTGAAATTCCATATATAGTTATAAGCGCTAACTATATATCGCGCACCCGCAATCCACTGCTGATGATGTCACATATTACATCATTCATGACATGGTTAGTGACATCACTGATGACATCACTGATGACATCTCAAATGACATCACTGATGACATCACTGATTACAACATCCAGTGACTGTATGTTTCTGTAAAGTTAAAATATGTTTTACATATTGATGAATGTGTGGATATATAAGTGTCTGGATGAAGGATTTACTAGGTGCATGACTGACTGATTGAGTGAGTGATTAAATGTGTCTCACTGAGTGCATGGGTTAGTGACTAAACTGTTTTAATTTGTGCATCATTATATCTGTTGTTCTACAAACTGCTGCATATGTTGATCAGTAGCTATATGAGTAACTGTATGGGTTGATTGGTTGTCCAAGTATTTGTATGGGAAACTGAGTGTGTGTGTATGGGTGGCTGGAAGGTGTGTGACTCTGTACATAGATGTGTGAGTAGTTGATTCACTATATGTATAGATTCAAAACTGCATGTGGAAACAGCTGTATGGGCGGTTGACTGTGCATGAGTGTATTAGTGAGTGAATGGATATCTCAGTGCTACATGTCAAATTAAGTACATATGTAAAACACAGTACATGTGAGAGTTGACATCTATAAATAACTGTGCATAAGAGCTAGTGAATGTGTGAGTGGCTGTATGGATCATTGTGAACATGTATCAGAGATTGTATAAGAGAGTAAAGTAAATATGTGTTAGTATATGTTTGAATAAGTAAGGTGTGTATAACTGTATAGTTGAGAAAATGGAGGTGTGATTGATTTTTGGCATAACTGACTAGGTGTGTGAGTAACTCCATGGATGAGTGACTGTCTGTTTACACTGATTGTATCTAAGGTTATATTAGAGTCTGAAGAGGTTCATGGTATTATCACATGAATGATATCATCAGTGATGTGATCAGTCATGTCAAATGAGATGTTATCAGTGATGTCATCAGTGATGTCATTTGAGATGTCATCAGTGATGTCATCAGTGATGTCACTAACCATGTCATGAATGATGTAATATGTGACATCATCAGCAGTGGATTGCGGGTGCGCGATATATAGTTAGCGCTTATAACTATATATGGAATTTCAATGGTTTTATGCGAGTAAAATAAGGTTTTCTAAATGCAAATCCCTAACTATATATGGCCTAAAACCAATGGTTTTTTCATTGAATATATATATATATATATATATATATATATATATATATATATATATATATATATATATATATATATATATATATATATATATATATCCCAACAAGAAGTTGAGCCCTCAGTGGAAGAGCCACTCGATCGGCAAAATTGCATCCATTTCATTTTCAGGAGCAGTTGCAACGGGAGACGCAGAGGGAACAGTCATCTTCCTTTCCATAGCCAAACCGGTTTCGGGAATCTTTTCCCTTTCTCAATGGCATCTGCATACGTTGAATGTTCGTCATGCACTCAAATATAAAGGTCCTGCCCTTATGGGCGTGTCCGCAGCGCGGCATCCTGGATCCTGTAGTGCATGAAAGTTTACCTTTAGTGAGTTCTTCAATGTAGCAGTAAATTAAAACATTAATAAACCCATGTGGGCTGATGCACTGTTATGCTGGGTGTCCTGTTGTCTTTATTCAGCTGCTCCTAGGACACCGGTCTCCCGTATGGAGATAGCGCCATGAGGCACCATCACGGGTCCGCACTGAAGCGGCTGGCTTTCTTCCTGCGGCTGGGCTCGTGCCGCAAATTATCCCAACAAGAAGTTGAGCCCTCAGTGGAAGAGCCACTTGATCGGCAAAATTGCATCCATTTCATTTTCAGGAGCAGTTGCAGCGGGAGACGCAGAGGGAACAGTCATCTTCCTTTCCATAGCCAAACCGGTTTCGGGAATCTTTTCCCTTTCTCAATGGCATCTGCATACGTTGAATGTTCGTCATGCACTCAAATATAAAGGTCCTGCCCTTATGGGCGTGTCCGCAGCGCGGCATCCTGGATCCTGTAGTGCATGAAAGTTTACCTTTAGTGAGTTCTTCAATGTAGCAGTAAATTAAAACATTAATAAACCCATGTGGGCTGATGCACTGTTATGCTGGGTGTCCTGTTGTCTTTATTCAGCTGCTCCTAGGACACCGGTCTCCCGTATGGAGATAGCGCCATGAGGCACCATCACGGGTCCGCACTGAAGCGGCTGGCTTTCTTCCTGCGGCTGGGCTCGTGCCGCAAATTATCCCAACAAGAAGTTGAGCCCTCAGTGGAAGAGCCACTCGATCGGCAAAATTGCATCCATTTCATTTTCAGGAGCAGTTGCAGCGGGAGACGCAGAGGGAACAGCTTCAGTGCGGACCCGTGATGGTGCCTCATGGCGCTATCTCCATACGGGAGACCGGTGTCCTAGGAGCAGCTGAATAAAGACAACAGGACACCCAGCATAACAGTGCATCAGCCCACATGGGTTTATTAATGTTTTAATTTACTGCTACATTGAAGAACTCACTAAAGGTAAACTTTCATGCACTACAGGATCCAGGATGCCGCGCTGCGGACACGCCCATAAGGGCAGGACCTTTATATTTGAGTGCATGACGAACATTCAACGTATGCAGATGCCATTGAGAAAGGGAAAAGATTCCCGAAACCGGTTTGGCTATGGAAAGGAAGATGACTGTTCCCTCTGCGTCTCCCGCTGCAACTGCTCCTGAAAATGAAATGGATGCAATTTTGCCGATCGAGTGGCTCTTCCACTGAGGGCTCAACTTCTTGTTGGGATATATATATATATATATATATATATATATATATATATATATATATATATATATATATATATATATATATATATATATATATATATATATATATATATATATATATAGTGTGTATGTTCACATAAATCTCTTTACTTTAGAAAAAGGTATTTTGAATTCCTTTTCACCAGCATGTGAGACCTGTGACCGTTGTGCCCAGCGTGGGTTGACTGCAGGGCCTGAGTCCATGGTATTGGCAACACAAAAACCTTTTTCAGTTTTGAGTTTTGTGGGGAGGGACCTAGAAAGACCAATGCCTGGGAGTTGAGGTGTCTCTACCCTGCACCAAAGTTTAGTGAAACAAAATACTCTTTCTGTGAAAACTCTGTTCTAACAAGAAGTACACAATGGCAATAGCCAGTGTGTATTTAATATATGTTTATATAGCAAATTATGGTTTGCATCACTTTGATTATGATCTTAAGCATAACTTGCGAATTTCAGAGGGTTTTTTCTGGTGTTAATTTGTGCCCTTAGGTGCACTTTCATTGTAATTTTTAGATGAATTTTGAGTTTTATTTTTTTCAGTATATGTTTAGGTGTTATATAACCAATATACATAACTTCCCTGTAACCTTTGACTTTCAGTTTTTTTAATATCCTATTCCACATCCAAGAATTCCTGAACCCGCTCCCCCCCTGCGGGCAGCCAACTCCTTAACCCGTGTGCAGGAGTGGCCCCTCCGCTGTGGCGGAAGAGCGATGCTCAACTGGTGAAAATGCCACAGACCGAAGGGAAAAAACCCCCAATAAAACTATTTTATTTTACACTTGCAATCTGTGAGTCTGGGGCGTGCGGCCCATGTCTCAGCATCAGCAGCAGGGGAGGAGTGGTGGCAGGCAATGAAAGTGGGCATGTCTGATTGGGCGGCCAAACCAACAAGCGCACTTTATTATCTCCAGGCTGTTCTTTGGAGATATCAGCAGTGTTCAAGGACACAGGCTCCCAGACCCTGCTGGAGCGTGAAACTGCCCGGGTCCCCCCAATCCCAGCGCTTCTCTCATGTTGGCGAGTTATTGCATGAGAGAAGCGCTGGGATTGCGCGGGGAGTCTCGCAGCCTGTGCTCCTGGGGCTTGTAGTGCCTGGTGCAGCGAGGGAGCAGAAGATTGTGGCAGCTGGCAGCGAAAGGTAAGTGTGTAAACTATTTTTTTTTTTAAATTATTTTTAAACCTGCCCGCCACCCCAGTTGTATTGGCAGCAGCTGGTACCAGTGCGCAGCGAAGGTTGACGGTTGTACCCAGTTCTCCACAGGCAGGCAACCCCATCTTTGAAGGCCCTCGGCCGGGCGCAGCAGAGTTGAGCACTGTGCCTGGCCTGCTGCACCCATCCAGCCTCAGGCACTAAAACCCTGCTGTGCATGGCATTTGACCCTGCGCAGAGGAGTTTGGCCAGGGGGCCTGATCAAATGCCAAGCCCTGTGCCCAATTCTCCCTAGGTAGCCATTCCCGCTGTTGACTGAGTTGGCTGTATAGTCTGAACTCCGACAGGCCCTGCTTCTAACTCTGTGTGGGCTACCTTACTGTGCTCGGTCTTCGGCTGTGCTCCAGCAAGTCCCTGCGCCCTGCCCTCTCCTCGGCCCTCCACACACACAGCACAGGCCTTCAGCTGTGCACAGCAGAGCAGGCCACCTGCGCCCATCCTGCCAGAGGCATGCAATCCCTGCCGTACACAGCCTTCGACTGCTGCAGGACCTGTGCCCACTCTTTACAGGTGGTAAACCCCCACTGTGCAGGGTCCTAGTCCACGACCAGACGCGCGTGTGGGTCCTTTATTTCTGATCCCCCGATTTCAGGGAGGTTCTGTGGATCCACACAAGAGGGCCATGATCGGACCCGCGGATCCTGCGAGATAATGTTTTTTTTTATTTTAAACTTGCCAAATGTTTAACAGTCCAGATATGTATAACCTTTTCTAAAATGTAACCCTTTTTGTGACCAAAACTACAGAATGAATTTGCACGAAACCAAAAAAAAAAAGTCCTTGAGCAAAGTTATGACCTGTCCTATTTGGTGTAATTTTTGTCAGCTGTTTTTTCTCTATCGTGGAGCACAATTCCTAAGGGAATTAAATTGGGAAATCGCCCTTCTGGGACTTCTTCTTCTTTTTTCTTGGCCCCGCTTGTTTCATGAAATCTGTGTTCACGTCTCTGCTATGTAGGCACCAATCTGGGGTTCTCTCTCCCAGTGTTGACTAAAAATTTTGATAGGTGTCCAAAAGGAAGTTGCCTAGTGCCTTTAAAGTTCTTTTTGGCGTCTCTAACTGTATATTCGCAGTGACTGGCTCAAGAGTACACATACTTTTTTTGCATTCTGTTATTGTTCATTTATATGCAATTTGTATGAGCTCTAACCCACTGCAGCCTTTGTGGAGAGTTGAGCGAGCTCTGTGTTCCTTATGATCAGTTTTACCTGGCATACATTAAATGGCATTGTTTTACATGCATGTGTTGTACCTTGTTGTAAAGTAAGTTTAGTGGGCAACTATTTATTGTTGTGCATAATTTTCCTTATTTATTGCCAATCTACATTTATCAAATCTGAAAGAGACACGTTAGTGATAGATTCCTTACCTTAGAATATCCCCAGGCGTCAGACTGGATCCGGAAAGTTTTGCGTAGCAGTACCCTTGCGCGTCGGTAGGCGTCGTCTGCGGCTCCGCGTCCGTCGTCGGCGTCGTGGGCGCCGTGATGACGTCGTCGGAGTACTTAGACGCCGCCTCTGCGTGCTGACGTCAGTTCTTCTTTTTTCCGCGCCAGCCAGCGCAGATCTGGAAAGAGCAGTTCCCTAGTCACTTTTTGACTAACCTTTTGTGATCTTTTTGATCCCTTTTCGAAGTCTTTACGACTCCGACGGTGCCGTTAGGGATGCCCGGCTTCAAGCATTGCGACGAGTGCGACCGTACCATGTCGGTCACGGATCCCCACCGCTTGTGCCTGATGTGTTTGGGCGTCGACCATGACGACGAGGCCTGCTCCGACTGTCGGGCCCTGTCGAGGAAGGCCAGGCGGGAGCGGTCCCGCAGGCGACTCGAGATCCGCCAGTCGGCCACGCGCCGTGTGAGGTCCCGGTCCCACGGGAGGTCGAGGGACCGGTCGCGGGGACGGAGCCGTCACAGCTCCGGGAGTCGGCGCCACTCCTTTGGGTCCAAGTAGTCAGGTAAGAAACACAAGAAGTCGAAGAGACATCATCGCTCTTCTGACTCCCCCCGACGCTCGCGCGACGCGGCCGGGGGTTCAGGTGACACCGCCCACGCGGCTCCTCGGGAGTCGCGGGCGCCGCGTTCGGCTCCATACCCCCCGGTCCCTGGGCTGAACGCGACGCCGGAGGAGATTGAGCGTTTCCTCATGGCCATGAGGTCCCTTTCTTCTCCGACGGGTTCCACGGCGCCTTCGGGCCCAGCGAACCCGTCTGGGGGCGCTAGTGGGTCGGGGGCTTCGACCCCGACGCCATCGGGTGCTTCGGCCTCGACGCCGCCGGCGCCTTCGGGCCCGGCGCCGCAGGGCTCCATGATCCCGACATCGCCGGCGCCCTCGGGCCCGGCGCCGCAGGGTGCAGCGGTCCCGGCGTCGTCGGCGCCTTTGGGCTCGGCGCCGCAGGGCACCGCTGGGCCCTCCTAGGGCGATGGATCGTCACCGGTGGACCTTACGACCCCCCCCGGCGTCGGTCCGTATGGTGTCCCCTCCGGCGTCGGCCTCGGCCGGCGCCATCCCAGATGCCTCCTCTCAATCGGTTCCGACGACGCCTATCGGCGCCGCTCTCGACGCCGGTCGGAGATTTTCATCTCTATGAACCGTCCTCATTCGCTTATGACCCTGAATATCAGGAGATGGGGGAAGAGGAGTATTGGGAGGGGTCTGAGGACCCTCTGACAAGGGAGTGTCAGTCTACCATGGACTGGACAGGAGATCTTGGGGAGGCCAGTGGCCTGGAGACCTCTCCAGAAACTGGATTTGTCTCTCCTCCTACCGTGGCTTCGGAGGAGGGTGCGACTTATAGTGTTGTGTTGATGAGGGCTGCCAAGGCCTTGGGCCTTGAGCTCCCCGTCGCGGCCGTGAGGACTAACCTCCTCACTGAGGTCCTTAAGCCGCAGTCATGCTCCGCGGAGCCTCTGCTGCCGTTTAATGAGGCCTTGACGGACGTTCTTTTGGGCACTTGGTCCAGGCCCGCTACAGGTTCGCCTGTAGATAGGAACGTGGCCAGACGCCACCGCCTGGCTCCGGGCGACCCCAGTTTCCTGTCCACCCACCCCACCCCCGAGAGTCTGGTTATCCAGGCCTCTAACTCCCAGACCGCATTCCCGACGGCTCCCCCCGATTGGGAATCCAAGAGGCCTCTGGTGAGCTCACTAGTCCTGACATCCTTAGACTATTGCAATGGGCTCTTTATTAATGCCCAAGCAAGAGTCCTAAAAAAACTGCAGACTATACAGAATGCGGCAGCACGTCTCATTCTAGGAATTCCAAAATTTGCCCCGCTATCCAACGCCATCCCCAAACTGCACTGGCTGACGATTCGGAATAGAGCCAGATTCAAATCCCAGTGCATTGTATACAAAGTCCTAAACAAACAGGGTCCACAGTTCCTTAAAGATCATCTACGACCATACCAACCAACACGCCAACTGCGCTCTACTAACAGTAACCAACTTACGGTTCCTCGAACCAAAACTGTGATGTGGGGAGACCGACGGTTTGTAGTGGCGGCTTCCAAACTTTGGAATACCCTACCCCAGGACATCAGGGCATGCCCCACGCTACTCCAATTTCGCAAGAAATTAAAAACTTGGCTGTTTAATAAATAAACTACTAAATGACTTCAGGTATAGAAAATCATCAGAGCAAGGCAGTTTCAATCAGCCGGCAAATTATTCAGCGCCAAGACACCCCAGGGTATATGTTGCGCTATACAAATGCCAATAAATAAATAAATAAATAAATAAATGGCAAGAAAGTGTTCTCGTCCCTTAGCCTGGGACTGCGGTCCTCCAACACCGCATGCCTCTTGGGCCGTTACACCCACTCTCTGTGGGAAACGGTGGCGGAAGTGCTGCCAGAGTGCCCGTTGGAGGTCCGGGCCAAACTCGACCAAGCCCTGGTGGAGGGCCGGGACGCAGCAAAGTATAACATCAGGTGCGGACTGGATACTACTGACTCGTTGGGCAGAGCGATGGCTACGACGGTGGCGATACGATGCCACGCCTGGCTGAGATCCGCCAACTTCTCGGCAGACGTCCAGAATACACTCATGGACATACCGTTTGATGGCCGTCGCCTCTTTGGCGACAAGGCAGACCACGTGCTTGAGCGCTTTAAGGACTCCAGGGCTACGGCCAAGTCCTTGGGTCTCTCTGCCCCGCGCCAGCAAATGGGTGCCTTTCGCTCCTTTCGTGGCAAAGAAAGGGGCGTCCCCACATGTGCCACCAGCCACTCGCCGCAAACTATCGTCCAGCGCGGCGGCGGCCGTGGAAACCGCTGTGGAGGCGGTCGGGGGAACAAGCGGAGCCAGTCCACACCTGCCCCCGCAGCATCCACCTCTAAACCCTCCTAGTCCGTGCTTTTCGGCCCATGTGACGCCAGTGGGAGGCAGGGTCCGCCATCACCTCTCTCACTGGCGCACAGTCACTTCAGACAGGTGGGTGCTGCAGATCGTCTGAAGGGGCTACTCCCTCCCCTTCGAGGCGACCCCTCAAGCCATGCCACCGCAACACCACCGCATATCGGGGGATCATTTGCGGCTCCTGCAGGAGGAAGTTTCGGCCCTCTTGGCCAAGGGGGCCATTGAGCGCGTTCCTGGGCCAGAAGTAGGTCGTGGTTGCTACTCTCACTACTTCCTGGTACCCAAGAAGGGCAAAGGGGGCCTACGCCCTATCTTGGATCTGAGGAACGTCAACTGCTTCCTCCGGAAGGAGAAGTTCAAAATGCTGACACTGGCTCAGGTCTTGGCTGCCCTAGACCCAGGAGACTGGATGGTAGCGTTGGACTTGCAGGACGCATACTTCCGCATCCCCGTCCTGCCGGCCCACCGGCGTTACCTGCGGTTCACGGTAGGCCTCGAGAACTTTCAGTTTACCGTGCTCCCCTTCGGCCTTACCAGCGCCCCACGGGTGTTCACGAAGGTGATGGCGGTGGTCGCAGCTCACCTGCGCAGGTTAGGGGTGTCAGTCTTCCCCTACCTCGACGACTGGTTGTTGAAGGCGGGCTCGCCCCAGACAGTCGTCAGCCACCTCCAGACTACGGCGGATCTCCTGCACCAGCTGGGATTTTCCATCAATGTGCCGAAGTCACACCTGTGCCCCTCTCAGAAGCTCCTTTTCATCGGAGCGGTTCTCGACTCGGCGCAGTTTCGGGTTTACCAGCCCGAACAGCGGGTCCGGGATATACAGGCTCTGATTCCGGTCTTCCGGCGGTTATCCCGGGTTTCGGTGAGGTTGACGCTGCGGCTTCTGGGGCTGATGGCCTCCTGCATCCGGGCACCTGTCCGACCATGTCCTGATCTCGGAGGGCACTGCGAGCCAGCTGCAGTGGTGGCTCACGGACCGCGATTGGGTCAACGGCAGATCCCTCTGCCTTCCCCAACCGGAGCACGTAGTTGTGACGGACGCGTCTCTCCAGGGCTGGGGAGGCCACTTGGGAGAGGCGGAGATCAGAGGACTCTGGTCTCCGGCGGAGTCCCGGCTCCATATCAACCTGTTGGAGCTGCGGGCGATTCGTCTGGAACTGAAAGCATTCCTCCCGTCTGTCCGAGGGAGTGCAGTGCAGGTGTTCACCGACAACACCACCGCCATGTGGTACTGCAACAAACAAGGCGGAGTGGGGTCGTGGACCCTTTGCCAGGAGGCTCTGCGTCTCTGGCAATGGCTGGAACATCAGGGCGTGACTCTGGTGGTTCAACACCTGGCCGGTTCTCTGAACGCCAGGGCGGACGAACTCAGCCGTCGGTGCTCGATGGATCACGAATGGCGTCTGAACTCGGACGTGGCGCAAGGCCTCTTTCTGCGATGGGGAGAGCCTTGGTTAGATCTATTCGCCACCGAAGAGAACGCGCAATGTCATCTGTTCTGCGCGTTGAAATTTCCAAGGCAGCACTCGCTCGGAGACGCTTTCCGTCGCGAGTGGAGCTGCGGTCTGTTGTACACCTTTCCGCCTATACCTCTTCTGCCCAGAGTGCTGAAGAAGATCAAGCGCGACCGGGCACAAGTCATCCTTGTGGCTCCGGACTGGGCTCGAAGGTACTGGTATCCCGAGCTACTCAGCATGTCAGTCGATCCCCCGATTAGTCTGCCTCTTCAGGAGGACCTTCTGTCGCAGCAGCAGGGTACGGTCCTCCACCCGAACCTGTCCAGTCTCCACCTCCATGCTTGGAGATTGAGCGGCGACAGTTGAGGCCATTTGACTTGCCTCCTGAAGTTTGCAACATCATTCTGGCAGCCAGGCGTCCCTCCACAAAGACGGTATACGCCTGCAGGTGGAACAGATTTGTGGCATGGTGCACAGCAAAGGCTGTGGATCCCCTCAATGCCCCCCTCTCTGAGGTTCTTCTCTTCCTTCTTTCTCTTGCCCAGCAGGGCTCTGCTCTGGGCACTATCAAGGGCTATCTTTCGGCTCTTTCAGCCTTTCTGAGGCTGCCTGACCAACCTTCTTTGTTCAAGTCCTCTATTGTTAACAGATTTCTGAAAGGCATCACTTATACCTTTCCTCCTGTTCCTTTCGTGATGCCTCAGTGGGACTTGAACCTGGTTCTGACCTTTCTGATGTGCGCTCCCTTTGAGCCACTTCATAACTGTCCACTTCGCCTTCTTTCTTTGAAGACTGCCTTCCTGGTAGCCATCACCTCTGCCAGGAGAGTGAGTGAGCTCCAGGCCCTCTCTTGTAAGCCTCCTTTCCTTTAAGTCCATCCGGACAAGGTTGTTTTGAGGACTAGGCCCTCCTTCTTGCCAAAGGTGGTCACGGCCTTCCACATTGGGCAGTCCATCACATTGCCCACCTTCTTTCCGCCTCCGCACCCCTCGAGAGAGGAGGAGAGGCTCCACCGTCTGGACCCAAAACGTGCGCTCTCGTTCTATCTGGATCGCACACGCCAGTTCTGGGTGGATGATCAACTCTTTGTTGGGTACGCGGGCGCTAAGAAAGGGAAAACGGTGAACAAGAGGACCACCTCTCGATGGATTATCATGTGCATTCAGGCGTGTTACTCCTTGGCTAAGAAGGAACCACCTGCTGGGCTGCGGGCTCATTCTACTAGAGCCACGGCCACTACAACTGCCTTGGGCCGCGGTGTGCCCTTGCAGGACATTTGCCAGGCAGCTACGTGGGCCTCGTTGCACACGTTTGCTAGGCACTACTGCCTGGACAGTCCAGTCCGGAGGGACGGCTACTTTGGCCGTTCCGTTCTCCAGGACTTTCTGGTGTAAATATTGGTTCGCAGACCCACCACCACGGGGATGGTATTGCTGGGGTATCTATTCTAAGGTAAGGAATCTATCACTAACGTGTCTCTTTCAGATGCACAAGTTACTACTTGTGTAACGATATATCTGTAAGAGACATTAGTTAGTGATAGATTCCTTACCGACCCACCCATCCTCCCCGTTCTGCGAACCGATATCTAGGGTTCAGGTCATCCCCTTTCAGGGCCCTAGTTTCTTGGCACCAGTGTCGGTTTTTGTCATGGCTCTGCGCTTCTGGCGCGGAAAAGCTGTGGCTAAGAACTGACGTCAGCACGCGGAGGCGGCGTCTAAGTACTCCGACGACGTCATCACGGCGCCCACGACGCCGATGACGGACGCGGAGCCGCAGACGACGCCTACCGACGCACAAGGGTACTGCTACGCAAAACTTTTCGGATCCAGTCTGACGCCTGGGGATATTCTAAGGTAAGGAATATATCACTAACTTATGTCTCTTACAGATATATCGTTACACAAGTAGTAACTTGTGCTTCAGTGGAAACCTCTTCATTTTAAGTGATATTAAGGTTAGCATTATAAACCTCCAAAATCCTCAGTTCAGATGGCTTTGCATCCTTTGCTGCTGCACCAGCATGCACTGGTCAGGAGTCCCACTGCTGTGTTCATTATTCTGTTTTTAAAAGCATCAATGTCCTACAGGAGCCTACCCTTCTTAGCCCCTACCTAAGTGAAGCTCGTTTAGATTAGAGTGTGTTTCTAATACCAAGACACACACTGCTGTGCAACAGCAGATGGGCTGATCTACAAGATAGGCCTGCTTGGAAATGCAGAGCTTTCTTAGACGTTAGTAAATATTTGGCCATGGAGGGTGAGGGGAAAGAGTGGCAGAGTGGGACCGTCATTCTATCTAAGGAGACCCAGCAGAGAAAGTATGGAGAGGCAACTACAGGTGGGCTGGATGATGCTAAAGTGTGCTCTGAGATGTCTTGGCCCGTAGCATCCCCGAAATCCTGAGGTCCGGCTCTGCATGGATAAACTTGCTTTAGGTCCGGGCAGTTGGCCGGAAGTGCAGTTTGTGAGACTGTGTTGCTCTAACTGAATGCTGGGATAGCTGTGACCCTCTGAAGCGGCCATCTAGGGCCTCAGATGTACTTTGTTCCCCAGAATAGGTTCCTCTGCATTACTCTGTGAGATGTACACAGCGTTTCGTCCCATGCATATAGTGCATGGCCAAAGGCCATGCCACACTCGGAGAATTACAGACAAGGCATGTAGATATTGCCTCCATGGAGTAGGACTGGTTTGTAGTATACTGCATCCAGTATATATAGGCTGTGGGGTTTTAGGTTTAAACCTATAGTAACTTATAAAACCCCACTGAAGGAGAAATAGCCCTCTCCAGTGAAAACCTATAAACACTGAAAAAACACCTGCACAACCACAAACTTCACGTCATTCAACAAAAGGAAAAAGAGAGTGAAAGAGTCATTTTTGTTTCTTCCTGAAGGGGCCAATACAATGTAACTTTGTTATACAAGCTAGCAGTAAGAAAGACTGGGATAACATTATTTTGCTTGAGTTTTGATGTTTAGGGATGCCACTTAAATATGGTTTCTTCTTCTTTTGCTTGTTTCAGTTTTTGTGGTCTTTGGTCTAGAGATGCAGGGTTGAAGCATGTTTTAGGTCTCGTTTAAATATTTTATATTCTGTTGAGCATCAGGAAATATCAAAATCATATTTGATATTTTGGCTGCTTTTGATTCTTTCACTGATAGATAAAATGGCGGTTTCAGAAGAATCTTTCCTAATGTGTCATCACATTTACCCACAGAGAATGGGTAAAAACCCGAATACATCAGCCCACAGTTTCAAGTGGGTCAGTATTGATGATAGGTGAATTGCCAACACCTCAGGCTTTACACATTCAATGCAAGGTATAGTGATAGGTATATGTATAAAGAGAGCTATCCCCAAGCATCAGGGATAGTGGTGAAAGCATGACACTAGACTTTTGGAAAACCTAGATCGCAGTGTCCCTTGGAATGCTCTGCAGAAAAAAAGGTTCTTTCCAAGTTCAACAAAGATTGGAGTGATACTGTTTGTATTTGCAGTGATTCAGCTATGTATATGAAAAAGTTGTGTGATGACCTGTCAAAATTGATACCCGAGCTGAACTAATTCCCTGTAGGAGATCCTTGCTACTTGTTAGATGGTATGCTGAAAGCATCTTTACATTCTTCAGAGTTAATGAGGGATGATGCTGTTTACTTTTTGGTCCATTCTGGAACACTGTTTTCCTATGCACAGGAATTAAAACGCAAATAGTTATCATTTCTTGCTTTGTGTGGCATCAAAGAAAGAGTCATCTCAACTGTGTCCTATAGCTTATTGTTCTCAGTCCAAGGAGCTATTAATGCTATATTATCCATGTGGCAACCGTTTCCAGAATGTTGGCTGAGTTATGATGCCAAAGGCAAGAAATGTGAGGATCTTTGGTTGCATATTTATAGTGATGTAAAAAAAAGTACTTTCTACTGCATTATTAGATTTTTACAGGAAAACATAACTGCTGTAGTGGACATGATAAAAAAAACTAGAGTCTGAAAAAACCTTTGTCTGCTAAGTTCAGCATAATTGGTGTAGATGTGAAACATCTCCTTGAGAGTAGGTTGGGTGACACCTTTAATGACTTTGGCACTGCAACATGTTCCATGTTAGAGTGCTTGCCGCTTGGTAAGCAAAGCAATGTTGAAGAGCAATTCAGGAACGTTTATTTTACAATGTATGAGAAATGGCTTGCAATGATTCATAGAAATGTCCCTTCACCACCAATGGCATTTGACGTCAATGAAATCTCACTGTGGTACTCTGTACAAGTTCCAGATCCCTTCAGTAAAGGGGAATTTCCTCCGTAGTTTCAAAAGTGCTGCTTCATTTTTGACCGCTTCAATAACTTTGAGGGCATAAGCTCCCAGCTCAATGCAAATGTTGCAGAACCTGCCATGAGAATCGCATTGTTAAAGTGCACCAGTATTGGCATGGAAAGCAATGCCAATGGCCAGCGTTAACAAATTGTGTACTGGCTGTTTTGGCATTGCCCATCTCAAGTGCCAATGTTGAGAGGGCCTTTTCACAGCAGTTTACATGGGAAGGAAAGAGCAAGCACACAAGACCAAAGACTCACCGAAGAAGCATTGTAGGGTGTACTACAATAAGTTTACTTTGTAAAAATCTATTTGGACCTTATATACACTATACGTACACTGTCTATATACCATGTTCTATCAGTACAGAAAGCAAGCAATAATAAAAGCGAAACGTTCCATAAACACCGGAAAAACACTTTTTTGTTGTTTTTAGTAGCGCGCAAATGTGTAACCACTGATAACAACTGTTTTTTTAGGTATTGAAATCACTGAAAAAACCCCACCAGAAATTACCAAAAATAGAAACTGAAACAAGGAAAGCCTAAGTATATATGAGCCATGATCACCTACAGCTGCCTCTATTTCAAGAAACCTTTGCTCTCTTGGACTCCCACCAGGCTTGTTTCTGCCCCCTCCATGGCACTGAACCAGCTCCGATGTCTACTCTGGATGACCTTCGACTCACTGTTGACCAAGGCCACCCTGCCACGTTGATCCTTTTAGACTGGTGTGCTGCTTTCAACACAGTCTTTCAATGCCTAGTCTTGACTCCCTCTTCCTGGAGCCTCTAATCAAGCTTGGTCATATGTGATCTTGCAATGGTGCCAGCCCTTCACAGGTCATCCATCTTCGGCCGTTTGCTCATGGCATTTCTCACAGTTCCTTTCTCTACACTATTCATTGTGTATATGGCTCCTCTGGCTACGTCTTTGGTTTTTCTGTTAGAACGCATGCCACAGCGCCCAGGGCCTGATTCACAAAGGCCTCCGCACTCAGGGCAGAATTGCCACAATGAGATCTCGCTGCAAAGATACCGCCCTGAGTGCGGAGACTCTGGGCCTCTACCAAGAGTGCAGGCCATCGGTCATTCAACTCCACCCTCTTTACTCCAAACCTCTTAAAAAAATATCCATGTGCAGTAATGGGTTTTAGCTTTTGAATGGGGGTTACAGCACAACAGCACTTGCATCGTGGTCACTACGCCCTTTCGCTGTGCTCTGCCCAGTTTGCACTAGATTTCTAAGTGTAGAGATTATATTTTTAATGAATATATAACTTTGACATTACTTGTCTGATTCTGTCCCTTAACTGTATATTGAACGCGTCATATATTTTCTTGGACCAAGCGCTGGGGGCCAATAGTTTGAATATTGTAAATGTTCTCTATAAATTATACCTAGACAGTTGTCTTTTAAACTGTATATGCCCCAGGTTCATCTTTGGTTTTAAGGGGTAGCATGGACTTCATTTAGGGCTGGCCAGGGGTCGCATCTGCGACCCCTGGCTTGCTCTTTGCAACCCCTAGTACTCCCTTTGCGACCCCTGGCCTCAGAGGTGGCAAATTCAGTGCCAGGAACACTGGGAAGCTGGGGCACCACTCTCTATATTTTCTGTCAATGTTTTATTACACCAATAATGAATAAATAAAATATATTACTCACTAATAATGCAAGAAAAAATGGAGTACAATAAGCTGGAAAAAACCGTTCCATGACAGCTGAGAAGTAAAAAAATACTTTTAAATGTATGTTGTGCTTGTGGGTGAGTGTGTTTGTGTCAGTATGTGTGTGAATTTGTGTGTAAGTATGTGTGCGTAAGTGAAAGTGGAGGTCAGAGGGCATGTGATGTCACTTCTGCTACCCCTGGCATTTCAGTGAGTTGACGTCTATGAGGGCTAGCTCTTTGTTTTGCCTTACAGGACACAGAGTATGGCCTTTTCTGCTCCCTTGTCTTGTCTAGATTGGACCATGGGGTTCTTTTCATTACTAAAACTACTGGCTGCCTTAGCCCCAGGAAGGAGATGGGGTGGGGTACCCAGCATGATCCGTGCTTTAAATTCTTACATTTCTGCATGATTATCCACGGTTTTCGCGCATAAATAAGGCAGTAAGGGAAGGACTGCATGTTTAATTTTTCAAACCTTTGGGCCAATCAAAATGCATACAGTAAGCATTCGGAAAAATATCAGCCAATCAGAAGACTTCTTTCAGTTTGTTATCTCTAATGCGTAGGTTCATGCAATAGTTAATTTCGTTTTGTAAATGATTTCATCACAGCAAGACAAGTCACCAAACCAGCAAAGCTCAGCGAGAGGATAATTTTTTGAACGCCCAAAAATTCCACGTGCCGCTTTGCCTCGAAAATATTTCTACAGAACTCCTCCTGTAACTGTGTCCACTTCCGCCTGGACCGATCTGTACCAGCGGTGGCAAAAGCCAACTTAGTTGCTCAAATATTTTTCTCAGATGGGAACGTTTGGTGCAGAATTGGTGATAGTTGACAAGAAATTGTGAGCTTCACAAAAAAAAAATCTTGGCAATCGAAGTGTCCTGTGTCCTGTAATTAGAGAGGCCCATATGGCACCTTTGTGATGCATGGTGTGCAGGGCCGGAAGTACCCCTAAACTGCACGAGCTGCTGGCAGCGGGATGCAGTGACGCGGCATGCACGCATTCCAGGTCCTGGATTGGCGGACCCTCCTGACCCGCAATAGACGGTATCTTGACGCTGTGGTGCGCGCCCAGGGGCCTTGGCACAGGGCGCCGGGGCCTGAGCCGCCCTGTACGCACAGGTGTCACGAGGAGGGCCATTGCTTGATACATTTGTTTTAAAACTCCGCAGTGAGGGCCTGGTCTCCGCCGCTGTGGATTTCTGCAAGTCGCTTAGCTGCTTTTGCAGAATTATTTATTTGCTGATTTATTTATGTATTTCATTATTTATTTATCTGATTATTTAGTAAATTATTTATCTGCTACATTATTAATTCATTTTTATGCCAAGCTGTAAATAATTCATGCCTTAATTTTGAGTTTATTGCTTTTAGACACCGCATTGTTACTGACTAGTTTTCAGATTATTTATTTTTGTCTTGCTTTCTTGCTGAGAATTAAAGGATACGCTGCCAGGCACAAGCAGATTCAAGGGGTGGGCCACTCCTGATTGGAATGCGAGACACCGGGCTCTTCTCTGCGTGAGAAGTTAGTGGCGGTGGTGGGGATGTTCCCGTTTATGGAGCGGCCCCCACACCATTGAGTTGTCTGTTGATGCCTGATCACGAGTGCCTTGTTCCCTGCCTCTGCAGTACTCCTTTCATGCACCTGAAAGGCGGAGTCTGTCTTGCTAGGGTTGAAACCACTCCCGTTGTCGCTGCTGCTCTACCCCCCCCCCCCCCCGCATCTTTGAGGCTCCATTAAGGCTCTCTGCATTGGTGTGTTTCTAGCCTGAGTGGAGCCCTCCCTTCCTTTTAATCAGTTGACATTTGTTCTATTTGTTTCATATTTTCTTTTATCTAAAGAAGTACGTATCTTTTATTCTTCGTTTCCACAAAGTACTGACACTTGTATTTTTGTCCAGATTCTCATGGGATTTTTCGGTTTTACCTCTTTTTGTCCAGGCCAAGAGATGGACCCCCCTCACTCCCAATCCTGCTTTTCATGGACTTTTATTGTCTCTTCGGGAGGCCTCACTGGCTGCCGGTTCGACAGCACTGACCCCGAGGCACCAAGCCCTCCATAACAAGGGGCCTAGGTACCCGACTCACCACGCTCTCCATAACAAGGTGCCTAGGTACCTGACGCACCAAGCCCCCCATAACAAGGGACCTAGGTACCCGACGCACCAAGCCCTCCATAACAAGGGACCTAGGTACCCGACGCACCAAGCTCTCCATAACAAGGGACCTAGGTACCCGACGCACCAAGCCCTCCATAACAAGGGACCTAGGTACCCGACGCACCAAGCTCTCCATAACAAGGGACCTAGGTACCCGACTCACCACGCTCTCCATAACAAGGGACCTAGGTACCCGACTCACCACGCTCTCCATAACAAGGTGCCTAGGTACCTGACGCACCAAGCCCCCCATAACAAGGGACCTAGGTACCCGACGCACCAAGCTCTCCATAACAAGGGACCTAGGTACCCGACTCACCACGCTCTCCATAACAAGGTGCCTCTGTACCCGACTCACCAAGCCCTCCATAACAAGGGGCCTAGGTACCCGACTCACCAAGCTCTCCATAACAAGGGACCTAGGTACCCGACTCACCACGCTCTCCATAACAAGGGGCCTAGGTACCCGACTCACCACGCTCTCCATAACAAGGTGCCTAGGTACCTGACGCACCAAGCCCCCCATAACAAGGGACCTAGGTACCCGACGCACCAAGCCCTCCATAACAAGGGACCTAGGTACCCGACGCACCAAGCTCTCCATAACAAGGGACCTAGGTACCCGACGCACCAAGCCCTCCATAACAAGGGACCTAGGTACCCGACGCACCAAGCTCTCCATAACAAGGGACCTAGGTACCCGACTCACCACGCTCTCCATAACAAGGGACCTAGGTACCCGACTCACCACGCTCTCCATAACAAGGTGCCTAGGAACCTGACGCACCAAGCCCCCCATAACAAGGGACCTAGGTACCCGACGCACCAAGCTCTCCATAACAAGGGACCTAGGTACCCGACTCACCACGCTCTCCATAACAAGGTGCCTCTGTACCCGACTCACCAAGCCCTCCATTACAAGGGGCCTAGGTACCCGACTCACCAAGCTCTCCATAACAAGGGACCTAGGTACCCGACTCACCACGCTCTCCATAACAAGGTGCCTAGGTACCTGACGCACCAAGCCCCCCATAACAAGGGACCTAGGTACCCGACGCACCAAGCTCTCCATAACAAGGGACCTAGGTACCCGACTCACCACGCTCTCCATAACAAGGTGCCTAGGTACCTGACGCACCAAGCCCCCCATAACAAGGGACCTAGGTACCCGACGCACCAAGCTCTCCATAACAAGGGACCTAGGTACCCGACTCACCACGCTCTCCATAACAAGGTGCCTAGGTACCTGACGCACCAAGCTCCCCGTAACAAGGGACCTAGGTACCCGACGCACCAAGCTCTCCATAACAAGGGACCTAGGTACCCGACGCACCAAGCTCTCCATAACAAGGGACCTAGGTACCCGACGCACCAAGCTCTCCGTAACAAGGGGCCTAGGTACCTGACGCACCAAGCTCTCCATAACAAGGTGCCTAGGTACCCGACGCACCAAGCCCTCCATAACAAGGGACCTAGGTACCCGACGCACCAAGCCCTCCATAACAAGGGACCTAGGTACCCGACGCACCAAGCTCTCCATAACAAGGGACCTAGGTACCCGACGCACCAAGCCCTCCATAACAAGGGACCTAGGTACCCGACGCACCAAGCCCTCCATAACAAGGGACCTAGGTACCCGACGCACCAAGCTCTCCATAACAAGGTGCCTAGGTACCCGACGCACCAAGCCCCCCATAACAAGGGACCTAGGTACCCGACGCACCAAGCCCTCCATAACAAGGGACCTAGGTACCCGACGCACCAAGCTCTCCATAACAAGGGACCTAGGTACCCGACGCACCAAGCCCTCCATAACAAGGGACCTAGGTACCCGACGCACCAAGCTCTCCATAACAAGGGACCTAGGTACCCGACTCACCACGCTCTCCATAACAAGGGACCTAGGTACCCGACTCACCACGCTCTCCATAACAAGGTGCCTAGGTACCTGACGCACCAAGCCCCCCATAACAAGGGACCTAGGTACCCGACGCACCAAGCTCTCCATAACAAGGGACCTAGGTACCCGACTCACCACGCTCTCCATAACAAGGTGCCTCTGTACCCGACTCACCAAGCCCTCCATAACAAGGGGCCTAGGTACCCGACTCACCAAGCTCTCCATAACAAGGGACCTAGGTACCCGACTCACCACGCTCTCCATAACAAGGTGCCTAGGTACCTGACGCACCAAGCCCCCCATAACAAGGGACCTAGGTACCCGACGCACCAAGCTCTCCATAACAAGGGACCTAGGTACCCGACTCACCACGCTCTCCATAACAAGGTGCCTAGGTACCTGACGCACCAAGCCCCCCATAACAAGGGACCTAGGTACCCGACGCACCAAGCTCTCCATAACAAGGGACCTAGGTACCCGACTCACCACGCTCTCCATAACAAGGTGCCTAGGTACCTGACGCACCAAGCTCCCCATAACAAGGGACCTAGGTACCCGACGCACCAAGCTCTCCATAACAAGGGACCTAGGTACCCGACGCACCAAGCTCTCCATAACAAGGGACCTAGGTACCCGACGCACCAAGCTCTCCGTAACAAGGGGCCTAGGTACCTGACGCACCAAGCTCTCCATAACAAGGTGCCTAGGTACCTGACGCACCAAGCCCCCATAACAAGGGACCTAGGTACCCGACGCACCAAGCTCTCCATAACAAGGGACCTAGGTACCCGACGCACCAAGCTCTCCATAACAAGGGACCTAGGTACCCGACGCACCAAGCTCTCCATAACAAGGGACCTAGGTACCCGACGCACCAAGCTCTCCGTAACAAGGGGCCTAGGTACCTGACGCACCAAGCTCTCCATAACAAGGGACCTAGGTACCCGACGCACCAAGCTCTCCATAACAAGGGACCTAGGTACCCGACGCACCAAGCTCTCCGTAACAAGGGGCCTAGGTACCCGACGCACCAAGCTCTCCGTAACAAGGGGCCTAGGTACCTGACGCACCACGCTCTCCATAACAAGGGACCTAGGTACCCGACTCACCACGCTCTCCATAACAAGGTGCCTAGGTACCTGACGCACCAAGCCCCCCATAACAAGGGACCTAGGTACCCGACGCACCAAGCTCTCCATAACAAGGGACCTAGGTACCCGACTCACCACGCTCTCCATAACAAGGTGCCTAGGTACCTGACGCACCAAGCTCCCCATAACAAGGGACCTAGGTACCCGACGCACCAAGCTCTCCATAACAAGGGACCTAGGTACCCGACGCACCAAGCTCTCCATAACAAGGGACCTAGGTACCCGACGCACCAAGCTCTCCGTAACAAGGGGCCTAGGTACCTGACGCACCAAGCTCTCCATAACAAGGTGCCTAGGTACCTGACGCACCAAGCCCCCCATAACAAGGGACCTAGGTACCCGACGCACCAAGCTCTCCATAACAAGGGACCTAGGTACCCGACGCACCAAGCTCTCCATAACAAGGGACCTAGGTACCCGACGCACCAAGCTCTCCGTAACAAGGGGCCTAGGTACCTGACGCACCAAGCTCTCCATAACAAGGGACCTAGGTACCCGACGCACCAAGCTCTCCATAACAAGGGACCTAGGTACCCGACGCACCAAGCTCTCCGTAACAAGGGGCCTAGGTACCCGACTCACCACGCTCTCCATAACAAGGTGCCTAGGTACCTGACGCACCAAGCCCCCCATAACAAGGGACCTAGGTACCCGACGCACCAAGCTCTCCATAACAAGGGACCTAGGTACCCGACTCACCACGCTCTCCATAACAAGGTGCCTAGGTACCTGACGCACCAAGCTCCCCATAACAAGGGACCTAGGTACCCGACGCACCAAGCTCTCCATAACAAGGGACCTAGGTACCCGACGCACCAAGCTCTCCATAACAAGGGACCTAGGTACCCGACGCACCAAGCTCTCCGTAACAAGGGGCCTAGGTACCTGACGCACCAAGCTCTCCATAACAAGGTGCCTAGGTACCTGACGCACCAAGCCCCCCATAACAAGGGACCTAGGTACCCGACGCACCAAGCTCTCCATAACAAGGGACCTAGGTACCCGACGCACCAAGCTCTCCATAACAAGGGACCTAGGTACCCGACGCACCAAGCTCTCCGTAACAAGGGGCCTAGGTACCTGACGCACCAAGCTCTCCATAACAAGGGACCTAGGTACCCGACGCACCAAGCTCTCCATAACAAGGGACCTAGGTACCCGACGCACCAAGCTCTCCGTAACAAGGGGCCTAGGTACCCGACGCACCAAGCTCTCCGTAACAAGGGGCCTAGGTACCTGACGCACCACGCTCTCCATAACAAGGGACCTAGGTACCCGACGCACCAAGCTCTCCGTAACAAGGGGCCTAGGTACCCGACGCACCAAGCTCTCCATAACAAGGGACCTAGGTACCCGACGCACCAAGCTCTCCATAACAAGGGACCTAGGTACCCGACGCACCAAGCTCTCCGTAACAAGGGGCCTAGGTACCCGACGCACCAAGCTCTCCGTAACAAGGGGCCTAGGTACCTGACGCACCAAGCTCTCCATAACAAGGGACCTAGGTACCCGACGCACCAAGCTCTCCGTAACAAGGGGCCTAGGTACCTGACGCACCAAGCTCTCCATAACAAGGTGTAGGAAGGTAGATACCTGACTATGGTTACCCCCGACTTTTTGCCTGGTGTTTTGCTGGTTTTCCGACTTAGTTGACCTGGGATCCTGCCAATCGGGACCCCAGGCCTACTGCTCTCTCTCTAAA
This sequence comes from Lissotriton vulgaris, assembly GCF_964263255.1. Lineage (NCBI taxonomy): Eukaryota > Metazoa > Chordata > Amphibia > Caudata > Salamandridae > Lissotriton > Lissotriton vulgaris. The sequence goes on from NC_141698.1 coordinate 1,098,879,841, forward strand.
ATGGATTCCATGTACATTAGGTACATTTCCAATTGGAACTGGGCCGCCTTGTCAGACCCTGTAACTCAGGGCATCGGTGTACCCAGGGCCTACCAGGGGCTGAAGCATGTATTATGCCACCCCTGGATGGCCATCTAAATCTGACACAACTGGCTGCACGACAGCTGGGGCAACGTGGCGTACTCGCCCGTTGCTTTAGATATAGTATACCTATATCTAACCCTAAAATGGACACCCGAATTCCTATCAGTCACTCCTATGGCAGGCCTTGACAATCCTGAAGGCAGAGTGCGTGGAATCGTGTGAATTGGGCTCTGGCACGAGCCGAGCCCGGTTGCAGCTTGCGGAACCAAGACCCAATGGCTGTTCCATGATAACGCGTACTATATTAGTAACTTCGGTATCGCATTATCAAGGCATGTCGAGTAAGGTGTCATATGAATCGGGATGCTGACCCCTCACCAATGCTGGCGACGAGGTTAGCATTCCGCCCTTCTAGAGGGACACGACATGTACGTAACTGTGAACCCCGGTTAAAGTTAAGTGAAGCCTCAGCTCCACAAAATGGATGCTGCCACCACAGACACGAGTCTGACCTCCTGCTGCTGGGAGTCCTTCCAGCGAGGAGAGCTTGGAAAAAGGGTTTCCTGTCCGGGGCGGTGTTCGCACCATCCCAGACAGGGTTTTGTGTATCCTGGGTAGGCAGGGCTTTACAAGAAGGTGACTGCGGAGGGGCACCCCGGTGCTCACTACGCATCTGCCGGCTAGAACCAGTTCCAGGGGCGCCGGCCCCTGACCTGGGGAAAGTCCGGCAGGGGAGAGGGGTGTAACTGCCCCCCTTCCTGGTCCCACCCCTAGGGCAGGACCTAGTCACGTACCCACCCCTTTCTTTAGGATAAAGGCAGGAGCGGGGACCCTTCCAAATTAGATCATCTTTGAATCAAGAATACTTTCTATGAAAGGAACTCTCGACTTCTTCTCAAGATTTCTCCCTTGTGGCTAAGGAGTAGTCACCCTGCATCCACAGGCACCATCTAAGAACTCTGCGGTTTGCTGCAAGTCCTTCCTCAGGAATCCGACTGCCCAGCTCGACGAGAACCGGCTTCCCTGGCACCTCTGACCTCTACCCACGTCGTCAGCTCAGCTGAGATCTGTGGGTGCGACGAGACCTCGAGGGACCGGCCATCTTCAAAACCTGCACGCTTTCTTAAACCAGCACGACCGCCGAGGGATCCTCTGGTGAGTGCTTTGGCGTCCGAGAAGCCCCGACCCTGAGCAGCTCCAGCACCGAAGTGCAGCCTCCCAGCATCTCCACGATCTGCGTGGGGCCCTTCTGCTCTTGCCGCTCAAACCGTTGTCTGGTCACTAGCCGCTGGCTTGTGACCTTCTTGACGACACCCGACAACCAACGCTGCTGGTCTGGTTGCTCCAGACTGGCTTTGTGACCTTCTGAGAGAGGAGCACCCCGGACCCTCCTGGTCCACACAAGACGCCATTTTAGGCCCACCACGTAGCCCTGAAATTTGCCAAGGCTTGTTGCCCCAATCCTGGGCCCAGCGACGCCGACAGCATCAACCTTCGTGGGACAGCTCGCACCTCCATCCTGGTCGCCGACAACGCCTCCTGGTCCGTGAGACTGCAGAGCCTAGCGTCGCCCACTCACCTAGTCGAGGTGACGATCATCCGGTGCCCTCCTGGTACCCTCTGACTACTGGCTAGTAGTACGAACTTGGTCCCCTCTGCTTTCAGGTGTCATCCATCTCTGATCCAGGCTTGGATCTCTACGAACTATTTCCACTGGTCGCCGGCCAGCAACTCCTTCCTTCCGGCTCCTGGCTCGTCAGCGAAGACTCCCGACGTCTGTAAACACTTGTGCAGCCGCAGCCCTTGGGGTTAGGTAACTTCGGCATTTCGGTGCCCGCATAACCTCCTTATTTAAGGGTCCCGAGTCCCTATCGCTTCCGACTTGCCTTATCGGGTCTGCCCGAGACCACTAGAACTTTCCGTGCCCTCGGGCACTTGTATTGATTGTGCACTTGAAGTATTTTCCGAAGAGTTTTGTTGTGTGCTTAGTACCCTGTCCTCATAAAGAGTACAGGGCTGTTGTGATTCTAATAAATACACTGTTTATTTTCATAACACTTGTGTGGTGTCCTTTCACTTGGTGTTCAAGGGGTATGTGATGGTATAACAGCTGGCTTAACACGCCATCTAGAGTTTAGCCCGAAGACTGCTCGTATCCACGCTACTAGGATAGCTGGTCTAAGGTTGACTTACAACCAATCACCATAAGGGTCGTTTGGACGGATGCATAGTGATCACTAGAATAGTGAGCACTGCATATCGGGCCAACTTCTCACACAAGGGACCTAGGTACCAGACTCACCAAGCTCTCCATAACAAGGGACCTAGGTACCTGACGCACCAAGCTCTCCATAACAAGGGACCTAGGTACCCGACGCACCAAGCTCTCCATAACAAGGGGCCTAGGTACCTGACGCACCAAGCTCTCCGTAACAAGGGGCATAGGTACCCGACGCACCAAGCCCTCCATGGCAAGGGGCCTAGGTACCCGACTCACCAAGCCCTCCATAACAAGAGGCCTCTGTACCTGATGCACCAAGCCCTCCATACCAAGGGGCCTCTGTACCCGACGCACCAAGCTCTCCATAACAAGGGACCTAGGTAACCGACGCACCAAGCTCTCCGTAACAAGGGGCCTAGGTACATGACGCACTGAGCCCTCCATAACAAGGGGCCTCTGTACCTGAGGCACTCAGCTCTCCGTAACAAGGGGCCTAGGAACCCGACGCACCAAGCTCTCCGTAACAAGGGGCCTAGGTACCCGACGCACCAAGCTCTCCGTAACAAGGGGCCTAGGTACCTGACGCACCAAGCTCTCCGTAACAAGGGGCCTAGGCACCCGACGCACCAAGCCCTCCATAACAAGGGGCCTCTGTACCCGACGCACCAAGCTCTCCGTAACAAGGGGCCTAGGTACCTGACGCACTGAGCCCTCCATAACAAGGGTCCTCTGTACCTGACGCACCCAGCTCTCCGTAACAAGGGGCCTAGGTACCCGATGCACCAAGCTCTCCGTAACAAGGGGCCTCTGTACCCGAAGCACCAAGCTCTCCGTAACAAGGGGCCTAGGTACCTGACGCACCAAGCTCTTCGTAACAAGGGGCCTAGGCACCCGACGCACCAAGCCCTCCATAACAAGGGGCCTAGGTACCTGACGCACCAAGCTCTCCATAACAAGGGACCTAGGTACCCGACGCACCAAGCTCTCCATAACAAGGGACCTAGGTACCCGACGCACCAAGCTCTCCGTAACAAGGGGCCTAGGTACCTGACGCACCAAGCTCTCCGTAACAAGGGGCCTAGGTACCTGACGCACCAAGCTCTCCGTAACAAGGGGCCTAGGTACCTGACGCACCAAGCTCTCCGTAACAAGGGGCCTAGGTACCAGACGCACCAAGCTCTCCATAACAAGGGGCCTAGGTACCAGACGCACCAAGCTCTCCATAACAAGGGGCCTAGGTACCTGACGCACCACGCTCTCCATAACAAGGGACCTAGGTACCCGACGCACCAAGCTCTCCATAACAAGGGACCTAGGTACCCGACGCACCAAGCTCTCCGTAACAAGGGGCCTAGGTACCTGACGCACCAAGCTCTCCGTAACAAGGGGCCTAGGTACCTGACGCACCAAGCTCTCCGTAACAAGGGGCCTAGGTACCTGACGCACCAAGCCCTCCTTAACAAGAGGCCTAGGTACCTGACCACCAATCCCTCGGTAATAAGCGGCCTAGGTTTTACCTCTTCTTACCAAGAGATGGAACCCCATCACTCCTAATCCTGCTTTTCATTGACTTTTATTCTCTTCTGGAGAGGCCTCACTGGTTGCCGGTTCCTGACCCGCGGCACCAAGCCCTCCATAACAAGGGGCCTAGGTACTGGAGGCACCAAGCTCTCCGTAACAAGGGGCCTAGGTACCTGACGCACCAAGCTCTCCATAACAAGGAGCCTAGGTACCTGACGCACCAAGCTCTCCATCACAAGGAGCCTAGGTACCTGATACACCAAACCCTCCATAACAAGGGTCCTAGGTACCCAAAGCACAGAGCCCTCGATAACAAAGGGCCTAGGTACCTGACACACTGAGCCCTCGATAACAAGGGGCCTCTGTACCTGATGCACCAAGCTCTCCATAACAAGGGGCCTAGGCACTTGACGCACCAAGTCCTCCATAACAAGGGGCCTAGGTACATGACGCACCAAGCTATCCATAACAAGGGGCCCCGGTACTTGACGCACCGAGCGCTATGTTACAAGGTGCCTAGGTACCTGAGGCACCAGGCGATCCATACCAAGGGTCCTAGGTACCTGAGGCAGCAAGCCCTCCCTAACAAGGGGCCTAGGCACCTGACGCACCGAGCCCTCTATAACAAAGGGCCTGGGTACCCGACTCGCCAAGCCCTCCATAACAAGGGGCCCAGGTACCTGAGGCCCCATGCCCTCCATAACAAGGGGCCTCGGTACCTGGCGCCCGAAGACCTCCATAATAAGTGCCTAGGTACCTGATGCACCAAGCTCTCCTTAACAAGGGGCCTTAAAACCTGAGGCACCAAGCACTTCATAACAAGGGTCCCCGGTACTTGACGCACCAAGCCCTCCGTAACAAGGGGCCTAGGTACCTGAGGCACCAGGCCCTCCATGCCAAGGGGCCTCTGTACCCGACGCACCAAGCCTTCCACAACAAGGGGCCTAGGTACCTGACGCACTGAGCTCTCCATAACAAGGGGCCTAGGTATCTGACGCATCAAACCCTCTATAACAAAGGCCCACTGTACCTGACGCACCGAGCCCTCCACAACAAAGGGCCCCGGTACCTGACGCACAGAGCCCTCCATAACAAGGGGCCTCTGTACCTGACGCACCAAGCTCTCCGTAACAAGGGGCCTAGGCACCCGACGTACCAAGCTCTCCGTAACAAGGGGCCTAGGTACCGGACGCACCAAGCTCTCCATAATAAGGGGCCTCTGTACCTGACGCACTGAGCCCTCCATAACAAGGGGCCTCTGTACCTGACGCACCCAGCTCTCCATAACAAGGGGCCTAGGCACCCTACGCACCAAGCTCTCCGTAACAAGGGGCTTAGATACCTGACGCACTGAGCCCTCCATAACAAGGGGCCTCTGTGCCTAATGCACCAAGCTCTCCGTAACAAGGGGCCTAGGCACCCGACGCACCAAGCTCTCCGTAACAAGGGGCCTAGGTACCTGACGCACCAAGCTCTCCATAACAAGGGGCCTAGGTACCTAATGCACCAAGCTCTCCAAAACAAGGGGCCTAGGTACCTGACGTACCGGGCCCTCCATAACTAGGGGCCTCTGTACCTGACGCACCAAGCCCTCCATAACAAGGGGCCCCGGTACCTGATGCACCAAGCCCTCCATAACAAGGGGCCTCTGTACCTGATGCACCGAGCCCCCCATAACAAGGGACCTCTGTACCTGACGCACCAAGCTCTCCGTAACAAGGGGCCTAGGCACCCGACGCACCAAGCTCTCCGTAACAAGGGGCCTAGGCACCCTACGCACCAAGCTCTCCGTAACAAGGGGCCTAGGTACCTGACGCACTGAGCCCTCCATAACAAGGGGCCCCGGTACTTGACGCACCGAGCGCTATGTTACAAGGTGCCTAGGTACCTGAGGCACCAGGCGATCCATACCAAGGGTCCTAGGTACCTGAGGCACCAAGCCCTCCATAACAAGGGGCCTAGGTACCTGATGTATCAAACCCTCTATAACAAAGAGAACGCACCAAGCTCTCCTTAACAAGGGGCCTAGGTACCTGAGGCACCATGCCCTGCATAACAAGGGGCCTCGGTACCTGACGCCCAAAGACTACCATAACAAGGGCCTAGGTACCTGATGCACCAAGCTCTCATTAACAAGGGGCCTTAGAACCTGAGGCACCAAGCCCTCCATAACAAGGGGCCTAGGCACCTAATGCACGAGCCCTCTATAACAAAGGGCCTGGGTACCCGACTCACCAAGCCCTCCATAACAAGGGGCCTAGGTACCTGAGGCCCCATGCCCTCCATAACAAGGGGCCTCGGTACCTGACGCCCGAAGACCTCCATAATAAGTGCCTAGGTACCTGATGCACCAAGCTTTCCTTAACAAGGGGCCTTAAAACCTGAGGCACCAAGCACTTCAAAACAAGGGTCCCTGGTACTTGACGCACCAAGCCCTCCGTAACAAGGGGCCTAGGTACCTGAGGCACCAGGCCCTTCATGCCAAGGGGCCTCTGTACCGGACGCACCAAGCCTTCCATAAGAAGGGGCCTCTGTACCTGACGCACCAAGCCCTCCATAAGAAGGGGCCTCTGTACCTGACGCACCAAGCCCTCCATAACAAGGGGCCTCTGTACCTGATGCATCGAGCCCTCCATAACAAGGGGCCTATGCACCCGACGTACCAAGCTCTCCGTAACAAGGGGCCTAGGTACCTGACGCACCAAGCTCTCCGTAACAAGGGGCCTAGGTACCTGACTCACTGAGCCCTCCATAACAAGGGGCCTCTGTACCTAATGCACCAAGCTCTCCATAACAAGGGGCCTAGGCACCCGACGCACCAAGCTCTCCGTAACAAGGGGCCTAGGTACCTGACGCACAAAGCTCTCCATAACAAGGGGCCTAGGCACCCGACGCACCAAGCTCTCCGTAACAAGGGGCCTAGGTACCTGACGCACCAAGCTCTCCATAACAAGGGGCCTAGGTACCTAATGCACCAAGCTCTCCAAAACAAGGGGCCTAGGCACCCGACGCACCAAGCTCTCCGTAACAAGGGGTCTCGGTACCTGACGCACCAAGCTCTCCATAACAAGGGGCCTAGGCACCCGATGCACCAAGCTCTCCGTAATAAGGGGCCTAGGTACCTGATGCACCAAGCTCTCCATAACAAGGGGCCTCCTTACCTGACGCACCAAGCTCTCCATAACAAGGGGCCTCCTTACCTGACGCACCAAGCTCTCCATAACAAGGGGCCTAGGCACCTGACGCACTGATGCAACAAGCTCTCCATAACAAGGGGCCTAGGTACCCGACGCACCAAGCTCTCCGTAACAAGGGGCCTAGGTACCTGACGCCCAAGCTCTCCATAACAAGGGGCCTAGGTACCTAATACACCAAGCTCTCCAAAACAAGGGGCCTCTGTACCTGACGCACCAAGCCCCCCATAACAAGGGGCCCCGGCACCTGACTCACCAAGCCCTCCATAACAAGGGGCCTCTGTACCTGACGCACCAAGCCCTCCATAACAAGGGGCCTAGGCACCCGACGCACCAAGCCCTCCATAACAAGGGGCCTCTGTACCTCACGCACCAAGCCCTCCATAACAAGGGGCCTAGGCACCCTACGCACCAAGCTCTCTGTAACAAGAGGCCCCGGTACCTGACGCACCAAGCCCTCCATAACAAGGGGCCTAGGCACCCGACGCACCAAGCCCTTCATAATCCATAACAAGGGGCCTAGGTACCTGACGCACCAAGCTCTCCATAACAAGGGGCCTAGGCACCCTACGCACCAAGCTCTCTGTAACAAGAGGCCCCGGTACCTGACGCACCAAGCCCTCCATAACAAGGGGCCTAGGCACCCGACGCACCAAGCCCTCCATAATCCATAACAAGGGGCCTAGGTACCTGACACACCAAGCCCTCCATAACAAGGGGCTAGGCACCCGACGCACCAAGCCCTCCATAATCCATAACAAGGGGCCTAGGTTCCGGACGCACCAAGCCCTCCAAAACAAGGGGCCTAGGCACCCGACGCACCAAGCTCTCCGTAACAAGGGGCCTAGGTACCTGACGCACCAAGCTCTCCATAACAAGGGGCCTAGGCACCCGACGCACCAAGTTCTCCGTAACAAGGGGCCTAGGTACCTGACGCACCAAGCTCTCCATAACAAGGGGCCTAGGTACCTGACGCACCAAGCTCTCCATAACAAGGGGCCTAGGCACCCGACGCACCAAGCTCTCCGTAACAAGGGGCCTAGGTACCTGACGCACCAAGCTCTCCATAACAAGGGGCCTAGGTACCTGACGCACCAAGCTCTCCATAACAAGGGGCCTAGGCACCCGACGCACCAAGCTCTCCATAACAAGGGGCCTAGGCACCCGACGCACCAAGCTCTCCGTAACAAGGGTCCCAGGTACCTGATGCACCAAGCTCTCCATAACAAGGGGCCTCCTTACCTGACGCACCAAGCTCTCCATAACAAGGGGCCTCCTTACCTGACGCACCAAGCTCTCCATAACAAGGGGCCTAGGCACCTGACGCACTGAGCCCTCCATAACAAGGGGCCTCTGTACCTAATGCACCAAGCTCTCCATAACAAGGGGCCTAGGCACCCGACGCACCAAGCTCTCCGTAACAAGGGGCCTAGGTACCTGACGCCCAAGCTCTCCATAACAAGGGGCCTAGGCACCCTACGCACCAAGCTCTCCATAACAAGGGGCCTAGGTACCTAATGCACCAAGCTCTCCAAAACAAGGGGCCCCGGCACCTGACGCACCAAGCCCCCCATAACAAGGGGCCCCGGCACCTGACGCACCAAGCCCTCCATAACAAGGGGCCTCTGTACCTGACGCACCAAGCCCTCCATAACAAGGGGCCTAGGCACCCGACGCACCAAGCCCTCCATAATCCATAACAAGGGGCCTAGGTACCTGACGCACCAAGCCCTCCATAACAAGGGGCCTAGGCACCCGACGCACAAAGCCCTCCATAATCCATAACAAGGGGCCTAGGTACCTGACGCACCGAGCCCTCCATAACAAGGGGCCTAGGCACCCGACGCACCAAGCCCTCCATAACAAGGGGCCCCGGTACCTGACGCACCAAGCCCTCCATAACAAGGGGCCTATCATGCTTAAGATGTTTCTGAAAAAAAGCTCTTTGGTGCGTTCATGCAGGTCAAACCTGTTTTCAAAAGATTGTGTGTGTATCCCTGATACTGAATACCCTCTCAGGGTAGACCCGTGTACCCTGGGGTGGAGAGGAAGGCCTGGCCCTGGAGTGGGTTGCTTCATTTCAAGCCTCATAGCTCCACAGTGGAGACTGATGTACACAATATCTGGTTTAGTTGGTGATGAAGGGCATTCATGGGAAGCCCCACAGCTTCCTGAAGGGCTTCATTGGGAGCAGTCATTCTTAGTTTTCCACCAAGCGCGAAAGCACTGTGGTTTCTATTTTTTGTGCTTTTTGCAGTAGACTGCTCTGAACCACCCAGTGTTCAGATGAAGCTCTGGAGTTGGTCAGTGGTCACCTAGGCCGCGACCCTACCCTTGTCTACATCCAACGTCCTTTCGTATGTAGACCAGCGGCTATGCATATGTGTTAATGTCTGAATGCAATCAAGGAGGTCCTCCAGGCCTTTCTTAAAGGGCCTCAAAGAAGCACCAGGGCCATCCTGGGAAGGCCCACAGAGGCCATCCAAAGTGGCATTGCTCTGTTCATGTTGTCAAGTACTGCTGAGGGACTGAGCAGGACTGGTAATATTTCTTGTTCCACCCTGCGAGGACAGTGCCCCCATAGTCAGATGTTCCCTGCGTACCTGTGCCTTGGTGGACAGCTATTTGTTGAAAAGGGCTTCAATAAAGAGAACGCTGGATCGTCTGGAAGTCTGCATGATTGGTGATGGAAAAGGACAACCAAAAGTAAAATCTAGTTAGGTTTTTCCAAACAACTTTTATGCAACTAGTCTCCACTGAAATATTTCTATGTTAAATTATGTTGATATGTATCAAATCTGTACACTGCTCTCCTGGTCACCCTCTCCTTTTTAATAAAAATGCCCCTGGCCCATCCGAGGAAAATATTGAAAACAAATGTGGAAGCCCGTGCTTGTGTTACTATTTTTTTTATTTTTTTTACATTTTCACAGCATAATCGAGTATGTCACGTGTTTGCAGCAATGTTCTTCTTTTTTATGTGATTTTTGGCCCTGTTGGGATCACAGGGGTACACTACCATCACACCTAGGAGGCCAGGGTATTTCTATTCTGCCCCCTTTTCTTTCCTTGAAACATTTTTTGTGCGACTCTGCTAAAGAAGAGTCTCAAGATGGCTGCCAACACTTCCTAGTTGAAGTGCTGGCAGCCAATCAGACCTCACCATGAAATCTGTGCTTTGGTTCCGCCCAGATATTCTTATTTACTTTCCCTTAGATTTCTCACCTCAACAACTACTGAACAAATTTACACCAAATAACAAAGTGTGATCATTGCACCAAAATCTACCTTCATGCCAAATTTGGTGTAATGCAGTCCAGTGATTTGGTTTGTACTCTTGTTTAAAGCTCCTATGGGCATTAACATGGGAAATTATATATGTTTCTCCTTCCCCGCCCCCCCCCCCCCCCCCCCCCAACCCCTTTTTTTCAGCCGCTGCTTTATAGATCACCCCGAAAATTTCCATGCAACACAATACTCACTGACACTTTTTGGGAAAATGTCACCAAGAATCGTCAAAGGGCACCGAAGATGTAAGCAGATTAAAAAAAAAAAAAGAAAAATACTATTTCTATAGAAACATGGTCCTAACTCTACTGGACCCCTGAGGAAGGGAAGCGGAGGATAGGACACACTTTCAGGAGAGAACAAGACTTCATCACAAGAACACCTCTCCACTGAATACCAGAAGAGAAGTGGAATAGCGGCCAAAGGACACCTGGAGGCAAACTGTGTAAACTGAAATGAAACCCCGAGCCACAGCTGGGGCACCGTAGAAAAACTTGCCCAAGACTGGCAGAACTGGGGTCTTTCGTTGCTGCTCTACATGCCAGTCGTCGTAACGAGCAGTAGGTAAGTAATTTAAGTCCAATATATTAATTGCGGCTATTCTGAGAACTTTACTAGGCTTCACTATTAGATGGGTGAAGGACCCTTTTCCAAATTAGGGATGGGATAGTTGTGGATGTGGCCGGGTTGTTATATGTGAGGCAATAAGCCAGTCTTGGTTGGGGAGATGAGATGGACTCATCACCATCGTTGGTAACAGAGGAATATTGGAGAACGGTCGGCAGTAGTTATCCGAGATCATGAAGGAGATGCTGGAGAAGGACCTGTTGTGAGTTTCTCGAATCCTGGAGATTCTCATCTCTTGCAGCTGGACGTTCCTTACCACCCTAGCTCTCCTTCTTGATATTGCCCACCAGCCATAAGAAAAAACTAAAAAAAGCTGTGACTCGGTGCGTGCTAGTCGCGTCCTCCTGCTTTTATGACTTGTAACCTGCTGCATAGCAGCCGCACTGCTCTACAAAATGGCTGACCTTGGCAAAGCAAATAGCTCTTGCATAGGCGAAATCTATTGGCTTTGTCAGTCTTTGTTGTCCTTCCCTCTTTTATGCACACATCTTTAGAAACCTATGGCTTCGTCGACATTGAGCCCTTGACGGAAAAGTGGGATTCCTTTAATCCTTCTGTGAACCGTCCTCTGCCTTGGGTTCCCCTCCCAGATCTCTCAACTCCACACTTTTTAAACGATTATCACACAAGCAGAACATGGGTCAGCCGAAGAATCCTGTTCTTGGACTCTTCTTTTCAGCAGTCTGGTAATTCTCGGAGTCCCTTTTCTTCATAAATCTTTTTTTGTCTTTTCTTCTAGGTTATGTTTCACTCTGTTCTACCTGTAATGCAGACGAGTTTGCTTTTGCCGGTTCTAAACTTGACAAGACTCTGGGTTTTTATTATTCTGTCTCACCAACCATACCACCTTGATCTTCCTCTGTTTCTCACTTTCCGTCTGTTTAAAAAAAAAATGTAATTCCTTTTATCCTGGATTTTATTTTTCCTTCCCAGTGCCAAACATATGGCTGCTTCCCCTGACCCTCTGCCATCTACCCTAGTTTACAGTTTATTTTCACTTTTTGTCTTCTTTTCCTATTCACTTACTAGCCTCTTCTGGTTTTTTTTCAGCTTCTTATTAAACTGCCTTTGACCTGCCCTTGCTCAAGACCCATCTGGTAACTCCTTAGATCCGTCTCATTCTCGCCCCTTGCGTCACATGTAAACACAATTCTGAATGCATTTCTCTTTCTCGACTTAGTTGCATTCATCAAACCCATCGTCTTGTCTCCAAAGTGCAGCTGGTTTTGTGTCCAGGCCAATTTCAATTCAAAATCTTTATTTGAATTTTTGCAAATTCATAAAAGCAATACAAATACAATCCCAAGACAGATGACCATAATTACAAGTATGTTTAAAAGCGGTACAATATTAGTTACAGATAAAATAGCAATAGGGTACAAACATTTATTACGGGTGTTCCATTGTTTTCCGAACATGAGTAATAACTCTTAGAAAGGTACTAGTACGAAATATCAGTTCTTCATTATTCAAAGTTAGCAACATCAAATTTGATTCCACCAGGGAGAGTGGTCTATATTTTTTAAAATACGGTGCTAAAAACCATTTGAAATATTTTTGATAAAATTTACAAAAGAAAAAGAAGTGTAAGTCGGTTTGCAGGCTCGCATTGTCACATGGGCACAAATTATTTCCAGATTTTAAGAAAGAGTAGCCTAATGGGAAACATAATAAAAATCTGACAGTGCCAGCCCTTGGGCGAAAAAGTAAAGATCCCTCCCAATTTGTCATGGGCAACGTAAGATACAATGGGATTTGTTGTGTATACAGATCTTTTTCCACATAAACCTGGATAGTTGGTTTAGTTACTTCCCTTGCCAATCTTTCTTCGCTATAAAGTGCATACAGTGCAGATTTTAAAATGTTTATATCTTTGGGCTCAATTTTGCTAGGGTCAAGGAAAAGATGTCCTATGCCTACGCTGCTTAGTTTTTTTTAAAAACTCCAGCGAGCCAGGGGATCAGCATCCCTTTTTCGCAGTTGAGGCAGTCTCTTATAATGTCATGGGTCAGGCTGGCCAAATTATTCTTCCAGACAGCAAGCCAAAACATTGCTGGTCTAGAGGCAATAAAATCTGATATGCAATGCAAGTTCAGTTCGCAATGGCAAATGTATTCTGAGGAGGAAATTGGTGCTCCAAGGATTTTTCTACAGAAGCGGTTTTCCTCAGTCTGGATACTCGATGTTTTGCCCAGACCCCAAATCTCTGCCCCATAAGTGGCTACTGGCACACATTGTGATTTAAAAAATGTTTTAATTGCTTTTGTGGCATCTACTTTCTTAGGCCGTGGAAGGCTAAGAATAGAATTAATGGATTTTGAGAACTTGCTCGTGGCATGGACCAAATGTCCACACCACGAGCTGCTCGCAGCAAAAACCATTCCTAGGTAGGGGAAAGTGTTAGTGGAGTAAAGTTTGTCAGATCCCACCAAAATAACACTTAGTTGTCTCTTCCCCGGGCCTCAGGACATAATAAAAGATTTTTTTAAATTTACTTTAAGATCAAGTTTTCCCATGTATTGAGCAAAATCTTTTACCAGGCTACGTAAGGCATTCGGAGTAAGACCCATGAGCACCGCATCATCTGCGTAAAGCTGTGTCGGTAGCAGTCCCCCCCCCCCTTATTTTTGGGACGTCACTAGTTGCCAGTTTTAAAGATTTGTTTAATCCGTTTATATAGGTAATTGTCCCAGGGGGGGCTGCTCGGCTGGGAACTGCCCTGAAGAGACTGAAGGGCTAGGGGTGAACACAAAGATTGAATCCTTAATTAGTGATTTCAAAGAGGGTTTTATTGGGGTATAGGTCTTCCTCTGCATTGCAAACAGGGCATTATCCGTGTCCTTATAAGGGGAAAGGGGGAAGGGGTAGCAGTATCAGGAGGAAAAGGGGGGCCGCAGTCTTGGATCAATGTGAGTAGTCACTCCCTTGAAAGACCGCGGGGTTCGTATAGAGGTTATCAGTACAGGTAAAGTGGTGGGCTGGGTACTTCCGTTGCCGTACTCCGATGTTCCAGCTGACTCTGAGAGGAGGACCTTTGGCTACTCTGGTCTCCGTTCTGGTCGGCCCGCCGTGGCTGTAGCTGATGTCTTCAGCTTCGGGCGAAGGGTCCACAATACCAAGAAAGCAAAAAGAAGGATATCGGTTACTGGGATGACCAGTATAATTATCGTAGGGGCCGGGGAGTGCAGGAAACCAAGTGCCGGTGAGGGTTTTTCCCAACGTAGCTCAGTGCTCTCAGTGCTCATGAAGGGAGGGGCACAGGGGATAATATGTACACGGTATACAGCGGCTTTACTCGGTAGGGAGACTTCTCCGTCCCACCCACCCCGCAACTCTGCCCCGTACCTTGTTAAGCCACGCTCCTCCCTCGGGAACGTGGCGGGGCGATGCACAGAGACGTTGGCATCCTGGCTTGATGTTATCAGCTGGGCTCGTCTGCTCCTCGTCTTCTTCCTCCGGATACTTCCTCGCGTTGCTTCTCCTCCTCACCGCACCGTCTTCGTCCTCCAGGGAAACGCCGTCCGTCGTTGCAGTAACACTTCCGCCTTTTGACGTCCCACCGCTGTAGAGGGGCGGGGCTGCACCTTCCTCGTCGTTCCAATTAAAGGAGCCAGGTCCCGTGTCTGATGCTGTCCCGCAGCCGTCCTGCTCCTCCCTCCACGAGTTATCTGGCAGCTGTGGGGACAACGGGCATGGTGAGAGGGGAGCGGCGGACCACCACTCCGGGGCGTTACTCTGCATGGGTTCTCCTAGTCCAAGTGCCCCGTCACAGTAATGAATAACAGGGGTGCTAAAATGCACCCCTGCCTGACTCCTCTTTCTACTTTGATGGGCTCTGACACTCCCCATCCCCCCTCCCATCCCAATCCTTACTTGTGCCCTTGTGTCAGTGTGCAAATATGCAAGAAAGTGTACAAGCGATTCGTCTAACCCATATTCTAGGAGGATTAGCCACAGTTTAGACCGGTTTACTAGGTCGAATGCGGATGATAAATCCATAAACGCTAGGTAGATTGGTGCCGACCGAGCAATGGTATATTTACCGATTACTAAATTTAGATTTAGACACTGCTCGGTTGTTCCAAACTCACTTCTGAACCCCATTTGGCAGGATTCTAAGATCCCCATATCATCTGCCCACTCATTTATTCTGTTATATAATCCTCGCCCCAAGATTTTAAGAGTATTATCCAGGAGCGAGATGGGTCTGTAGTTTATTGGGTCTGTTCTTTCTCCTTTTTTATATATGGGCACGATTATGCTTGTAGACCATGTATCTGATATTTGCACTAAAGGTAGGCTGTTAAAAAAAAATTTCAGAATGGGTACCCAAAGTTCAGGGTTCTATTTGATGATATCTATTGGAAGGCCGTCAGGCCTGGGGACTTTGTTACCGAGACTTGGTTTAATCCCCGCGATAACCTCTCCTAAGCTAATCTCTAGGGGGCGCAAATCGCCTAGTGCGAAATTATTGCTGACATTTGGAGGTGATGCATACACTTTAGAAAAGTGATCCTCCCATTGGCAACTTGAAATGGAACAGCTTATTACTGACGTTTGTGAGCCCATGTTGCGCATATTTTTTACTGCAGCCCAAAAGGTTGTTCCTTTTTTCCCTGAAGCAGAAACAGAGAGGTCTTCCCAACGTTCTGACAAAATATTTGCCTTACGTTTCCCAATCTCAAATTTGTACCTCCTTTCTTGCCTCCCTAACCTCGGTTTGGCATCTAGGCTTACCATTCAGTGCCTTACATAGAACTCTGTTTGCAGCTGAACAGTTATTGTCGAACCACTTAGGGTCCGTATTAATATTACGACTAGGAACGGTTAAAAGTGTTTTTACGACTGTGCACAAATTAGAAAAATCTGAGATCACCCTTTGGTGATTCCCATCAGATAGTGTGCATGGATCTATTAGATTTTGATGTTTAGTTGTGAGCTGATTAGTTATACTACCACAATCCACCTTCCTCCATTAGATCTTAAATTATTTGTGACAGGAGTTATGTCTCTGGCCCCTACAGTACTTTTATACACTGGCGAGGACCCTAGGCCAATGTTTGCAACCACGGCATTATGATCTCCGAAAGCGGTCTCAATAACCTTGGCCTCCGTGAGGTTATCAGTGAGCTCAGGTGACATAAAAATGTAATCTACAGTTGAGGAGTGGTCTCTGCCTCTAAATGTAGGAACATAATTATTATTGGGGGTAGGGCTTTCGTCCATGATATTAATTAGCATGTGTTCACAGGTAAGCAAGTCCAATTCTTCTCCCCTTTTTACTGCACGGTCACATCGGGTATTTAACCCTGGTTGATCCGACAGAATTTTGGCGTTAAAGTCCCCAGCTAGGATAATCCTTTTACCTATACTATTTTCTGAAGGTTCAGTTATATTAGACAAAATTTTAGAGAGTTCGGTCAAATTTTTATTTGGGATAGAATGAAAGTCATTGTTATGAAAGTTAATTTCATAAAAGGGAATCTTTCTTTTATATTCGATAATCTGTATGTTTGCGCTTTTAGTGGATATTGCTTTAATGCTGCCATCTGCAGTAATCCTAATACCCGTTAGTAGGCCACCCATCGGTCTACCATGATTAGGTTTCACTGCAGTTATACCATTGCAGTGAAAACCCTCTACATGTAGGTTGGTGGTGGCTCATGTTTCTTGGAACATAATTATATCTTTATCGGAAAGGATCTTTAACCAGTCTGGATCAGATAGTCTTGGCTCCAATCCTGCCACGTTCCAACTAAGGATCGCAAGGTCAGATTTAGCTGATGTATTAGGACAGACACTTCCAATACTTTCAATGGGCATAGTCACCTCAATGGAGGATCTTCTTATGTGTATCGTACTATCCATGCCCTTGCCACTACTTATAGTTGGTGCTATCATCTCCTGTTTGTTTAACCGTGTGGATGAGGGATGTCCCTCAACGGGGGATACTATTCCATTTAGTCAAGTCAAGTCAGATAATTTATATTGCGCGCTACATACCCAGAGGGTCTCAAGGCGCTTGAAGAAGGGTGGGGAATTACTGGTCGAAAATCCATGTTTTAAGTTGCTTTCTGAATGCTAGGTGGTTCTGAGTGAGGCGAAGGTGAGTGGGAAGTGAGTTCCAGGTTTTAGCTGCCAGGTAGGAGAAGGATCTTCCTCCCATGGTGGTTTTGTTGACGCGAGGTACAGCAGCAAGGGCTTGGTTGGAGGAGCGTAGCTGGCGGGAGGGGGTGTAGAAGGAAAGTCGTGTGTTGAGACATTCGGGTCCAAGTTCGTAAAGTGCTTTGTGAGCATGGGTTAGGAGGCAGAATGTTATCCTCTTATTAATGGGGAGCCAGTGGAGGTTTTTCAGGTGACTAGAAATGTGGTCTTTACGCGGGATGTCTAGTATGAGTCTGGCAGATGCTTTCTGGATGCGTTGGAGTTTTTTCTGAAGTATTGCGGTGGTACCGGCGTAAAGGGTGTTTCCGTAGTCCAGGCGACTCGTGACCAGTGCGTGGGTGACTGTTTTTCTAGTTTCGGTGGGAAGCCAGCGAAATGTTTTTTTGAGCATGCGAAGAATGTTGAAGCAAGATGATGATACGGCGTTGATTTGTCTGTTCATCGAGAGTGAGGAGTCCAGGATGATGCCCAGGTTCCGTGCGTGGTCCGTCGGGATGGGTGCTTTTCCAAGGGCCTCTGGCCACCAGGAGTCATCCCAGGCGGAGGGGGAGGTACCTAAGATAAGGACTTCTGTTTTGTCTGAGTTCAGTTTCAGACGGCTGTGCTTCATCCACTCGGCTACTTCTTTCATTCCTTCATGTAGGTTGGTTTTGGCTGTGTTCGGGTCTTTGGTGAGTGAGAGGATTAGTTGAGTGTCATCAGCGTAGGAGATGATGTTGAGGTTGTGTTGGCGTGCGATGGTCGCGAGGGGGCTCATGTATACGTTGAAGAGGGTGGGGCTGAGTGAGGATCCTTGTGGCACGCCACAGATGACTTCAGAGGCCTCTGACTTGAATGGTGGAAGGCGGACTCTTTGAGTTCTTCCGGTAAGGAACGAGGTGATCCATTCCAGTGCTTTTCCTTGGATTACGATGTTTCTGAGGCGTTGTACCAGGGTGCTATGACAGACTGTGTCGAAGGCTGCGGAGAGGTCAAGGAGGATGAGGGCGACTGTGTCTCCATTATCCAGTAGAGTTCGAATGTCGTCGGTAGCTGCGATGTGTGCGGTCTCAGTGCTGTGTTTTGCTCGGAATCCGGATTGTGAAGAGTCGAGTGATTTGTTGGTTTTGAGAAAGGCGGCGAGCTGGTTGTTCACAGCTTTCTCGATGACTTTGGCTGGGAAAGGAAGGAGCGAGATGGGGCGGTACTTTTTGAGTTCGGTGGGGTCTGCTGTGGGTTTTTTCAGAAAGGCACTGAGTTCGGCGTGTTTCCAGCTTTCAGGGAAGGTGGCGGAGTTTAGGGAGCAGTTGATGACGTCTCGGAGGTGTGGTGCAATGATGGAGTCTGCTTTGTTGAAGATGTGGTGAGGGCAAGGGTCTGTGGGGGATCCTGAGTGGATGGAGTTAATCAGGCGGATGGTGTCCTCAGTGGAGATTGGGTTCCATTCATTAAGGATGTTCAAGGGGGGTGAAGGTGCGGCAGAAGGTTGGGTGGGTTGGTCTCCGGGTTGGTTGTTGAAGCTGTTGTGGATGTCTGCGATTTTGTTGTGGAAGAACGAAGCTAGGGAGTCGCAAAGCGTTTGAGAGGGAGTGATGTCGTTGGAGTTGGCTGAGGGGTTGGTAAATTCTTTGACAATGTTGAATAGTTCTTTGCTGTTGTGGGCGTTGTTGTCTAGTCGGTTTTTGAATGCGGCTTTCTTGGCATTCCGGATCAGCTGGTGGTGTATGCGGGTGGCGTTTTTGAAGGCGTCCCTGGTGCTGGTGTTTGGGTCTTTTTTCCAGGCCTTCTCAAGGGAGCGACAGAGTTTCTTGGATTTCTTAAGGTCATCGTTGAACCAGGGAGCGTTTTTGCTGCCTAGTTTGATTTGACGTTTTTTCAGAGGTGCTAGGTCGTCGGCGCTGTTGGTTAGCCATTGAGTGAGGTTAGTGGCTGCTTGGTTGGGGTTCGAAGAGTGGGCAGGGGGGTTTTGAAGAAGCGATGAGGAGATCTGGTCAGTGGTGATTTTGTTCCAGTTTCTTCGCAGAGTAGGTTGAGGATGGTTATAGATTGTGGTCTTTTTGTAGGAAAAGTGAACGCAGCAGTGGTCCGTCCAATGGAGAACTGTGGTGTGACTGAAGGAGATATGTTTGCTGGATGTGAAGATGGGATCGAGTGTGTGGCCTGCGTAGTGAGTGGGGGTATTAACAAGTTGTTTGAGTCAGAGGTTTGCGAGATTGTCCAGAAGGGTGGTGGTGTTGCTGTCGTTGCTCTTTTCCAGGTGAAAATTGAGGTCTCCCAATAGAATGTAGTCCTCGGAGAGGATGGCGTGTGGGGTGATAAAGTCAGTGATGTCTTCACTGAATTGTGTGCGGGGTCCTGGAGGCCTGTAGAGGAGGGTGCCTCTGAGTGTGGTCTTGGGGTCGGTGTGGATCTGGAAGTGAAGGTGTTCGGCGCTAGCGAGGTTGACATCTGAGCTGGTTGAGATGCGGATGGAATTCTTATGGACGATAGCGATGCCTCCTCCTGTTTGTTCGGAGCGGTCCTTACGGATGATCTTGTAGCCGTCCGGGATGGCAATGGTGATGTCTGGGGCTGATGAGGCGTTCATCCATGTTTCTGTTAGGAAGGCGACGTCCGGAGAGATGGTGTCTAGTAGATTCCAAAGGTCGATGGCGTGTCTGTGGACCGAGCGGGTGTTGAGCAGGATGCATTTAAGGTGGTTAGCATTCGGGTTAAGAGACTGACAGCCCTTAAACAGCTGGTTATCTTTACAATCAAGCTTTCTAGGACCTTCCTGAACTCTGTAAGGATTGATTGTTGGTGTCAGTCAATCAACCATCTCTAAACAGCTATATCTGTTTGAAATAGGAACCCCTAAAAATTGTCCATAGGGCCTACGTCTCTTCCCAGGTTTCCTCCCCAGCTTCCCATGTTCCCTCCCCAACTTCCCCATTCTTCTCCCCAGTCATGGTAGCCCGATCTAGTCCAGTTCATGTCATGACCAGGCCAGGCACGACTTCTAGGGGGATAGAAGGAGAGTCGTTTGGTTTCTATATGTTTATAGGAGCCTTGTGTGTTCCAGGAGCATATGTAGTCTACAGTACGCGAGTCTTCAAAATTGATTATGACACAGTCACCCTGGGTAGTTTTACGCTCTTTTCCTATCCAGGGTACTCTGCGCATTGTTAGGATCCTACTTGTGCAGTGTGAGGGTAATGGGCGGTTGACATGAAGCCAGTATTGTGCTTTATTTTTTAGGGACCAGTTAGTTTCAACAATGTGGTCTGCCACCTCCGGGACCCCAATCATCACTACAACCAATGGACTTGCTTTTGGGGGGAGGTTGACTGTGCGTCTGTACTCTTTTTCACCCCTCTTCTGGTCCTTCTCAGGGGGCATTGAAATTGCCTTAGATTGGTTATCTATTTGTTTGTTAGGTTGGGGAGGTACGGAATCGTTTGTTTGTTTAGCTGGGTTTTTACTTGCTTGGGGTGCTGGTGTCTTTGGTGTTGCAATTGTATTCAGCACTTGTGCAGTCGTCTTCTTAGTCCCTGGATCTGTAGTGTTATTACTTCTAGATTTTGTCCCACCAGGAAGAGTAGCCCCGGGATTAGATGTATTCGGGGCATTCTTAGGAATAATTTTGGACGGAGCGTTCAAGCCAGCCAGTTGTTTCTCTATATTTTAAAATCTGGTCTCTATTGGAGAGAGATAGAATTTAAATAATTCCTCGATTTTTACTAACAAATTGCTAGTTGATTTACAACAATTGCGTGTGTCCCCCCCTATTGCCTGGATCTCTGTACTTCCTAAGACCAAGTCCTCATTTGTCTCATCAGAGATTGGGTTATTATTCCCATTTTTTAGGTTGGGGTCTTTTGCTTTACT
The DNA here is from genome assembly GCF_964263255.1 of Lissotriton vulgaris. Taxonomy (NCBI): domain Eukaryota; kingdom Metazoa; phylum Chordata; class Amphibia; order Caudata; family Salamandridae; genus Lissotriton; species Lissotriton vulgaris. The sequence continues at coordinate 1,098,900,787 of NC_141698.1, forward strand.
TTGCTTTTTCTTTGGTGCACACTTCTCTTTAGTCATTGGCACCTTCACTTGTTTCTTTTGCTTCTGTATAGCACCCTCTCTCCTACCCCTTGACTGCCTATTCCATTCTTCATCATCTGGTGTATGATTGATAACTAGTTCAGGGGACTTTTCTAGTGACAGACTTAGTTGGGAGTCTGTTAAGAGTTGGGATGCAGACAGGTCGATTACATTTGGCATGTTAAGTGTTTCTTTCCTGTCATCGATTGAGGGGCCAGGATCCTGGGTTTGTGCTGGAGTTCTGGCTGAGGCAAGAAGACCCAAGGATGAGCGCCTGGCTAGTTGTAAGTCTTGGGATACTCTACGTTCAAGGAGAATGATGCCCTGATCTATGGCTTTATTCGCCCTTGTTATAAAGTTATCCAGTGGGCCAATTATCTGCCCTCCTCCCGCCGCGGTTTTACTCCTGTTCCCCCTCGTAGACATATTGTTCTTCAAAGTATGACTGTCAGTTAACAACTAATTCCACGCAGGTAGAGAGAAACATATAGAAAAGCAGAGTGGCTTTATGGCAAATACGAAAACCAAGAGGGGGGGCCCGGTTCGGTCACAAACTGTCTCTAACGGGCTCAAACGGGCCCGCCCTTGGCCCGGGCTTCGCCCGGCGCTCCCGCGCAGCGTGAGGGTGGTCTTGTAATATAGATGTAATAGTGGCGTCTAGGGGGCGGGGCAGTCAGGGGGCGCAGACCAGATGACAGAGGTCAAGCAGGGACTCCTGGGAATGCGAGTCCCTGCAGCGCTCCACCCCTGATTCGCTCTCACCTCCGCCCCAGGCAAACAGCAGAGCGATGGCACAGGGCGGTGTAACTCACACCGCGCAGCGGCACCCGCGAAGCGGGTGCGGAAAGGCGTTGATGGAGAATTGAAGAAGAATCCAAAGGGCAGCATCCCAGGTACAGCAGCATGCGCGTTTCAAAAGTTCCCGCCAAGCCTCAGAGTCCGGTTGTTCTTAAGGAGTTTGCCGTCTAGGGGGCGGGGCAGTCAGGGGGCGCAGACCAGATGACAGAGGTCAAGCAGGGACTCCTGGGAATGCGAGTCCCTGCAGTGCTCCACCCCTGATTCGCTCTCACCTCCTCCCCAGGCAAACAGCAGGGCGATGGCACAGGGCGGTGTATTGAAGAATTGAAGAAGAATCCAAAGGGCAGCGTCCCAGGTACAGCAGCGTGCGCGTTTCAAAAGTTCCAGGTAACTCCACAGTATTACTTTGTATTTTCAGTATCAGTCCTCATATATGGCACACAGCTTCCTTATTTTCTTCTTTTACTTGGCCTTTTTCCAGTTTGTGACACATTGTCTCTCCTTACTCTTCAAAACTCTGTTATGTTCTTATGCATCACTTGCTCTTCATGTGACCACATCCAGTCCTATATTTCTGCTCACACCTTCTTTGTCTTGAGAGAGCTCTCTCTGAGGCGTATCCAGTGTCCCTCAGACCTTGGTCTCCACCTCGTTTCTATTTTTTACTTTTCCACACTCTACGATTATAGACATTTCTTAAGTTTGAGGCCCAAACGCCTGACAGTGATTCCCAAATCTAATTTCCTTTTTCTCTTCTTTCCAGGTCCTATCACATTGAAGTCTCTGCTTGTCTCTTTTGTTGAGATAGGCATGACTTCTCATTTCCTCCAACTTGATCTTACAAAATGACTATGGTTTGGTTCTGTTCCTTCCTTCATTCAAAATCTGTGCCTTTTTAGGTCGAGCCTGGGCAGCGCATGAGCTGCTCTGCGAGGCAGGCTGTATGGACGTTAGGCATAGAAGCTCTGCCCATATCCCGCCGATCTACATTTGGCTCCTGTTACTGTCCTTGCAAAATCGTTGCTTTTCATTTCTAAATTGGCTTAGTCGTCCCTCCTTGGTATCGCTTTGTCTGCATTTGTATGCTCCCATAATGACTGGACAGTTTACTTGTGTCGTTACGCGTTCTGCTTTATAAGTCGATGAACACTATTTTCTTTAATGATCTTCCCCTATTCCTCCGATGACATCGCAGCATGCTTTCAGCAATGTATTTATTTAAATTACATCGCTGTCCGCTTTAACTATAGTGGCAGCGCTGATTTAATTATTTCATTTACGGCAAGGTCCGCTTTCACTTTAGCGGCCACACTTATTTAATTATTTATTTAACAGTGCGGGCCGCGTTTACATTAGCTGTTGCACTTATTTAATTAACAGCACGAGCCACTTGCACTTTAGCAGCCTCTCCATAGAAACTTTCTAAATGATTTTTTTTTCACTGTGGGTGAAAGCGCCCCTTAAGCGCTCTCACTTTGTTGGCCGTGCCTTGTTCTTTAGACACTGTTCACTGTACCCTGAATACAGGAGCAGCGTCTTAAAGAAAGGGCACACCCACCATTCAAGTGGTCTCGTATTTGTGAGAGTTTGAACTATTGGCTTTCAAAATATCAATGCCTTTATGTACCTGTTGCTTTTAAAAACACATAAATAAAAGGCTTCGTCAGTTACAATGCCAATATCTTATACTCTTGCAAATGCAAAACCTATTGCATTAAAAATGCTTGTTTTATTACTCCTCTCCCATTTTCACCTTGCTTTCTTTAATTCTGCTCATACGTTTGCTTTTCAGTTCGGTTCTTCAGACTTTTTCCTATCGAATCTCCTGTATCTCTAAAGAGTGTCCTTTTATTTTGTATAACATTTGTAAAATGTGATGATTTTCATCTTTTATTTCCAAAAACTGCTGCTTAAAACTTAAGTCTGCTCCCCTTAACTAATTCTGAACTCTCAAGCCTAATGCCTGGCTGTGGCTCATTGTGTCACGGAGGTCGGCGAGCAGCTGAACTCTCAAGCCTAATGCCTGGCTGTGGCTCATTGTGTCACGGAGGTCGGCGAGCAGCTGAACTCTCAAGCCTAATGCCTGGCTGTGGTTCATTGTGTCACGGAGGTCGGCGAGCCGCTGAACTCTTAAGCCTGATGCCTGGCTGTGGTTCATTGTGTCACGGAGGTCGGCGAGCAGCTGAACTCTCAAGCCTAATGCCTGGCTGTGGTTCATTGTGTCACGGAGGTCGGCGAGCAGCTGAACTCTCAAGCCTGATGCCTGGCTGTGGCTCATTGTGTCATGGAGGTCGGCGAGCCGCTGAACTCTTAAGCCTGATGCATGGCTGTGGTTCACTCTACGCTTTGGCCGGAGTGGTCGCTCCCAGCGCCCCTAGCGCCTCTGTGGTATCGTTAGCAGCGCTCTTGCAGGATTTTACTTTGTGATTTCAGCCTCAGCTGTGCCTGGCTGCCGCTTCGCTGTGTGTGCGCTTTGGCGTGATTGTGCTTGCATTTTGTACTGTATTGGCGCTCTGGCCGAGTTTGCTTCGTGGTTTCAGCCTCAGCTGTACCTGGCTGCCGCTTTGTTCAGTGGGCGCTTTGAGCTGTTTGTGATTGTATTTTTGCTGCATTGGCGCGTTCTCCCCAAGCGCTCTGTTGTGCTCCCCCCTCCTCCATTTTGTTTGTTGTTGTTGTGCGCAGCCCGCCCCGCCCCGCCTCCCAGCTGAGCCGCCCTCCCACAATCTACAAACGGCGCTTCCCGACCTGGAAGCGCTGTGACTCACTCTACGCTTTGGCCGGAGTGGTCGCTCCCAGCGCCCCTAGCGCCTCTGTGGTATCGTTAGCAGCGCTCTTGCAGGATTTTACTTTGTGATTTCAGCCTCAGCTGTGCCTGGCTGCCGCTTCGCTGTGTGTGCGCTTTGGCGTGATTGTGCTTGCATTTTGTACTGTATTGGCGCTCTGGCCGAGTTTGCTTCGTGGTTTCAGCCTCAGCTGTACCTGGCTGCCGCTTTGTTCAGTGGGCGCTTTGAGCTGTTTGTGATTGTATTTTTGCTGCATTGGCGCGTTCTCCCCAAGCGCTCTGTTGTGCTCCCCCCTCCTCCATTTTGTTTGTTGTTGTTGTGCGCAGCCCGCCCCGCCTCCCAGCTGAGCCGCCCTCCCACAATCTACAAACGGCCCTTCCCGACCTGGAAGCGCTGTGACTCACTCTACGCTTTGGCCGGAGTGGTCGCTCCCAGCGCCCCTAGCGCCTCTGTGGTATCGTTAGCAGCGCTCTTGCAGGATTTTACTTTGTGATTTCAGCCTCAGCTGTGCCTGGCTGCCGCTTCGCTGTGTGTGCGCTTTGGCGTGATTGTGCTTGCATTTTGTACTGTATTGGCGCTCTGGCCGAGTTTGCTTCGTGGTTTCAGCCTCAGCTGTACCTGGCTGCCGCTTTGTTCAGTGGGCGCTTTGAGCTGTTTGTGATTGTATTTTTGCTGCATTGGCGCGTTCTCCCCAAGCGCTCTGTTGTGCTCCCCCCTCCTCCATTTTGTTTGTTGTTGTCGTGCGCAGCCCGCCCCGCCTCCCAGCTGAGCCGCCCTCCCACAATCTACAAACGGCGCTTCCCGACCTGGAAGCGCTGTGACTCACTCTACGCTTTGGCCGGAGTGGTCGCTCCCAGCGCCCCTAGCGCCTCTGTGGTATCGTTAGCAGCGCTCTTGCAGGATTTTACTTTGTGATTTCAGCCTCAGCTGTGCCTGGCTGCCGCTTCGCTGTGTGTGCGCTTTGGCGTGATTGTGCTTGCATTTTGTACTGTATTGGCGCTCTGGCCGAGTTTGCTTCGTGGTTTCAGCCTCCGCTGTACCTGGCTGCCGCTTTGTTCAGTGGGCGCTTTGAGCTGTTTGTGATTGTATTTTTGCTGCATTGGCGCGTTCTCCCCAAGCGCTCTGTTGTGCTCCCCCCTCCTCCATTTTGTTTGTTGTTGTCGTGCGCAGCCCGCCTCGCCTCCCAGCTGAGCCGCCCTCGCCCCTCCCCCCTTCACTATCCATATATGACATTTCTTCCCGCGTGCAGCGTTCACGCGCAGCGACCGCGCCCAACCCGCGCCGAAGGTGCGCCAAAGGTAAGCCCGTCTACGCCCGTCCGCGCCTGGACCGCGCCCAGCGCCAGACCCCCTGCCCCTCGCGCCGCCCAGCCCTCTCGCATTACCTACGATGCCGCCACCCTCCTAGCCCTTAACCCCGGTCGCGCCCCCAACTGCGTCCAAGCCGCTCCTGGACACACCCATGGACCTTTCTCTTGCTACTCCTGCAAATTCATCGGCACCGTCCACATCTCCGCTGCGACCACACCACAGATCCCCGACCCCAATCACCTTCAGTGCATCCTTCTCAACACCCGATCAGTCCACAGGCACGCCATTGACCTATGGAATCTACTAGACACCATTTCTCCGGACATCGCCTTCCTTACGGAAACTTGGATGAATGCTTCCTCCGCACCAGACATCACCATTGCCATCCCTGAAGACTACAAGATCACTCGCAAAGACCGTACCAGCCACACAGGAGGAGGAATCGCTATCGTCCATAAGAAATCTATCCGCATCTCAACCAGCTCTGACGCCAACCTCGCCAACTCCGAACACCTCCACTTCCAGATCCACATCGACCCCAAGACCACACTCAGAGGCACCCTCCTCTACAGACCACCAGGACCCCGCGCAAAATTCAGTGAAGACATCACGGACTTCATCACTCCTCACGCGCTCCCCTCCAAAGACTATATTCTTCTGGGAGACCTCAACTTTCACCTTGAAAAGATAAACGACCACAACACCGCCACCCTCGTGGACAACCTCGCCAACCTCGGACTTAGACAACTAGTCACCTCCCCCACCCACATCGCAGGTCACACACTCGACCCCATCTTCACATCCAGCAATCATGTCTCCTTCAGCCACACTACGGATCTCCTCTGGACTGACCACAGCTGCGTTCACTTCACCTACAACAAGCCGAAACCCATCAACCATCCCCAACCTACCCTGCAAAGAAACTGGAACAAAATCACCACGGACCAAATCTCCGCATCGCTCCTTCGAAACTCCCCAGCCCTCTCTTCTAACGCTAACGAAGCCGCCGCCAACCTCACCCAATGGTTATCCAACACCGCCGACACCTTAGCTCCACTGAAAAAACGTCAAAGCAAACCTGGCAGCAAGAAAGCCTCATGGTTCAACGATGATCTCAAGAAGTCCAAGAAACTCTGCCGTTCTCTTGAAAAGGCCTGGAAAAAAGACCCAACCACCAGCACCAAGGACGCCTTCAAAAGCCCCACCCGCACTCACCACCAACTGATCCGAAAAGCCAAGAAAACAGCATTCAAGGATCGACTTGACAACAACGCCCACAACAGCAAGGAACTTTTCAACATCGTCAAGGAATTTTCCAATCCCTCGGCCAACTCCAACGACATCACCCCCTCTCAAACCCTCTGCGACTCCCTAGCATCTTTTTTCCACAACAAGATTGCAGACATCCACAACAGCTTTGACAACCAACCCGGAAACCAACCCACCCAACCTTCTGCCGTACCTTCACCCCCCTTGAACATCCTCAACGACTGGAACCCAATCTCCACTGAGGACACCATCCGCCTGATGAATTCCATCCACTCAGGATCCCCCACAGACCCATGCCCTCACCACATCTTCAACAAAGCAGACTCCGTCATAGCACCGCACCTCCGAGACGTCATCAACTGCTCCTTCAACTCCGCCACCTTCCCGGAAGACTGGAAACACGCTGAACTCACCGCCCTTCTGAAAAAACCAACAGCGGACCCCACCGAACTCAAAAATTACCGCCCCATCTCGCTTCTTCCATTCCCGGCCAAAGTCATCGAGAAAGCTGTCAACATCCAGCTCGCCGCCTTCCTCGAAGCCAACAAATCCCTCGACCCCTCACAATCTGGCTTCCGAGCAAAACACAGCACTGAGACCGCCCTCATCGCAGCAACAGACGACATTCGAACTCTACTGGACAATGGAGACACAGTCGCCCTCATCCTCCTCGACCTCTCCGCTGCCTTCGACACAGTCTGCCACAGCACCCTTCTACAACGCCTCAATAACATCGGAATCCAAGGAAAAGCACTTGAATGGATCACCTCGTTCCTCACCGGAAGAACCCAGAGAGTCCGCCTTCCTCCATTCAAGTCCGAGGCCTCTGAAGTCATCTGCGGCGTACCACAAGGATCCTCACTCAGTCCCACTCTCTTCAACGTATACATGAGCCCCCTCGCGGCCATCGCACGCCAACACAACCTCAACATCATCTCTTACGCGGACGACACTCAACTGATCCTTTCTCTCACCAATGATCCCAACACCGCCAAAACTAACCTACACGAAGGAATGAAAGAAGTTGCCGAATGGATGAAACAAAGCCGTCTGAAACTGAACTCAGACAAAACAGAAGTCCTCATCTTAGGTACATCCCCCTCTGCATGGGACGACTCCTGGTGGCCGGAAGCCCTCGGAAAAGCACCCATCCCGACAGACCACGCACGGAACCTTGGCGTCATCCTGGATTCTTCACTCTCAATGAACAGACAAGTCAGCGCCGTATCCTCTTCCTGCTTCAACATTCTTTGCATGCTCAGAAAAACATTTCGCTGGATCCCCTCCGAAACAAGGAAAACAGTCACCCACGCTCTGGTCACGAGCCGACTGGACTACGGAAACACCCTCTACGCGGGTACTACCGCAAAACTCCAGAAGAAACTCCAACGTATCCAAAACGCCTCAGCCAGGCTCATATTAGACATCCCACGCAACGAACACATCTCTAGTCACCTTAAAGACCTCCACTGGCTACCCGTCAATAAGAGGATCACTTTCCGACTGCTTACCCACGCACACAAATCACTCTACGACATCGGACCAGATTGCCTCAACTCACGACTGTCCTTCTACACCCCCTCCCGCCAACTACGTTCTTCCAACCAAGCCCTCGCCACTGTACCTCGCATCAACAAGACCACCATGGGAGGCAGATCCTTTTCATACCTGGCTGCTAAAACTTGGAACTCACTCCCCGCTTACCTTCGCCTCACCCAGAACCACCTAGCGTTCAGAAAGCAACTTAAAACATGGATATTTGACAAGTAATCCTCCACCCCTTCCTAAGCGCCTTGAAACCCACTGGGTATGTAGTGCGCTATACAAATTTTATGACTTGACTTGACTTGACTTGTCACGGAGGTCGGCGAGCCGCTGAACTCTCAAGCCTGATGCCTGGCCGTGGCTGATTGTGTCACAGAGGTCGGCGAGCCACTGAACTCTTAAGCCTGATGCCTGGCTGTGGTTCATTGTGTCACGGAGGTCGGCGAGCTGCTGAACTCTCAAGCCTGGTGCCTGGCTGTGGCTCACTGTGTCACGGAGGTCGGCTAGCCGCTGAACTCTTAAGCCTAATGCCTGGCTGTGGCTGATTGTGTCACAGAGGCTGGCGAGCCGCTGAACTCTTAAGCCTGATGCCTGGCTGTGGTTCATTGTGTCACGGAGGTCGGTGAGCCTCTGAACTCTCAAGCTTTCTGCCTGGCTGCGACCCAGCTCACAATCCTTTTGGAACCTCTGGCCCATAACAAGCCGAGCCTTCATGTTGCTTTTGCCTGCCACCCATGCTCTGCTCAAGATTTGGTGTTCAGGCCAGAGCTGCCGACTTTGGAACTGGGGAGCCAGGTTTGAGTCTGTGTTGCCTCCGCATCTTGTAATTATTGAATGTAACTGGTGTGCATGTCAAATTCGACAATACCTTTGGGTCGCGTTTGCACTATAGAAAACTGCAGAAAAAGGCACAGAGATAAAAGCAAAGCATTAACATAACAAGCACTGGCGTTGCCAATAGGTCTCGCAGTAGGAAAGTTGGAGCTATTGGTTTTGTAAATGACACATTTTATATTAATGTGATGGTTTTGAAAATCGCGAAATTAATAGTTTTGTCATTTACAATGCCAATACTTTTAACTTTTGCAAATGTGACACTCATAGTATTTGTAATGCAAATGTTTTGTATTTACGTGACTTAGATGTATTGATATTACAAATAACAATGGTTATGAAATTTTTTAAATAATTAATACTTAAAAGTTATTGTAATTTATAATGGCAATAGCTTAAAGTTTCGTAAATACCTTTTGTGAAGATTATGTTCAGTGTATTTTATTGTGAGGAAAATAAAAGAACAGAAGTGAAATATTAACGTCTTTTTGTGACATTTGTGTAATGTGAGAGAGTGTGAGTGAGTTTGAAAAGGGTGATTGATTGTGATATGATGTGTGATGCTGATATGGTGTGTGAGTGTGTTAGTTGTGTGATTTTTGAGAATGTTATTGAGGGTGTGTAAGGGTCTTTGAGTGTAATTGTGTGTGAGGGTGAGTGTGTGTGAGGTGGTGCGAGGGGGAGGGTGTGTGTATTCCGATGGTGTGTGGTGTTGTGAGGATGAAGGTGTGTGCGTGTGCCTTTGTATGATGTAAAGGGTGTTATGGTGACGGTGTGTGTGTGTGTGTGAGGTGTCATGTGGCTGAGGGTGTGTGAGGGTGAGTGTAGGTGCGGCTGTGTGATCTGTGTGATTTTCTAGAAAGCATGCAAACTGAAGAAAGGCGAATTCAGAAGGCCCTTTAATAACCGATATACTTGGCAGCAGGCTGCAAGGCTATAATAGTATGCTTTCGCAAGGGAGCATTTCACTGACATGGGAGTTCAAACAAAAAAATTATTCATTCAGAACTTGGAACCCCTTTGTATGAAGATGTGTGATTAGGGTTAAGCACTCTCTGCAACTTGAGGCGACCCCGTGATTAGAAAACAAGGGAATACAAAAGAACATATAGCGATATCAACCTTTCACAAACTATCACAAAGCTCAAATGCATTAAGGGCCTATTGCTAGCCAACTTGCTGGTACATACAAAGTTGGCAAAAAATTCATAAGAGGTGCGGCGACTAGAATCTCTTGATTCACTAAAACAACATGGCGTCGACATATTATATATAAGTAGTAGTTCTCCTAAAGCCAACTTGTTGCTACAGGTCTGGCAATTTTTTGTGACCCGTTTAAACCAAGCGACACAAAAAATCCACTTTGAAAACAGTTTCGTATGTAAACATCGGACAAAAATATGCATTTGTTTAGCTTATGTGTTTAAAATACTATTTGCCTTCTTATTATCTCGAAGTTAACATTGGCCCTGAAGGTAGGCTGAAAGCTAGTTAGTTTATTCTTGACCTTTAAAAGTTGTGAGGCGAGTTCTTTGGCTTTGTAATGCGAACCCGGTTTAAATTTTTAACGGCAAGGGGTGCAACACAAGAATGTTCTGGACAGGCACAGCCCACACCGGCCTTTGTCATCGCGGAAATGGCGACAAACAAGGACAGGATGGGTGCTTGATAGCAGCAGAATGGCTGCAAAGGGCACCTCATTATCCGATGCTCAGTTTAACCGGCTGGCGCCAAGCCTGCCTCACATGCCAGTGATATGCTAGGACTGTTCTAAGGAGGAGTGCTGCTACGGCCTGGGGGAAGCTGGCTGGGGAGGGGGAGGAGGAATGGTGACAAAGCCAGTAGGCATGCATGGCCGGTCGGGGTAAACACTTAAGGGGGGGTTGCGGGAGTGAGCGTGAGGCTGCAAGGCTATAATAGTATGCTTTCGCAAGGGAGCATTTCACTGACATGGGAGTTCAAACAAAAAAATTATTCATTCAGAACTTGGAACCCCTTTGTATGAAGATGTGTGATTAGGCTTAAGCACTCTCTGCAACCTTAGGCGACCCCGTGATTAGAAAACAAGGGAATACAAAAGAACATATAGCAATATCAACCTTTCACAAAGTATCACAAAGCTCAAATGCATTAAGGGCCTATTGCTAGCCAACTTGCTGGTACATACAAAGTTGGCAAAAATGTCATAAGAGGTGCGGCGACTAGAATCTCTTGATTCACTAAAACGACATGGCGTCGACATATTATATATAAGTAGTAGTTCTCCTAAAGCCAACTTGTTGCTATAGGTCTGGCAATTTTTTGTGACACGTTTAAAGCAAGCGACACAAAAAATCCACTTTGAAAACAGTTTTGTATGTAAACATCGGACAAAAATATGCATTTGTTTAGCTTATGCGTTTAAAATACTATTTGCCTTCTTATTATCTCGAAGTTAACATTGGCCCTGAAGGTAGGCTGAAAGCTAGTTAGTTTATTCTTGACCTTTAAAAGTTGTGAGGCGAGTTCTTTGGCTTTGTAATGCGAACCCGGTTTAAATTTTTAACGGCAAGGGGTGCAACACAAGAATGTTCTGGACAGGCACAGCCCACACCGGCCTTTGTCATCGCGGAAATGGCGACAAACAAGGGCAGGATGGGTGCTTGATAGCAGCAGAATGGCTGCAAAGGGCACCTCATTATCCGATGCTCAGTTTAACCGGCTGGCGCCAAGCCTGCCTCACATGCCGGTGATATGCTAGGACTGTTCTAAGGAGGAGTGCTGCTACGGCCTGGGGGAAGCTGGAGGGGGAGGAGGAATGGTGACAAAGCCAGTAGGCATGCATGGCCGGTCGGGGTAAACACTTAAGGGGGGGTTGCGGGAGTGAGCGTGGAGGAATGGTGACAAAGCCAGTAGGCATGCACGGCCGGTCGGGGTGAACGCGCAAGGGAGGGGTGGGAGTGAGCATAGAGGAATGGTGACAAAGCCAATAGGCATGCACGGCCGGTCGGGGTGAACGCACAAGGGGGGGGGGGGGCGGGTGGGAGCGTGGAGGAATGGTGACACGGTCGGGGTGAATACGCAAAGGGGGGGGAGAGCGTGGAGGAATGGTGACAAAGCCAGTAGGCATGCACGGCCGGTCGGGGTGAACGCGCAAGGGGGGGCGGGAGTGAGCGTGGAGGAATGGTGACAAAGCCAGTAGGCATGCACGGCCGGTCGGGGTAAACGCGCGCGAGAGGGGGGTTGCGGGAGTGAGCGTGGAGGAATGGTGACAAAGCCAGTAGGCATGCACAGCCGGTCGGGGTGAATACGCAAAGGGGGGCTGGGAGTGAGCGTGGAGGAATGGTGAACTCGCTATACGAGTGTGTTCATGTCTTGCAAACAATTAGTATGGCATAGAGCCCAAGTGGCTTAAAATATCTAGTGATGGGAGCGGGCAATGAATATGATGACCAGGACTTTAGATAAAGTGTTGAAGTGGAAACATTTTGCTCGTAAAAGTAAGATTAGAGTGCTAAATTGAGCTTTTGGTTCTAAAATTCGATTTCAGTTTGCCGTTTTCGAAGCTCCTGACGCCCAGGCATATTTGTTTACCTTAAGTGTCTAAGTAAATATATAATTAAAATAAATGAGTACATGGTTAGATAATCCGTACTGCAATCTGAAGTGACTCCACTTAGACTGAAGAAATCATGCAGCCAGCGGCTGAAAGCCATAAAAAGTTTCGCAGCTGGGATCCAAGGCGCAGTGGGGGTCGGTTGGTGAGTGTGGAGGCGTAGCTAGAAAGAACAACAACAATATACTGTAACTATTTCGTTGGCTCTAAACGCCCCTTAAAACAAGTGTTTGTGAAAATGTATTCCTAACTAGCTAAAAGCGTCACAATACGTGCATGGTTATTACGATCTGAGCTATTTTGCCTCTATATTCCAATGTGATTGTCATATCGAAAATAGTATAGCTCAGCTGCTCGTGAAAACTTAAAGCTCATTTTGAAATGGGTTCTCACGAGCTGCAGTTAAAAATATGATGTCATTTGTTTTTAATTGGGTATTTTTAACGTGTTTCTATAAGGAGCCCTCGGTGGAAAAAAAGTGGTGAAGTCCGTTTTCTATGTTTACAGATGAGCGCTCCGTAACGTTGTGTGCAGCTGTCCCGGCATCCCCTTTGACTGGTGATGGCTGAATCATAGAGTGATGTTAGAGCGGAAATCCGGGTCCCCTGAATCAGAGTTGTTTTAGGATCCACAGTGTTCCGGTCAGATCTAGGCTCTCTCTCTTGAACATGGCGGCAGTGAAACAGCATCAATCGCTGCTTGAAGAGCCTCCGCACCTCAATGGAGAGTTGGAACTAGAGGACAAGGATGAGGCAGATACGTCAGAAGAGCCTGGCAAGAAGAAGAAGAGGAAGAAGAGCAAGGCTCCTGGGGGTGAGAAGTAAAATAAGTGGGGGTGGAGGAGAGCAGCATGGATAGGCGGGGTGTTGTAGGAGGAGTGAGATCATGGCTGAATGAAAGAAGAGGAATAAAAGAACCAGACAGCAAGGCTGTGATTGCGTGGAGAGAGAGGGGAGGTGCCGGTGTGGGAGGGGGGAGGAGTGCTGCTAGGGAAAGGCTGTGATTGCGTGGAGAGAGAGGGGAGGTGCTGGTGTGGGAGGGGGGAGGTGCTGGTGTGGGAGGAGTGCTGCTAGGGAAAGGCTGTGATTGCGTGGAGAGAGAGGGGAGGTGCTGGTGTGGGAGGGGGGAGGTGCTGGTGTGGGAAAGGGCAAGGCTGTGTTTGCGGGGAGAGAGAGGGGAGGTGCTGGTGTGGGAGGAGGGAGTTGCTGGTGTGGGAGGAGTGCTGCTAGGGGAGGAGAAGCCTGATGCCGGATGGGGGCGTGAGAGGCTGGGCTTGCATGCGATGCGCGTGCATGTTCACGTGAACTTCATGAAAACCGCGGGCTGAAAGCCCTTTGGTTTGAAGAGAAAATAGCCGACTTGAATTCTCCCCATTTCCCATTCCTGCGGAATGGTAAAGGCGAGACCTAAAAAGGAGAGACCAGTGGATTCCTATTTAGTAGCCGATTTGTGCAAAGTGAACCCATAAAACATGGAGAATTCCTGGCTTTACCGATTACCTTGTATGGTCCCAGCAAATATTTTATTTTAGCAAAGCTTGTTTTTCTTCATATTTGCGAATGACATAGTTCAGCGTTGCAGCTGTAGGAGAACTTGGTGTGTTTCATTGCATAGACTATAATGTTGCACTGTTACAATCTGAGCCACATACAGGGTTCACATGACCCCTGTCTTACCTCTTGATTCACCAATGACTGTCCCCAGTATGGTATGGCCAAGCAATGGTTCTAAGATCCTGTTTAAAAAGGAGCACTTTTAATATGTACTTCTCAGTGAGCAGTATAATGTGACATTCACATGTTAAAGAAATACACTTTTATGAACTTGGAAGAGACTTTCTCATATTCTATTCAAATCTTATGATTTACATAGAAAATATTTTCAGTGTTCGGCTCGTGCACGGGCTCTAAGAGTCAAGCCAGACCCTTGGCTCAGCTCGGCTCTCCTGGTTAGATACTTGGCTCGGCTCCTTCCGTGTTTTTAATGCCTGACTGTTTTAGCTTTCTTGCTAGCCTCGTGTTTCCCCAAAAATCATCATGAAATGCATACATGCGGAGAGGGGCTTTTGGTCAGCTCTATTAACCTATTGTCCAGTTGGAGTGCTGTTCACCACATACTCCAGCATCAGGCAGTGGGTCAGCCCTCTTCACCCTTTGGTTCTCTTCACTGTGTAATCACTTTTTGCTCGTGTACATGTGAACATCCAGCTACAAAGAAGCCCACTTAAGTACCAGGGCTGGTAGCCAATCTCCGTTTTCATTATTTATTATTATTTTATTTTATGATGGGTTATTTCTTTTTTTGCAAACATGTACTACACCTTTTAGATTGTGGAATTTGAAAGCTTATTACTTTTATAGTTCATTGCATATGTTTGCAAATAATTGTAAAGAACATATCAGGTTTGCTTAGGCTTGACGTGTTGGCTTATCCAATTCCTGTTAGACTGTGGAATCCAATTCCTGCCTGTCCAGTGGCGAAGGAGTGTGAGCAAAGACGATAAAGAACGGGAAAGAGTATCTTCATAGTAATGATGGTAGTCTTAGAAGAGCTCCTCCCTTCTTCGGAGCACCCCCGCCTCCTCACTCCTGCTTAGCATTCCATGCCCCGTCCCTAACTGGGGAGCTAGGCTGGGGTGTTAGTGATCTCCAGAACTGCTTGGGGTGTAATCATTCAAACCAGACACTGAAGCGAAGAGTAGCGGAATCTCCATATAGGAAAGCCACAGCTGTTCTCCGCAGGACAGCTACTGGGCGTGGACTCGTACCGGCGAGTCCTGAAGAAGGGTACATCGCCATGTAGATCCTAATATATCTCAATTGGATGAAGCTGTTCAAAGTGCACGCTGTGCCTGACTGTGCCGAAAGCAACAGACCGGTCAGGCAGGATGAGTGCTTCACTGCCACTCTTTTACTTCCTTAAGTTGTGAATCAGGGCTCGAGTCGAGGTACCACGCGGGTGGACTGCAACCCCCTACTTATTTTGCCAGGAGCTCGATAATTATATACTGCAACTGAGTGCTGTCACTTCCTGTTGTGACGTCAGCGTCCCCCCACTTCTTATTTTAGGACTTGTACCCTGTTGTGAATGATTGATAATTTTTCTACCAGTGGCAGTTTGGGAATCTCGGAGCAATATTGTTTAAGTTTTTCACATCATGGATTAGCTGAGACTGTTCTGTGATTGTCTCTGGAGTTTTGAACGATCTGGGATGTTGGAAACTGGTACAAAGTTCCTAGCTACTTTAGGTCTAAACATGGTTTGAGTAGTGACTGGTGAAGATGTCTTTGGATTGTGATGGGTGGCGGTTGATAAGAGTGAGGATTTGAGGGTGATCTGAACCTAGAGCAGAGTTCTGAAGAGCCGGAGTAGGTAAACTTTTGTTCCACTAGCACAGAACTTGTGGTATGAAACCATGTTCACACTCCCTCCTAGGAGTACTGTTATGTTCTTGGAAGTGATCTGCTCATTACCGCTTCCGGCGGATCCTGTTGTTGAACTCAGTGTCTTGTACTGCATCTGTGGAGTTTACCTGTTAGTTGTCTGTCTTGTCGCAGGCTCTAGAATGGTATCTTAACGCAGTGTCTTGTACTACATCTGTGGAGTGCACCTGTTCGTTGTCTGTTTTGTCGCGGGCTCTAGAAGCAGATCTTAACGCAGTGTCTTGTACTACATCTGTGGAGTGCACCTCTTAGTGGTCTGTCTTGTCGTAGGCTCTAGAAGCGTATCTTAACGCAGTGTCTTGTACTACATCTGTGGAGTGCACCTCTTAGTGGTCTGTCTTGTCGCAGGCTCTAGAATGGTATCTTAACGCAGTGTCTTGTACTACATCTGTGGAGTGTACCTGTTAGTTGTCTGTCTTGAAGGTGGCTCTAGAAGCCTGTCTTTACGCAGTGTCTTGTACTACCTCTGTGGAGTGGACCTGTTGTCTGTCTTGTCGCCGGCTCTAGAATCCTCTGCTAGATTCCCAGAGGGCAGAGACCACGAACCCAGGGGCCACTCTGGATAACTGAACATGCGGCCTTCATCTGTGTCCAGCTGCATCCTTCCCTCAGCTCGGAGCTCACTCTGTCAAGCGATCAGAGGAAGGGCTGTGAATTATGCATGCTTATGTCCAGATCCTTTTTTTAAAATATCAAGGACATGAATATTTGATGTCTGTCTTGTTTGAACATCCATGGATGCCTGTCTGTCGTTTCTTGTGCGTGTCCGTTGACATGCGTTGTACATGTATCCGTGACCGTATTGTCTGTGGAGCGGCTCATGGCAGTAGTCATCCGCCAGTCGAGTTAGGAAACCCTCCCCTAGTCAAGTTAGGAAACCCTCCCCTAGTCAAGTTAGGAAACCCTCCCCTAGTCAAGTTAGGAAACCCTCCCCTAGTCAAGTTAGGTAAACCTCCCCTAGTCAAGTTAGGTAAACCTCCCCTAGTCAAGTTAGGTAAACCTCCCCTAGTCAAGTTAGGTAACCCTCCCCTAGTCAAGTTAGGTAACCCTCCCTCCCCTAGTTAGGTAACCCTCCGCCAGTCAAGTTAGGTAACCCTCCCCTAGTCAAGTTAGGTAACCCTCCCCCAGTCGAGTTAGGTAACCCTCCGCCAGTCGAGTTGGGTAACCCTCCGCCAGTCGAGTTAGGTAACCCTCCGCCAGTCGAGTTGGGTAACCCTCCGCCAGTCGAGTTGGGTAACCCTCCGCCAGTCGAGTTGGGTAACCCTCCGCCAGTCGAGTTGGGTAACCCTCCGCCAGTCGAGTTGGGTAACCCTGCGCCAGTCGAGTTGGGTAACCCTCCGCCAGTCGAGTTGGGTAACCCTGCGCCAGTCGAGTTGGGTAACCCTGCGCCAGTCGAGTTGGGTAACCCTGCGCCAGTCGAGTTGGGTAACCCTGCGCCAGTCGAGTTGGGTAACCTTGCGCCAGTCGAGTTGGGTAACCTTGCGCCAGTCGAGTTGGGTAACCCTCCGCCAGTCGAGTTGGGTAACCCTCTTGCTCGCACTCCAAGAAGAGTTGGGTGCTTGCTTGTTTTCTGTCGTTGTTGGTCACTTAGGTAATTCTTTCACAACGGCCACATGTGCAGTCTAGCACATAGATAGATAGATACATAGATACATATATACATACATACGATAGATAGGAGTAGATCAAAAAGGTGTATTTCTTTTTGTCCACACAAAAGGTTACTTAGCTTTACACAGTACATCATGTTAAATGGAGGTTGAAATTCTGCAGATGTAAAATCTTTAAAACAATGTTGAAATTATAAAGTAGAATCTACAGCAAATGTGGAGTTAGGATGTCTGCTAAACCTTGAGGTATACCTGATTGGATAGTACCCAGAATCCCAATAAGAGAAGTAGTTCCAGGCAAACTTGTATTGTGACCCACAAATATTCTGGGTTTTCCAAGAAATATCACAATAACCTGTAACTTGTCAAAAGTCGCCGGGATTTGCAAATATTTGCAAGTTAGTACACTTGCAGCTAGACAAAAACGAAGGTCCTAGTCTTTGGTCACAAACCCAAAAAGTACCAGCTACAATGGCACACTGGACCGTTCAGGATCTCCACCACTAACAAATACAATTCGTAGACAATGGAAGATCGAACTCGTAGGCCAAGCCAGTCGAAGTGAAGGCGGGCTACATAAACTAAATCACAAGTTCCAAAGCCACTCTGCGGAGGGCATCCGACAGGTCATGCAAGCCAAACTGACTCCTACGCTGAGCTACGGCCACCTTGTATACCCGGGCCAACTAACTGAAAGACAGGAGCGGCTAAATATAATGGCCTACCAAAAGGTATTCAACATTCCCCACTCAACCAGGCGCACACTGATTTGGTTGGAGTTTAACATTCCAACGATGGACATCTAATGCAAAAAAGACATAATCAAACTGCACTACAGTGTGACCAAGGCGGGCCCGACACAGTCAGGGAAGCACTAAAAGTAGTTTTCCAGGACAACAGCCCTTGGGCTGGGTATCTCCTAAAGGCTAATGAGACACTGTGCTGGCCCCCAGTGACCATAATCGATACATCTCTTGCAGTGGCCCACCTGAAAATCCTGCTAAAGAAACAGGGCAAACGCATCTCAAGGCTACAGGACCTCGAATGAATCAGTCCCATCCCTGGCGTTGAGGGCCTTGTCCACTCTCTTGAAACCGCAGCAAATCAACCCTATTTGAAAGCATGGCTGGGGAGGACACCCTACAGAACATACTGAGAACTAGGCTCCTCACTCTGCCGACTCAGGACTTCAGGACCCACTGGAAATAGAGTGCCTGGAAACAAGGAATATTGCCTGTGTCAATATCACACAGAATCAGCTGTGTACATCATTTGCTGCTGCCCAGTGTTGCTGGGACTAAGGCCTCTATATCTAAGAACTCTGCTCTTGCAAAATGGCGAGAACATGCCCTAACTCTTATTTTCACCACCACTGAGCCGACGACCCTCGCACAAATCGGCAAATTCCACTCAGAAGCAGCAAGGATCTTAAGAACTACCCAAGCAACGGAGACATGAGCCAGCAGCTTACAAGCTGCTGCCCATCAAGAGCCATAATAACACCAATTAGAGGAGCTCCCTATGCGAACTGACTACAATGATCTTACTCATGCACTATGTGTTGGACCTGTCAGCCCTAGGGTGGTCTTTCCCTATTTTTTTTCACCCTTGCCTCCTTTTTTCCCTCCTTCGTTTTGTTGACCTTAGGTCTCCGGGCACCTTCCCATTGCTAATCAATGCTAAGGTGCAGGTGCTCTCTTCCCCCAACATGACTGCCAATGACCCCTGCTACTGCAGCGTGGTCTTTTTAGACTCACTCTACTAGCCAGGAGCTGGCTGGAACCCCTAAACATTGTAGCAATGCCAGCCTGCCTACCTGCCCATAGCTAGAGTGAGGGAGCTCCTGGAACCTTCCAGAATAGGGGAGTGGTCACCAACTGCCAACTGCCACTATAAAAGAAAAGGGAGGGAAACTTTCTAGTCATTTGGGGCATCGCTTACCGGGGGGACCCTACGCAGGAGACTTAGGCGGTAGGGCCTAGTCAGGAACCTATACCACTGGTGGTGACCGGGTTTAGGCGCTGCCCACCAAGCTGAGTAAGGAACACTGAACTAGCCCACTGATCTGGCCCGGCGGGAGGGGAACCCAGGGACCACCTGAAGTGACCTGCTGAGGAAGCTTGACAAGCCTTCAACTCAAACCCCCCCCCTCTCTTCAAGTAACTTCAACCCAAGGGCGCCAGAATCAACAAGCGCCAAGAAGAAACTCCCCTGCGCTAATCAGGACTTCTGGGGGATCAGCCAGGTACTGGGCTGTGCCAATTCTGCCCCTCTGTCTGCCCTGTGGCCCCAGCGCTGTCCTGCCTCATCTCCTCTGCTGAAACTGAACTGTGCTGCTCCTCAGCGCTCCCCTGCTATGCCCTGAGAAGCGCTGTGAGCCGAGAGACTGTTGCTGCCTGAAGCGCTGTACTGCCCCCCAAGCGCTATCTCTACTGAACCCTGTGGCCCCACGAACTGCGGTGCCCTTACAAGTGCTAGCCCCTGAACTGCCTTATTTGGTTGTAGGGCTAACAGGCCATCAAGCGCTGTAATTGTGCCTCAAGCGCTCTCGTGTGTGCCTTCAGAGATGTGCTGTAATTGCGCCTCAAGCGCTCACCTGCCGAAACCTGTGAGGAACTTCCAAGCACTCCTTGGACCCGCGAGGCGCTGTGCGGTTTGAGCTCTGTGGGCTACCTGGCAGCGCTGCCCCCTCAACGGCGCTGTCCTCAACATATCACCGCCGCAGCCCGGCCCCCAAGTGACGAGTCTCCGTGGCGGCCTCCGGAGCCTGAGATAGGCTGCTGTGAACTCCAGTCGGCCGCGCTAGGCCTGAAGCCACCCCCACCATCACCACGTGACAGGGGGCCCGATCGCGTCATCGGCCGCGCCCCCGCCACTGATCGGCCCTGGGCCCGAGAAGAGCTCGGAGGCCCGGGACCTGAAAAGAATCTGCGCGGAGGCTCAGGAGGAGCCCCCCCACCGACCTTCACCAGCCCCGAAGGGGCATCCCATCCACCGAAGGCCCAGACATCGCCGGGGGAGGCGCTGAAGTGAGCGCGCGCCCCGGAGGTCAACAGCGCCGGAGATCTCCGCAAGGGCTCCCCCAGGAGCCGAAGCACCAGGTAATCCCCAGGAGAGGAGGGCGGAGGTCTGGAGAAGAGCGGGCCTCCCATGAACGGAGAGGAAGCCCCGCGACCGCCCCTCTCCTGGGGAAACTGTTGTTGGGCCCCGTTGGCCCGAGTTGTATGTAGTAGGTCCTCTGGACTGGACGAGAGCCCGAAGGGTGCAGCCGGCTTACTCTGCTGCCCCTCTCGCATAGGGGCTTGTGTTTAAGGAGCCGGTGTTGCAGAACTGGGCCCTGTTGTAGTTGCATCCCCCCCCCCGCCCCCCTGTAAGGAGACTGTAGGCGAGCTGATTTAGTCAGCCTGTTGCCTAAGTTCCAAGAGATAGTGGTACTTGTAGCCAGTCTGGAATGATGGAATGTTTTACCTATTCTTCCTGAAGTGTTTCACCTAACAACATGCTCATCCTTACTTAATGAATTGGTGGTTCTTCTTGCCTGATGAGATGTTGATTCATACCTAATGGAATGTTATGCAGATGCTCACTGGAAGATTTTACCAATGCTAAATTAAATGTTTTAATCCTGTCTAATGCAGCATTTCCTGAAAGGCCTACAGTTATTTACTAATTAATATTTAATTATTTATGTATCTATGACTGAGTAATGAAAAATATGCTCTTTTAAGGAAAGTTAATGAGTGATTACTACTGTGATTTTTGATTGCCCTGATCTTGATCTTAGATAAAACGTATTTATTTGAATCAAAAATTCTGGTGTGGTCTCAGTCTTTGCGTGCATTTATTGTCTCGGGGGATGTGTGTGCTGTGTAGTCACTTAACACCTAAGCTTCGGGTGCCTACCCGCTCGAGCCAGGCTACCCCCGGGGAACTGGTGAATCCAGTTCCTACACTATGCATTTCTGATTCCCAAGGCGTACACTGGCATGCATGAAGGACGGAGCACTCGAAGGGCCCGCATACAGTTCTGTCTCTCCCTCAAGCTCCCCACATAATCTCTTGGCGAAGCCTTTTTCCACTGTCATGTGCCAAATGGACCAAAACCTTGTGGGGCATGCAGTGTGATGATTTTTAACAGGTGCACACGGGCATGGATGAAGGGCGTACCACCTTAGGGGTCAGCATACGGTTCGGTTTTCTCATCTAGCACCCTACACAATCTCTGGACGGGGCACTTTGCACTACCATGCGCCAAGCAGACCGACACTTCACAGGGCAAACAATTGGCTATTTTAATATTAGATTTTAATTGACTCGGGCAGAATATTGTTTTCTATTTGTTGCACTAACCTTGACACTCACCCTGCATAACTTAACCCCATCCATGCCACTATATGGCACGCCTGTGCACTTCATAGTCTTGGCCTTGCGCAGCATCATCTCACCCCGTACTCGCTATTAATTTTGCTTGGTGTCAAATGCTACAACACCTCAATTTTTATTTGGCATCATTTTATGCCATAACTTATGCTGTCTTATATTTTTATACTCGCTGTCATTTTTATGCTATTGCTTTTGTAAAAGATTTTAAGTAATCATACAATAAATATGCATTCAGTCATTGCACCTGGATTTGTTACTCCAGCGCCAAGAAACCGTCCGGTGTATGTTGCGCTCTATAAATCCTTTTTACATTACATTACATTACATTACATTACATTACATGTGTTTTTCCCCTATGCACAGTGCTTTAAATGGGCCGGTACTCACCGTTACTGAGCACCGGCACTTCTTCATTTTCTCCCCTTGAGTACCAGCACTTTTTTCTAGAAGAAAGAGAGTACCGGTACTCATGGGGATATGACTTTAACCGAGGCAGCGCGCTCCCTTATCCCTCAATTTATACTACGGCAGCACCTTTCAAGCACTGCGCGGAATCAATCAATGGAGCTCGTCACCAGGACCCAGCGTGAGCTGCTTTGTAAATCAGAGTAGGGGTGTGTCTGCTGAGTCATTTGCTTATCCAAAGATCTTTGACAGTGGGCGCTAAGAGGGGGCTGTAAAATCTAATGGGTGGTGGTGGGAGGAACTATTCAGGACATAACAAAAGAACACATCTGAATTGCTTTATTGCACACTTCCACACTCGCTGATTCCTATTTCATCGACCTTGGACAGACCTTAAGACCAATCAAAAATGTGGAGATTGGCACCTGGGTCCCCAGTACAGATGTTGTCAGCTCTGGCCCTAACTCCGGTTTACAAATGTTCCAGGCGAGACATGTTTATTTATTTTATGCGTTTTTATATAGCGCAGACTTTACCCGAAGGTGTCAGAGCGCTTCACAATAGGAACAGTAATGATACAGGAGGAGAAAATTACAAGTGAACAAATTACAAAAGCAAACGTTAAGTTACATGAGGCAAAAGTGACAATTGTGAGCAAACAAAATGCAAGAGGTAGCAAACGATACATTACAGGAGGAAAAAGTGGTATGTGTGCAGGTTACAAAAGCGTACAAAGTACAAGTAGAGGTATAGTACTGCAATAAATGGCAGACACTCCAGCACAAGAACAAACGTTACATGAGGCAATGGTGGCACTTGCGCAAGTATCTAAAGCAAACAAAATGTAAGAGGTAGCAAACAGTGTGTTACAAGAGGAAAGTGACGTGTGCATGTTACAAAAGAGTACCAGTACTGGACAGATGGCTCAGTAGGCTGTAGACCACCGGTTCGATTTAAGGCAGGCTAAAGCAGCATGTAATCCTTAGGCGGTTGATAAAATACATGCAGATTTCGTGCATACAACCTTGGCATGGTCAAAAAGCTAACCCCACCCCTTGTTCCCCCTTAGCCCCGCCCTAAACTCCGCCCACTGCTCCTTTTGTGAGTACCTGCACTTATTTTTTTCCATTTAAAGCATTGCCTATGCGGCCCTCTAGCTCCCAGGGGGCAGTGGGGCATTTTTACTTTCCTTTTCAGTGCTTTCTGGAAGAAGAGAAACCCGGTCAGTATCGGGAAGTGCGAGAGCCCAACAGTGCCGCATTGCTCTTTTAAGGTCGAGTGTACAAGACAGCTCGGTGGGGATGTCTCTGGGTGTGGGGGCATTGGAGAGTGAATAGGGATGCGCGGTAAGGGGCAGCATTCTCAGCTGGGAGCTGCGGCACTACAAGAACAAACCAAAATAGGAGGCTCCCTCCATAGTTCAGTAGGTCCATTGTCTCCATATCCATGTGGTTGTGGGGGAGATCAGTGTATTTGAGGCTCATATCCATGAGACAATGAGTGCCGCCTCCTGGAGTTCATGTACCCCAGATTGATGCCTCTGGTATTTGTAAGCAAGCGGGCTTTGTCGCGGCATATCTCCTTTCTTCTTTAGCATAAAGTTGTTCTCTGGCACAATCTACTACTCACGAGATGTTATTACCTAAGTCTCTGTAACTCGGAGGTAAAACTTACACCTGAGTATTGTGTTTTTTAAATATCCTGGTTTATCTCTAAGCAGTGCTTAATTCGAGCCGGTGGTTTCCGGTGCTCAGCACAGGCACTTATGACAGCTGCCTCATGGTGGCTTGCGTAAGTTAAAGAGGAGCAGAGCAACAGTTGTTTATTAATTCATGATACACTCAAAACCACTAATAGCTGCCGCCCAAGCCCTTCTTCTAGCTTTGGGGGCTACAAAGTCTGGATTGTCACACTTGCAGGAGTAGGTCGACGTTTGGTAGGTATGTCATTGGCAACACGGGCAGGGGCAATGGGTGGTGCAACCTGTAGTGGCCCCCTGAGAAGGGCCTGGCACTTTCTTTTCCAAATGAAGCCTGCTTCCAGGCCTGGCATCCTTGTGCAGGGGAGCCCGGAGCTGAGTTCGCGTATTCCTTTCAGATGTTTTCATCTGAATCCCTGCCCTAGGCTGGCCCTGATGCCGCTGGGCTGGACCGCGCCTGTGCTTCCTCTGTCCTCAGACGTGTCTCTTGCTCATCGCCCGGCCAGTGGACACCAGTGAGAAGCAGAGTGCCCTGGTGGGTCGGACAGGCTGGAGGCCTTGATGGATTCCATCTTGTGTGGGGCCGGGAGGGATGCAGCCGCCTGCGTGGGGCCGGGAGGGATGCAGCCGCCTGCGTGGGGCCGGGAGGGATGCATGCGGCGTCTGCTGCGCGCCCCTCGTCCCAGCAGGCAGACAGACAGACAGGCAGGCAGAGAGTGCAGCAGGCTATTTTAATATCACTTAGGGTTGGGAAGTCCCAGCCGCTGCTGCTAGTCAAGGGGCCCCTGGCTGGCAGCTGCTGGGCTCCCACGGGGCCCCAGGCCTGGCAGGTGAACAGCTGCTGCGGTTGTCTCTCTCTCTCTGTAGCTGCGGCTTCTTTTCTCTGCAGTTTGCTGGTGTTTATTCAGAAGAGTGCCCCGGTCCCTGCAGCCCCCGCTTTCAGCAGCGCTGCTTTATTGTCTACGTGGCAGTGTTTTTAATGGGCGAGGTTCGTGGGTGGTGGCAGAACGAAGGAGCCCCCGGGGGCTAACCACCGAAGCACGGAGGTGTCGAATGACTGAGATAATCTGAGAAAATCGAGAATATTCACGGGCCACATCGGGCAGACCCGACGTCTGGTCTGCACCACACACCACCCTTGGGAACCGGTCCCCCAGTCATGGAAACTCGTGTCAAAATGTCTCGTATTTTCCCAAGTCTTGCAGTATTCAGGCTCCAAGGCAGAGTACTGGGGGCCCCGCGGGTGTAGAGCTGGACCCCCAGACGGGCTCCTGGCTACCCCAGCCGCTGCCTGGCCAGGCACACGGGCAAAGAAAGGCACCAGCTCGGCTGCACCTGTGGAAGGACGAGGAAAACGCCACAGTTACCTTTTTCACTGAAAGGCCTGGCCAGGGGTGTGCATGTATGTGTATACGTATGTATGTGTATACATATGTATGTATTTTGCATTTGAGTTTATATAGCGCATAAATCACCGATAGGTCTCATAGCCCTTGCAGAAATTAGAGAGATATGGTAGAGAGGTTGTCCTAAGTCTGAAAAAGCCATGTTTTCAAGTTCTTGCAGAATATTTTATGGTTTGTGCCGGCTCTGATAGATAGTGGTAAGGTGTTCCATGTTGCAGGGCCTATTTTGGAAAAAACCCTCCATTTTTGACCGTTCGTACTTTTGGGACTGTTAACAGGTGTTTACCTGAGGATCGAAGGGTTCTGGCTGGATAGTACTTCTTGAGTTTTCTTTCCAGGTACTTTGGTCCCTGGCCATTGATGGATTTATGAACCAGGCAGCACATTTTAAATTTGATGAGTTTCCTTATAGGGAGCCAGTGCAGCTTCTTTAGACAAGGGGCCGATGGAGTGCGGGGCAGGAGGTCTAAGACCAGTCTGGCTGCTGTATTTTGCATAGTCTGAAGTTTGGTCAGAGAGCTTTCCTTGATGTCCGCTAGTAATGCGTTTCCATAGTCCAGTCGGCTTATAATTAAGCCCTGCACTAGGGGTTTGCGAGATGCTTGGGGTATCCATTTAAAGACCTTTCTAAGGCTACGCATTATTCCTACACTGGCGTGCACTACTTTCTTTACATGGGCAGACATAGATAATTTGTCGTCAATGGTGACTCCCAAATTCCTTACTGAGTTTTTCGGAGCAGGACAGAGGCCTAGTGCCGGTGGCCACCATTCGTCTGTCCAGCATTTACTCGCAATACCGAATAGTATTATTTCTGTCTTCCCTGCGTTTAGCATTAAGTAGTTGTTTGACATCCAATTTTTGATGGAAACTATGCACTGTTGGAATCTGAGCTTCGTATCCGAGATGTTAGGGCCTAAGGTGCTTAAAAGCTGAGTGTCATCAGCGTAAGAAACTGTGTTGAAACCGTAAGCTCTAATCACCTTAGCCAGTGGGGATAGATATATGTTAAAAAGGGTGGGGCTCAGTATTGAATCCTGAGGGACACCCTTATCGTTGTCTACACTGGCTGAGGTGAAAGGTCCAGTTTTGACCCTAGATTTCCTGCCGGTTAGGTAACTTTGGATCCACCGTAGGGCTGAGCCCTCGACACCGATCTCAACCAAACGCTCTAAAAGAATGCTGTGTGAGATGGTGTCAAAAGCTGCCGACAGATCGAGTAGGACCAAGATGGCAGATTGTCTGGTGTCCAAGGTCAGGCGAATGTTGTCTACTACCTCAAGTAAGGCTGTCTCGGTACTATGAAAGGCTCTGAAGCCTGATTGAGATATATCCAGCTGCTTGTTTTCTTCCAAGTGTTTAATTAACTGTTTGTTTATTTGTGATTCCATCATTTTCCCAAAGAGGGGTAAAGGGATATGATATAGGGCGGTAGTTTAAGGGTTGCTTAGGGTCGGCATTATTCTTTTTTATTATTGGGCCTCTTTCCTTATTGTTGGAAAAATGGATTGGGCTAGTGATCGGTTCAAGGTTGCTGTTAATGCGCTGATAATGGCTGGGGAACTTTTGGTCAGGATCTGGGCGGATGCTGGATCTGCTGGAGATCCTGATTTGGTTTTACTCATAGTGGCAATTACTTCTACCTCTGAGAGTGTGTGAAATTCTTGTAGAACATTGTGCGACGGTGGTTGTATTTTGCAAGAAGTTAATTGACCCTTCGCCGATGGCGGGTGTAGTCTGGGTGGGGAATAATTTGTGTATATCATTTATTTTGTCCTTCAAATAGATGGAGAGGACATTGGCCCACTCTTGAGACTCCGTGCTGGGGGGGGAGGGGTGTGGCATGAGGAAGGCTTGGTGAATTCTTTTACTATTGAGTGAAGTTGAATGAATGAATGAATGAAGTGAAGTGTATGTGTACACGTATGTATGTATACGTATAAATGTATATGTGTGTATATATATATATATATATATATATATATATATATATATATATATATATATATATATATATATATATAACCTACTGGCGGTCGCCAGTAGGTAGTTATAGTTAGAATTTTGAGATTTAACATTGAAAAAAATCCTATTTGGAATAACTTTGGCACCGGTTGACGAATCTGCCTGAAAATTTCCTGAAAATGGCCTCTTCGAGCTCCGGTCCTTCCTTGAAAGTTTGGGGGGGATACGTCAAGCGGGGGCCGAGATAAAAGGGGGGTCCCAAAACGCGTTTTCCCCATGTTAATTTCCATAGGGCGGTCGATTTCACTTTTAGCCCGAACGGCTGAATGGATTTCCACCAAACTTGGCAAAATTGTAGGGACTGGTAGCCCGATGTGCCTTTGCTATGTCTCAAGATATGTGCTGCAGTGGATTTTGAGTAATTTAGGTTCAAAAAATATATATATCTATAGGCGCTCTCCGGTGCGCGCACTGGAGTGCGCTCCCGGCGCGACACGCGACTTGCGCGCAGAAAGCTGATTGGCTCTCAGTTGTCTGTAAACATTCTAAACAGTCCGAAGCGGCCGCCATCTTGTGTCTCGGTAGGATCGAGACACGAGAGGTGGCCAAAACAAAGGGGGAAATGACCATAAGGGGGCAGGGTAGACCCCCCCTTGACCCCCTAGGTTTGATGTGGGGGCTATAAAAGGGCCCCGCGGGGCATTTAAAATATTTTTTTTTTTCGTTTTGCGCGGGGGAAGCGCCCGGTACGCGCACCAGGTAGCGCACCGGGGAGCGTAAAATGAGGGAAAAAGATGACAGTTTATAAAAAAAAGAAGTTGGAGGTAGTTCTAAAAAGAACTTTTTTTTTTCTTCTTTTTGTTGTTTTATATTTTTTTTGTGTTTTTTGAACTTTTTGAACTTTTTTTGGCTTTTCAAAACAGTTTTATATATTTTTTTTTTGTATTTTTTTAGGGGGAGAAACAAAAAAAGGGAATTGAAACTGGCTCAACTGGAGCAAAAAAACAAAAAACCCAAAAAATTACTTCTTTTTGGGGCACTTGTGATTATCACCTGCAAGGACGATGAGCTTAACGCTTTTTTCACCATAGGCGATAAGCTTGCCACATGCAGAACAAGTGATTTTAAAATCAGCAAATCTTGGCTGAATGCAAGGCATCATCTCTGATGTTTCTGGTGCCGATGAAGTGGGTTGGGTTCTTTGGGAGGTGGTCCTTGACGACTGGGGGAGGTTACTGGCCAGTTCCCTGAACTCTGCACGAGAGTAGTTGTTTGGGTGCTTTCGGGTCATATGACGAATCATGGTATGGTTACCAAATGAATATTTTTTGTTTGGGTTGCCCCGTGAAAGTTCTTCATTGCAGATTAGGCAAGTTACCTTGGCCGCATTCACTTTTTTTTGCCCTCTGGGATTGAAAAAAACTCCCATACAATGTGTGGCTTGGGTTTGTATGGGGTATTTTCTTCAGGCAGCCATCTTCTCCTCCCCTCCTCCTCTTCCTCTTCCTCCTCCTCCTGTTCTTGACCACCAATATAATTTGGAGCTGGTCCTCTTGGTGGTTGTGGTGGTGGTGGTGGGGCAGATGCACCAGCTGCTGCTGCTACTGAAGCCATTATTAAGATCAAAAAGGTACAGAGATGTACAAACAGGTCTTCCTCAGTCAAAGGACAAAGTCAGAATAAGGAAAAAAGGTGGGGTCTTTCATCATTTTGAAAAAAAACTGTCCTGAACCAATGAGAAGTGTTATTTTCAGGTCACAAGACCAGGGGCTTCATCATTATGAAACTAAAACTGTTATGAACCAATGAAAAGTGTTATTTTCAGGTCACATGACCCGACGCGCTTACGCTACGCGCCCCCGGGCGCGCCCGGGGGCACCAATCAATTTTTTTAAAAAAAACAAACACTTAGACACTTATTTAAACATTTATTCTTCCATCGACCTTAACATATACATATATAAAACATATTTATTTTTCAGAAAGGCACATATTCATTGGATGGTGTCATCAGTGATGTCATGAGTGATGTCACTGACCATGTCATGAGTGATGTAATATGTGATGTCATCAGCAGTGCATTGCACGCGCAAGTTATAGTGAGTCCGACTAACTATAACGTGGGAATTTCAATGGTTTTATATCAGTAAAATTTCCAGCTAACTATAACTGGTGTGAAACCTATTTTTTTTACAGTGAATTTAATAGGTTTTTTAAATGCTAATTCCTAACTATAACTGGTGTGAAACCTATGGTTTTTTCAGTGAATATATATATATATATATATATATATATATATATATATATATATATATATAACTGCTCCAGAACACCAAGAGCGAGTCACTCTTAGGGCGGGTGCTGCAACGCGGTGGTGTACCGCAATATTTATAAATGCTCCACAATCTTTTCAAATCCTCCGAAAAGAAAAAGCAGCACTCCCGGGATATCGGCAAAAGCGAGTTTTTATTTCCAAGACAGATGCGTTTCGGGAAAGCTCCCTTCCTCGGTGTCACGTGATAACGTGACTCGCGTTGCCGTTTGATTCTATCACGGAAGTCAGAGCAAGTCCGGCTGCCCCCAAAACATCGGAAGAAATTTGCAGTTCATCGAAAAAATTAGGGAGTCATGTCGTACTTTGCGTCTTTGAACCAGAGGACAAGTTGAAAGCGCAGCGCCTCTACCCCCAAAAAACGTAATGCGACCCATTAATGAGAGAAGGGACCTCGCAAGCAAGCAAAGATTTAAAGTTATAGGGTCTCCCGCCCCTTCTGTGAATGGGATACTACAGCACTGAAAGAAAAGAACAAAAGACATACAGGCTATTTCCAGTCCCTGTCCTGAGGAGAACCCCCGAGTGTTTGAAGGGTTCTAAACGCGTTGACTCTACGCTGGAATATGATTGTTTAAGGGTGTTCCAGAAAATATAGTTTAAATAATTCTTTTTTGCAAATTAGACCCTGATAAAATAACTGTTTTCCAGTATAGCTGACAGGCAGGCCTATGAAAATTACTAGTTGGCCGCTTGTTTTTATATACTAAATCAGGACTGGTGCCCCATAAATGCAGTATTTGGTGGCATTTTTCCCCTTGTGTTTATATATGGTGTCTATATGAATGTTATTTATCATGTTTTTCATTATGTCTACATTGGTTGTTATATGAATATATTTCATGTATTTATGTTTATAATTTGCGTTGATGGTGTCTAATGCTTTTGATAGTAGTGTCTCCCGTTTTTTCGCACATTGTTTGAATGAAAAACTAAGTAAAAAATAATCAGAAAGAAAACGTCCCTCGCTTAGGATTATTGGCCAGGTGTGGTGTTAATCGTAATAGTTCTAAATGTATGTACCTGGCCATTTTTGTTGTTTATCCTAGTCAGGGGTAGTAAGCGTTATAAAAATGCAATTACAATACAATACTCTAGAACCCATAAAGGATTAGTGGCGAGTTATTATAGTGAAATATGAAAGTAATTTGAGTGGTGGATATGTTAGTCAGCTATTTGGATTGAGAAGGATAATGGAGGGATAGGAGAGGGAAAAAGGTTTGCACTTGCTACCCCTGATGGGGTGCTGAAGCACTTTTTCGGTGAGTAGGACTCTGCTCTGAAACCCATAAAGGATTTGGGGTGAATGAGTTTAGTGAAAATATGAAAGTAATTTGAGTGGTGGATATATTAGTCTTATTTGAATTGAAAAGGATAGTGGAGGAATAGAAGAGGGTGGGATTAAAAACAAAATGTTTCCCCTTTTTTTTTTTTTAGAGCTCATCGCAGCAGTAGGAGGAGGCTTGGGATGAGTAAAAGGGAGCTGGAAGGGAAAGAGTCAGAGGGAAGGGTTTAGAAAGGCTTGTTTGGGAGATCTGAATAGTAGAGATGTATGAGATAATGCCAGGAGGGGTAGAGTAGGGAGGAGTCTAGAAAGGGTTATTTCTGGGATCATGGTGGTATGGGGTTTGGGATGAATGACAGAGTGGGGGTAGAGCATATATTGATAGAGATATAAGGTGCGCAATAGGGTAGTGCATTGGAAATAGTAGTTGAATGAGGTTTGGAATGAGTCAGAGAGGAGGTAGAGGAAATATTGAGAGCGATATAGGGTGAGAAATAGGGTAGTGCATTGGATATGCTGAATTACAAGAAAAGTAATACATGTATATACATAAGTACATGGAAAGTATATATATATATATATATATATATGCATGAGGAAGATAGTATATGTAGATTAAAGATACATTTAATAGACCCCAGCTTTCAAGGATTGTTTTACTTAAAAAAAAATGTAATTCAATGGTGTAGCAATTGTAGGTAAGTAGTTATGATAAAAGATGTATTTATTTATGCAGTCACTTATGTACATGTTAAAAGCATAGAGTAATGTAACTATCAGTAATATGTTCATTTGTTAAGCAGAACTAATGAATATCTATATTTTAAAAAGCATAATCATTATGCACGCTTGTACGAAGCAATACACGTATATCGGTACATATCTATAGTACAAATAAATGCTTATGTACAGAGGTATATGCTGTATTTTTCTGTTTGCGTATGATGTTTATGTGGGGAAGAGTCAATTTTTAAGATAAGGTTGTTATCCATGGATCTTATATGGGGGGGGGTGTAAAGAGTTCCATAGTTTGGCTGCTTGAACAGAGAAGCATGTACCACCCATGTTTTTTTTTATTGTACATTGGGATTTTGAGGCAAGATGCCACTCTCATGTAGATTCCTTTGTTGAATGTGTTTGATATGCAAGAGCAGTCTGTCAACAGAGTTCTGAATCCGTTGTTGTCTCTTCATGGTCGTTGGCGTAATCGAGTTTTGACAGAACAAGGGAGATTGTATCCTGGACCTTGTGTGGAAATCCCAAATGGGGGGGGGGAGATTTGTTGCCGAGTTTTTATAGCAACAAAGCTTCATCTTGCTTGTTTGTTCACTTGGACATTTATTGATAGTTTGGAATCCATGGTTATTCTGAGGTTTCTTACTTCCTATGAAACTTTAGGCTGTGTTTCCAGAACATCAGGCCAGGCGGCGAGTGAGTCATAGTTGTTCTAATCGCCACACGTGAGTATTTCAATTTTGGAAGCATTGAGTTTAGATGGCTCCACATCATCCATTGATCCACAGCTCTGAAACAGCTGAAAATAGGCGAGGTTCCAATGTCTTTGGGGCATTCCAGTTGAAGGAGTATTTGTGTGTCATCTGCATACTTATAGCACATGAGGTGAAATTGATGGATCAGTGCTGGTAATGACTTCATGTAGATGTTGGAAAGCATGGGTGAGAGGATAGAGCTTTGATGGACTCCTGCTTTTGTGATGTTTTTTTTTTAAAAAAAAGATCTTTATTGATAGCAAAGCCATTGACATCACCAAATGTATCACACAAGTATAGTGTACCCCCACATACAGTTCCAACTTCACTTAGGCAGCCAATTATCAGTTTGTACACAGCCTTTGTGCCGGCATCCCGGAGGCCCGGCGGCGAGGTAATGCATTAATGGTATAACTGTGTCATTTTGGAGGTCATATCGCAAGCTACGTGCTAGTGTGGTGTGTCAACTGGCAATCAACTTTTGCAAGCGCGATAGAACGATCTAACATCGAGGCGAGAACAAAAAAAATAGACAGTTCCCGTCAAACTCCCACCCCACCCTCTAGAGTGTGTCTGTGTGTCTGCCTACCCTGTCCCAACTAACAAGTCCCCGTGTGTACCTACCCTGTGTCCCGTGCCCATTCCCCCATAAAGAACAGTCCTCCCTCAGCAGCCCCCCACTATCTCAGCCCCAGGCTCTCACAGCCGCCCCCACTTAACCAGGAACTTATCCACCCCTTCCCTCTCCTGTATCACAGTGAGCATTGTCAGAACTGAGTTCCTCTATTCTATCCTGCAGTTCCACCGCCTCTGTGGTGTCAGAGCTGTCCTCCTCTCCTTTCTGTAAATGCTCTTTGTAAAGATCCCAGAAGTTCTTGGGCCTACTTCTGGGCAGGAGCAGGTCGCTGTACAGTTCTGTCTGGGTGCAGCAGTACTGTAGATCCCTCATCCATCTAGATTTTGTGGGGAGGGGTCCTCGCATCCAGCAGGCCGCAACCACCCGTCTTGCCAACAGCAGCGCCATGTCCACCAGGCGACGCAGTCCCGGGGCTAGAGGCTTAGAATAACCGATAAGCGCGAGGGCAGGAGTGCGGGGCAGGTGTTCCCCTAGGATCTGATCAAGTTCCGTAAAGACTTCCCCCCCCAGAATGCCTGCACCCCAGGACACAGCCATGCCAAGTGGAAAAAATCTGCTACCATTGTCCGGCAGCGTTCGCATTCAGCTGTGGTACGGAGACCATAGCGGTGAAGACGTTCAGGAGTATAGTACACCCGCTGCAAATATTTGAAATGCACCAAGCGGTGCCTGCCGTTCAGAGAAATCTTACGCGTGCTGGAGCAGCAGTATCGCCACATCCCGTCATCAATGGGGGATTGAAGGTCAGCCTGCCAGGCCTCCCTGGCCTTAGACGGCTGCAATCGCTGCTGCGTCACACCCAGCTTGTTAAGCTGCGAAATGAGCTTCGCCGACGAGGTGGATTTAAGTACATAGGTCAATTCCGGGATCTCCTCCGGTTCCTCCAGGTCTGAGCCTAGTATTTCACGGAATGCCGAGCGGAGCCTGTGATATTGGAATTTCTGCAGCAGGGTGTGGCCTGCCTCGGTGGCGGACAACTGGTCCCAGGATTTAAGTATGCCACCCTCGAACAGGTCTTCCATTTTTACTACGCCAAGAGACCGCAAGGCTTTAATCACTCCTTTTTCCCCCAGAGGATCAAGCCAAAGAGCCCACTCCACAGGCAGCAGTGGGGAGTACAGCAAAGTACAGCTGCAAGAACTCACCAAGCAGTTCCAGGCTTGATTGGTCGCTTTCAGCGAGTCCATCCGGCCAACCGCGCGGTCCGTGGGCAGGCAAACAGTGGCGGGCAGAGGAAGCGGGTCTGCAAACAACCGCTCCAATATGAGGTGCGGGGTCCGAGCATCTCCGTGCACCCACGAATGTAGATGCGATGCCTGAGCGACCCTATAATAGCGTTCTAGATCCGGTGCTCCCAGTCCCCCCATCTCGCAAGGGAGTAGCAGAGTCGGCCATCGGACTCTTGGCTGCTTGCCCCCCCCCAAGCCAGCCGCACCATCACCGAGGTGAGCTGCCGAAAGAAGGCCCTCGATAATACCACAGGCAAATTCAGGAAAAGAAACAGGAAACGGGGAAGTATCACCATTTTCATTAGAGCGATTCTGCCTGAAAGGGAGAGCGGGAGCCTGATCCATTTATCCACGTCATCAACCAATTTGTTATAAGCCACCCCGTAATTGTCTTGGACGAGGATCTCGGGGTCCGTATGAAGGCGAATGCCCAGGTAGCGAACCGAGTCGGTGGACCACTGCAATGGGTACTCCATAGCGAACGGTTGTGTCACCGGGGTGAGCGGGAACGCGATCGATTTATCCCAGTTCACCTTCAGGCCCGACAGTGAGCCGAAGCGGACCACCTCGCGTAACACCCGGCCAAGTTGACTTCCGGGTCTCTAACGTACAGTAACGTATCATCTGCATAAGTCGATATCCCTATTTTATAGGTGGGGAAGCTAATACCCTCCAGGCTGTGGTACTCTCGTATGGCACACGCCAAAGGCTCCGCCACCAGTGCATAAAGCAACGGCGACAGGGGGCAGCCCTGTCGCGTGCCCCTCCCAATGTATATTGGCTCCGTCACCCTATCTCCCAGACGCAGCCTGGCAGAGGGTCGATGGTACAGCGCCCCAATCTGCTGCAGGAACGGCTCGCCTAGGCCCAGTTTCCGCAGCACACGAACCATGAAGGGCCACTCCACCGAGTCGAACGCCTTTTCCATGTCAAGGAAAATTGCCAGCGCGCTGTTCTCCTGCCTTACATGCTGCATCGCGCCTAGCACTGTGCGTATGTTGTAAGTTAGATTCCTGCACGGGACCAATCCGGATTGCTCCGGAGCGACCAGTCCAGGGACCAGTAAGGCTAGTCGAGTGGCAAGGACCTTAGCATAAATCTTGGCATCGACATTGAGCAGGCTGAGTGGCCTGTACGAGCCGCAAAGATCAGGCGGTTTTCCCGGTTTGGGTATAGTAATGAGCAGCGCCTCACGCATAGTAGTCGGCATTTCACCGTTCTCACAGATGGCATCAAATAGGGCGACCAAGTGTGGCAGCAGCAAGTCCTTAAAGGCCTTATAGAAACTAACCGTGAGGCCATCCGAGCCCGGCGCGCTTCCCGAACGCATACCCGCCAGCGCCTCCAGAATTTCATCCTGGTGGAATGGGGCCATCAAAAACTCTCTATCCGAGTTCTTGAGGAACGGCATAGCAATATGATCTAAGTAGTCATCCATCTCGCTCTCCACTCCCTGCGTTTTGGACTGGTATAAATCTGCGTAGTATCTCCTGAAGGTCTCCAGTATCTGCTCCTCATCCGTCACTGTGTCTCCCTCCGGAGTCCTCAGCTCCTCAACGACCAGTGGGCGTCTAGTGCTGCGGACCATGTGTGCTAGCAGCGCGCCAGGCCTCTCCCCCTCCCCATACTGTCTAGCTGTGGCATATTTGCCCATATAGAGGACCTCCCTGTCCGCCAGCGCCTGAAACTCTGACAAAAGTTGGGTGATAGCCTGGCCATCCGTGTCGTCGCCTAGCTGCAGTCGCCTAGCCTCAAGCTCCGCTATCCTATTCTCCAGGGTAGTGAGATCCTGCCGAATGGATCGTAACACACTCGAATGCTTCGACATCACCACCCCCCTGATGTAGACCTTAAAGGCCTCCCAGACTGTAAAGAAGTCGTCCACTGTGCCTATGTTTGTCGCGAAGTACTGTTCTATGTCTTCAGCAAGCTCCCCCCTGAATGCCTCATCTAGTAACGCGAAAGGCGGGAACCTCCATGTGAAGGCTGGGATCCCTTTCCTGGCTGTCGTGAGGCGGAGAAGAATAGGGGAGTGGTCCGAAAGCGTGCGTGGGAGGACTGCGCATGCGCTAATGTTGCCAAGTACCAGGGGGGCGCCAACCAGTAGTCTATCCTAGTATGGACATCGTGGAATGCTGAGTAATGTGTAAAACCACCCTTCGTTGGATGTCTCTCCCTCCAAACATCCACCAAGTCAGATTTGATCATTTCAGCTGCCATGTACGAGGCCGAGGCCACGGGGCGCTGAATAGTGCCCGCAGAGCGGTCCAGAGTTGGGTCGAACACAAAGTTAAAGTCCCCGCCCCACAACATCCAAGGCTGCGCATATGTTCTAGCAAGAGCGGACAGAGTCGCGTAAAATTCAGGGTGGTCATAATTAGGGCCATAAACATTCACTACCATCAAGTCTAGCCCCTTACCCACACATCTCGCTAAGACAAACCTGACTTCCGGGTCAGAGTGCACAGGAATGAGCCGCAGCTGTGACAAGGGATTGGCCCAAATTAACACCCCACGGGCATGTGTAGTGAACCCCGCAGCAACTATGTTCCCGGCCAGACCCCTGGATTTTAGCATTCTGCTGGAGAGTGGCAGGTGTGTTTCCTGCAGTAGGGCAATGTCTACATGATGTCTACTAAGATAGTTAAGGACCTTCCTTACTTTACGAAAGTCGTTCAGGCCCCGCACATTCCATGTCATTAGGTTCAGCTCACTCGGGGCACGTGCATTCAAAGTCGGCGCAACATTAGCCATTACCAGGTTTCATTAGTGCATAATCATCGAGGATAAGCGATTCAGGACACAGCAGTTCACATAATCTCAAAGCCGCCAGCCGGCGCTTCCGAACAGGTACAACACTACACTGCAATTCACACTCCGCGCAATCAAACCCCACAAACAACCCCAAGCAACCGCACCCCCTAACAGTCCAAATTCTAGTTCCCACCCCTAGGACATCAACCCACCCACAGCCGACCTCCCCCAACCTGGTCAGACAAACCTCAAGAACCCCCCCCATGTACCCTCAACAAGTGTAGTGTTCAATAGTCCAACACTAACCCCTCGGAGAGTAAGACAACCAAAGGCACCGGGGCAGAGCGCGCCAATATAGTACACCACGAACTGTCCTGAAAGAATGTCTGTACAGCGCCCCCTTTCCAGCCCCACTTGTATGTCAGTGCCCTACACATTTCAAAAGGTATAGCCCTCTCCCATCCAGACTGGCACCCCCAGGCTTGCCTCGTTTGTTCGGGGTACTCTCCCCCGTTGCTTCATTCACCTTACCAGCAGTGCACGAGGCCATGGTTCAATCAATGTTTCCACCCCCAAACAATAAGGCGAACATAGGCCCCCCGCCTCTGCAAACTTGGAGTCTTCGTGTCGTCAGGGCCCATGGACTACCTGCAGTGAAGAGTGCCAGGCCTCGCTATAGCCGCCCCTAGTCCTGTTCTTCCAGGTTCGATGTCGAGCCGGCTTCGTCTTCTTGGCCACGTCGGGCCTCCTTCCGTTCCCGCGTCCAAGTCTTGAGGGACTTATGGAGTTCCTTAGGGTCTGTGAAATAATACGACCTCCCACCGGTATTGATTCGGAGCTTGGCGGGATACAGCATCGCATAGTCCAGGCCCAGAGTACGGAGCTGTTTCTTATATGGCGCGAACTGTCGCCTTTCTTCCTGCACCCTGGCTGTAAAGTCTGGATAGAGGGATATATCCATACCCTCATGTTGTAGTTTGCCTTTCTCCCTCGCCACTCTTAAAGCAGTGTCCCTGTCGCGATAGTTAAGCAGTTTCGTGATTATGGGGCGAGGTGGTGCGCCAGGTTGAGGCTGTGGGCCCAACGTGCGGTGCGCGCGTTCCACAATGAACATGGGGGAAAAGACCTCCTCACCCAGTAGCAGTTTCAGCAGTTTCTCCACGTATAACTCCATCTTCCCCGTTTGTGTGGATTCCGCCACTCCTGTGATACGGAGATTGGATCTGCGTGATCGCGCCTCCAAGTCCTCTGTTTTGTCCCTGATAACGTTTAGGAGTCTATCAAACTGCTTTCTTTCTTTGTCCCACTCCGTTTGGGCTTCCTCAGCCTCAGTGAGTCGGCGCTCCGCATGCTTGTCCACGCGCTCCGCCATTCGATCCATGCGGTAGGACAGAGCGTCTATCTTGGTGCCCACCGCTGCAATGCTATCCTGAATGCCCTTTTCCATTGCAGCCAACATGTCCCGGATCTCCGTGGGTGCCGGGGCCGACGCCGCAGCTCTCTTCGGCGACGTGTCCGGCGCCGCCACCTCCGACCCTTTCAGCCGACGCCGTTCAAAGGAGATCTTCCCCTGGGTTGCATCGTTCTTCCCCATCGTAGTCTCCAACGTGTGACAGTACAGAACAAGGGGGCAGACTGATCAGGCAGTGACGGGATCTTCGCTGGCAGTCAATTTACTGCTACCAGTGTTCGCGTGACCGATGCGCCCAAGATGGCGTCTGTAAAGGCGGATCGAACCCTTCCGCTCACCTACGCCAGTCTCGAAGCCTCCCAGCCCAGAAGGCGGCCAGATCCACCATGCCAGCCCCGGTCAACCTAGCCCCTAAAAGGATAGGAGCGGTCGATAGGGCAGTACGTCGCCGCAGGGAAACGATCAAGCTGTGGCACCGAGCTAATGGCCGCTCCACCTCGTGACGCAGGGCTCCGGTGTTGTATGCTTCACTACTCCGCCGAGCCTCCAGGCTCTTCTCCCATGGGGTGTTCGCCGACTAGTAAGCAGAGGACGACTTGATCAGTGACAAGACCCAACTACGAGACAGATCGCACGCAGCCCGACAACTGACAGTGCTGAGGCCGCACGTCCGGTGACGTCGCCCGGCCTCTTAGTCCAGGATAGTGCGCTGCTTTCGGCCTAGTTCTCCACCGCCGCGTCGCCGGGAACAAGACCCCGGAATGGTCGGGAAAGCTCGCTCGTAATCGGCCAAAAAGTTCCTCAAGTGCAGCCGGGGGTGCCAGCAGATGTTCAAGAGTCCGCCACGGCTTTTTCGGCACAATTAAGGATAGTTAAGCAGGATTATTCTGGGGCTTTGCGAGGAGCCGAAGGCTCACGCGTCCGCCATCGACGCCGGCTAGCTCCGCCCCCTCCTGCTTTTGTGAAGTACGGTTTGGACGAGAAGGGGGGTATGGATGACATGAGTTCTGTCGCAGAGGTAGGATGTGATCCAGTCTAGACCAATCCCCTCTATGCCGGCTTCATAGAGTCTTTGTATTAGTGTCCTGGCCTAGTCCTTGAGTCGCGCACTGCACTCAGTCTCTCTGTGCTTGCTGGCATGGTATATGGCATGATATATGGCTATCCTTTTGCCCATTCCTCAGATCCTGCTGGGCACTGCTGTTGCCCACTTGCTAGACTCTCTTCCCACACTCCATGCCCTGAGATCCCTCAAACAACCGTCAGCTCTGCCTGGCCACCCTAAAAAACTACAAAGATTTTTTTTTGCTGCTAGACCCACATCTAAAATGCTACTGTGCCCCATGAATGAATGAATGAAAAGGGATTTATCCAGCGCTACTTAGCCCAGAGGTGTCAAGGCGCGAACAATGGTATAGGCTGTGAAATGAGGGGAGGGAATTACAGAAAAGTTACAGATAAGTCTCCCTGAAGAACCAAGTCTTCAGGGCCTTTCGAAAGAGAGAGCAAGCCGACTGACCTTTAATATCCGCCGGAAGAGTATTCCAGATCTTGGGGACAAGGGAGTGAAAAGATCTTCCGCCCAATCTGGATTTATAGGTTCTGGGGATCACAAGAAGATTTTTGTTGGCAGATCGGAGGACCCTACTAGGGGTGTAGGGTGTTAGCAAAGATTTAATATCTTCCGATCCACCAGCATGGAGAGCACGATAGGTAAGGCAAAGAACCTTGAACTCTATCCTTGCCTGCATAGGGAGCCAATGAAGATCCCTCCTAATGGAGGTAGCTGATGAGAATCTGGGGGCGTCACCGACAAACCGAGCGGCTGCATTTTGTACCACTTGCAGGCGTTGCACCTGCTGTTTATTGATACCCAAATACAGCGCATTACAATAGTCTAACCTAGAAGAAATTAGTGCTACTGTAACAGTTTTCCGGGTCTCTGGGGAAAGATAGTGCACCAACTTCCTCAGGGTTCTAAGAGCTCCACAACAGGTGGAGATTGTCCTGCTGGCCTGTTTGTCAAAAGAGTTTGTCAAAAATGACACCCAAATTTCGGGCGGACTGAGAGGGCTTAGGACAAACCCCAAGAGCGGCGGGCCACCAGTCAGTTGACCATATCTCTTCCTAGCCTCCAAAAATCAACACCTCTGTTTTTTCCCAATTTAGTTTGAGGAAATTCCTCACCATCCAGCCAGCAACTGCTTCCATGCAGTTTCTAAAATTCCGGGCTGTGATGTCGGCAGAGCGTGAGAGGGAGACCATGATCTGGGTATCATCGGCGTAAGATAAAACTTCCAGCCCAAAAGATCTTACGAGTCTGGCAAGTGGTGTCGCATAAATGTTGAAGAGTGTGGGTCTCAGGGATGACCCCTGAGGGACCCCACACTGCACCGGAGTTGCTGGCTAGAGAAAGTCGCCCAACTTGACCCTTTGAACACGGTCATCCAAGAAGGATTTCAATAGGCTCAACGCCGGCCCGTTCACTCCTATCTCCTTGAGACGATTAACTAAGATGGAGGGAGATAGAGTGTCAAATGCAGCTGTAAGGTCGAGCAGGACCAGAAAAGTAGTCTGGCCACTGTCGACCTTAGCACGGATGTAATTGGTTACAACTGTGAGGGCGGACTCGGTGCTATGAGCCCTACGGAAACAGTGTTGGGAGGGGTCAAGAAGGCTAGCGTTCTCCAGAAAGGCACTCAAATGGATGTTAAGATGGGCCTCTAACATTTTTGCAGGGGCAGGGAGCAAGGAAATAGGCCGAAAGTGTTTTAAGATACCGGGGTCCAGAGTGGCTTTTTTGAGGAGAGGCCTAACTATGGCCATTTTCCAGGAAGTGGGAAAGACACCTTCCAGAATTGAGAGATTGATTACTTCAAGGAAGGCAGGAAGGAGAACATCTCTGCATTCCTTAAAAGTCTTGAGGGGACAAGGGTCCATAGGCGAGCCTGACTTCAGCTTGTCAAGATACAAATTGAGTTGTTCTAGCGTAAGCTGAGGGAAGTTGTTGAGAGTGCCATAAGATGATTCAACAGGATCTTCTTCCGCGGAAAGTGGGACAGGAGTAACCAGTGGTTCTAGTTCCTGATTGAGAGCTTCTAGATTAGAGTACATATCGGTTATCTTTACATGAAAGAAAGTGGAAATCTGGTCACATAGCACCTGAGATGCCATAATGGGGTCTGGGGATTGCAGGACTGACAGGGAGTCAACGATTTTAAACAACTCCCTGGTGGAACTAAGGGAAGTAGTCATCCTAGAGAAGTGTTGTTTCTTTTCCACAAGCACTGCGGATTTATATTCTTTAAGTAGAATCTTATGTTTTTGCTTTTCTTCTGGATCTAAATGAAGTCTCCAGGCTCTCTCCTGTCTTCTGCATCCCTGCCTAAGGGACCTGAGGGTGTCAGAGAACCAAGGCGCCGAGGGGCGTTTTCTGGCAGAATAGTGCTACTTGACAGGGGCCAGTGTATCTACTGCCTTCAGGATAGAGTTGTGCAAATCAAGGGCAGCGCTATGAGTGTTCCTTACAGTAGGCAGGGAGTAGGTAGACAGCAGGGGAGCTAGTGTGTCACAGTTTATCCCTTTAAGATTTCTTTGGAGTTCCCATTTGCTGGGGTCTGCGGGGGAAGGAGTGGAATTTAAATATGTAAAATCAAAGGGAATGGCCACATGATCCGACCAAGAGCGCTGGCAAGGACAATACCTACACAGCTACTAACACTCAGACTTCTATATGTGAACCAATTCAGACTAATTCAGGGCCTCAAAGAAATAATAATGGCTTGGGTGGCAGGGCTTAGTCGTTTTTAATGGATATTGAATTAAGAAACAACTGCTTTTCTGCTCATCCACAAATTACACAAACAGCACCACCATGTGGCAGACTGTCATAAGCGGCGGTGTTGAGAATTAAGTGCTGATGTTGCGCACCAGAAATCATCAGCTCAAATTAAGCACTGCACTAATCAAATAATTTCTGCTCCGCATAGGGTTGGGCAATTGGAGTATGTATGCAGAAACTCCATAAAACTATACTCTGCAAGAAAATAAACAATCTAGGACTTTTGTGTGACGAACTGGCTGCCTTATCGTCCCAGTGGAGATGGCTGTGTCGCACTGAGAGCAGCGAATGTCCTGCCCTGGCCATGGTGAGGTATTATCCCCTCATCAGTAAGGACTTGGATGAGTATGAAGGTCAGGGTGGGGATCTGCCATTTACACATGTCGACCATCACAGGTTAAAGACCTGTCGCAGTCTGTCCAGTTACAATCATTTCAGATGTAATCTTGACTTGATGTGATTGGTGTCTTAGGACATATTGTGACGCAACCGCCTCTTTGCTATGCCTTTCTACCTTCTAACCCCCACCAGAAGCATTGAATTCACCACTGTAAAAGTAAAATGCTTGTGGGAATGTGTGTGCCTTTAACTCCGTTTAGTTCAAAAACAAGCGTAAGACAAATATTTTAGACAATGACTTGTTTGTGAAATTAACAGAACAAGCATAGAATTTTGTGCTTCAGTTAAAAAAACAAACGTTTTATTGCGTATTATTTTTTACGGAAATTATTAGTAAATGCGAATCCTAGATGGCCGGTATGACCCATCTTTCAGTGGTGCATGTTAAATGGTTACCGAAAACTATAGTCTCGGTTAGGGCTTTAGGTGGGCCGAATCCTGCTGGGTGTCGCAGCCCATAGTAATGAGAACAAGCATCGGCAAAGCCAATTGGTCTGGCTTTAAAGGAATGTTGTATGGTCATTTGAAGCATTATAGCTAAATAACATGGGAATGAATATGTATTTGTTTGGAAGCAAAGAACTGTAGAGTAATTTTGGTGTAGGTTAAAATATCAGATCTCAGTTGCACTGGCAAGCCAGACCTAA
The DNA here is from genome assembly GCF_964263255.1 of Lissotriton vulgaris. Taxonomy (NCBI): domain Eukaryota; kingdom Metazoa; phylum Chordata; class Amphibia; order Caudata; family Salamandridae; genus Lissotriton; species Lissotriton vulgaris. The sequence goes on from NC_141698.1 coordinate 1,098,943,896, forward strand.
AAATCCATGTAGGTTAATGACTGCTCTCCTTCCATCTGTGCTTCCGCCAGAGAAAAACCATATAAACGATCGAGTTATGGTGCGGGAGGGGGGGTCTGTGTGTGTTCGAGCTCAGGCAGCTGGATAAATAAACAAAATGATTACATCTATATGGAGGGCAACCACTTTTTTGTGAATACACACAACTTCTGCCCAATCAAAACATGTACTCCTGGCTCCCAACTTGTGGACGGAGCCAAACCCCTCTAGTGATGCTCACATGATTGTCTGGGGACAGACCATAAAAACGACTTTGAAGTGAGCCCCTATTGGGCTCTGTATTCATGGCCTTCATTTTACTGGCAAAAAGAAGGTAGAAAGACTGATGGGTTGCTCTCCTTTGTAAAAACTCTGTAAGGTATTTCATATCAGCCATGCAGTCGGTTTACATTCCACATATTTTACTTAATCTTGCAGTATTAACTTTTTAAAGAATCTGTTTATATAGTTTGTTCATGCACTAAAAGCACATGCTGTAAACAGTCTCATTAGGGTGTCTCTGTGATTTCAGGTTGTGTGGGGGTGGGGGGGGTCCTGGGGCATGATTGAAAGATGCTGCTTAAGCAGCCTATTGGTTAAAAGATGACCAAATATAATTTTAGGAGTTCAAACAGGTACTTTATCTCGCGATATTTACATCCTCTTGATACAAACGGGGATACTGTTTTTGAATGTTTTTATTGGGAAAAATAGTTGAAGTTTGAATGCGTACATACAAAAAGTAAAAACAAAAAAGCAAAATAGGCTCCCGAGAACTGTAAAAGTTAACAATCGCCAGGAAGACAATACTAGTATTATCCGAGTTGACCCCTCGCTTGGAGGGCAGCTGGTGAAGTGCTTCGAAGCCCCTGGTGTTTGAGATGGCAATGAAAGAGCCTCGCGTTATTCCCGCCGAGGGAGCGATTGATGGAGCGGGCTTCATACTCCAACTTGATGTCACAATCTCTCAAGCGTGCAGAAGAAAGGACCACTGCGCTCTTTTTTTCTCGTTCTACAAAGACGCAGCAGCCGGGCTCTCCTGGAGCAGGCAGACGTTATTAATCCTGTTGGAAAACAAGCTAGGTGGAGGAAGAAAGGAGAGGCTTCTAATATCCTCATCAGAGTGCGGCTTCTTCGCCTCCATATGATGCCGGCTTCGCAAAGCTGGGAAATGTGTTCTGTGGAGCAGCAAACAGATGCTGCTCTAACAATGCAATACATTATGTACCAAAACCGAGCCCGGGTTTTAATCATGGCTGCTGATTTAATGAGACAGAAGACTAGCTTACATCAAAAATGCCTTTTGGATGGGATTGTGTTTTCTGTTGTACTTTCTCTACATAATTAATAGGAAGATGGGGCTTTTTTTTCTTCAGCGTTGCTTAGCAGACTGACTGCGTTCTCGGCGGTCCCTCAGTGACGGTGGGAGCTCCTACGCGGCCTCGCGCTCCCTTATCCACTATTGAAGGGTCTACTCGCTTCTGTTATGCTCTCTATAAAAATACTGAAGGGCTTACTCACTTTTGAACTACTGAAGGGCTCATTCTGCGCTCTAGCGAGAGGCCTGGCCTATTCCAGTATCTAGCGAGGGGCCCGGCCTATTCTGCGCTCGAGCGAGGGGCCCGGCCTATTCTGCGCTCGAGCGAGGGGCCTGGCCTATTCTGCGCTCGTGCGAGGGGCCCGGCCTATTCTGCGCTCAAACGAGGGGCCCGGCCTATTCCGCGCTCAAGCGAGGGGCCCGGCCTATTCCGCGCTCAAGCGAGGGGCCCGGCCTATTCCGCGCTCAAGCGAGGGGCCCGGCCTATTCCGCGCTCAAGCGAGGGGCCCGGCCTATTCCGCGCTCAAGCGAGGGGCCCGGCCTATTCCGCGCTCAAGCGAGGGGCCCGGCCTATTCCGCGCTCTAGCGAGGGGCCCGGCCTATTCCGCGCTCTAGCGAGCGGCCCGGCCTATTCTGGCCTCTAACGAGGGGCCCGGCCTATTCTGGCCTCTAACGAGGGGCCCGGCCTATTCTGGCCTCTAACGAGGGGCCCGGCCTATTCTGGCCTCTAACGAGGGGCCCCGGCCAATTCTGGCCTCTAACGAGGGGCCCCGGCCAATTCTGGCCTCTAACGAGGGGCCCCGGCCAATTCTGGCCTCTAACGAGGGGCCCCGGCCAATTCTGGCCTCTAACGAGGGGCCCCGGCCAATTCTGGCCTCTAACGAGGGGCCCCGGCCAATTCTGGCCTCTAACGAGGGGCCCGGCCTATTCTGGTCTCTAACGAGGGGCCCGGCCTATTCCTGCCTCTAACGAGGGGCCCGGCCTATTCCTGCCTCTAACGAGGGGCCCGGCCTATTCCTGCCTCTAACGAGGGGCCCGGCCTATTCCTGCCTCTAACGAGGGGCCCGGCCTATTCTGCGCTCGAGCGAGGGGCCCGGCCTATTCTGCGCTCGAGCGAGGGGCCCGGCCTATTCTGCGCTCGAGCGAGGGGCCCGGCCTATTCTGCGCTCGAGCGAGGGGCCCGGCCTATTTTGCGCTCGAGCGAGGGGCCCGGCCTATTTTGCGCTCGAGCGAGGGGCCCGGCCTATTTTGCGCTCGAGCGAGGGGCCCGGCCTATTTTGCGCTCGAGCGAGGGGCCCGGCCTATTTTGCGCTCTAGCGAGGGGCCCGGCCTACCGGCCTATTCCGCGCTCTAGCGAGGGGCCCGGCCTATTCCGGCCTCTAACGAGGGGCCCGGCCTATTCTGGCCTCTAACGAGGGGCCCGGCCTATTCTGGCCTCTAACGAGGGGCCCGGCCTATTCTGGCCTCTAACGAGGGGCCCGGCCTATTCTGGCCTCTAACGAGGGGCCCGGCCTATTCTGGCCTCTAACGAGGGGCCCGGCCTATTCTGGTCTCTAACGAGGGGCCCGGCCTATTCTGGTCTCTAACGAGGGGCCCGGCCTATTCCTGCCTCTAACGAGGGGCCCGGCCTATTCCTGCCTCTAACGAGGGGCCCGGCCTATTCCTGCCTCTAACGAGGGGCCCGGCCTATTCCTGCCTCTAACGAGGGGCCCGGCCTATTCCTGCCTCTAACGAGGGGCCCGGCCTATTCCTGCCTCTAACGAGGGGCCCGGCCTATTCCTGCCTCTAACGAGGGGCCCGGCCTATTCTGCGCTCGAGCGAGGGGCCCGGCCTATTCTGCGCTCGAGCGAGGGGCCCGGCCTATTCTGCGCTCGAGCGAGGGGCCCGGCCTATTTTGCGCTCGAGCGAGGGGCCCGGCCTATTTTGCGCTCGAGCGAGGGGCCCGGCCTTTTCCGCGCTCTAGCGAGGGGCCCGGCCTATTCCGCGCTCTAGCGAGGGGCCCGGCCTATTCCGCGCTCTAGCGAGGGGCCCGGCCTATTCCGCGCTCTAGCGAGGGGCCCGGCCTATTCCGCGCTCTAGCGAGGGGCCCGGCCTATTCCGCGCTCTAGCGAGGGGCCCGGCCTATTCCGCGCTCTAGCGAGGGGCCCGGCCTATTCTGGCCTCTAACGAGGGGCCCGGCCTATTCTGGCCTCTAACGAGGGGCCCGGCCTATTCTGGCCTCTAACGAGGGGCCCGGCCTATTCTGGCCTCTAACGAGGGGCCCGGCCTATTCTGGCCTCTAACGAGGGGCCCGGCCTATTCTGGCCTCTAACGAGGGGCCCGGCCTATTCTGGCCTCTAACGAGGGGCCCGGCCTATTCTGGTCTCTAATGAGGGGCCCGGCCTATTCTGGTCTCTAATGAGGGGCCCGGCCTATTCCTGCCTCTAACGAGGGGCCCGGCCTATTCCTGCCTCTAACGAGGGGCCCGGCCTATTCTGCGCTCGAGCGAGGGGCCCGGCCTATTCTGCGCTCGAGCGAGGGGCCCGGCCTATTCTGCGCTCGAGCGAGGGGCCCGGCCTATTTTGCGCTCGAGCGAGGGGCCCGGCCTATTTTGCGCTCGAGCGAGGGGCCCGGCCTATTTTGCGCTCGAGCGAGGGGCCCGGCCTATTTTGCGCTCGAGCGAGGGGCCCGGCCTATTTTGCGCTCGAGCGAGGGGCCCGGCCTATTTTGCGCTCGAGCGAGGGGCCCGGCCTATTTTGCGCTCGAGCGAGGGGCCCGGCCTATTTTGCGCTCGAGCGAGGGGCCCGGCCTATTCTGCGCTCGAGCGAGGGGCCCGGTCTATTCTGGTCTCTAACGAGGGGCCAGGTCTATTCCGCCCTCGAGCCAGGGGCCTGGCCTTATCCGGGCTCTAGCGAGGGGCCTGGCCTTATCCGCGCTCTAGCGAGGGGCCCGGCCTATTCCGCGCTCTAGCGAGGGGCCCGGCCTATTCCGCGCTCTAGCGAGGGGCCCGGCCTATTCCGCGCTCTAGCGAGGGGCCCGGCCTATTCCGCGCTCTAGCGAGGGGCCCGGCCTATTCTGGCCTCTAACGAGGGGCCCGGCCTATTCTGGCCTCTAACGAGGGGCCCGGCCTATTCTGGCCTCTAACGAGGGGCCCGGCCTATTCTGGCCTCTAACGAGGGGCCCGGCCTATTCTGGCCTCTAACGAGGGGCCCGGCCTATTCTGGTCTCTAACGAGGGGCCCGGCCTATTCTGGTCTCTAATGAGGGGCCCGGCCTATTCCTGCCTCTAACGAGGGGCCCGGCCTATTCCTGCCTCTAACGAGGGGCCCGGCCTATTCTGCGCTCGAGCGAGGGGCCCGGCCTATTCTGCGCTCGAGCGAGGGGCCCGGCCTATTCTGCGCTCGAGCGAGGGGCCCGGCCTATTCTGCGCTCGAGCGAGGGGCCCGGCCTATTTTGCGCTCGAGCGAGGGGCCCGGCCTATTTTGTGCTCGAGCGAGGGGCCCGGCCTATTTTGCGCTCGAGCGAGGGGCCCGGCCTATTTTGCGCTCGAGCGAGGGGCCCGGCCTATTTTGCGCTCGAGCGAGGGGCCCGGCCTATTTTGCGCTCGAGCGAGGGGCCCGGCCTATTCTGCGCTCGAGCGAGGGGCCCGGCCTATTCTGGTCTCTAACGAGGGGCCAGGTCTATTCCGCCCTCGAGCCAGGGGCCTGGCCTTATCCGGGCTCTAGCGAGGGGCCTGGCCTTATCCGGGCTCTAGCGAGGGGCCTGGCCTTATCCAGGCTCTAGCGAGGGGCCTGGCCTTATCCGGGCTCGAGCGAGGGGCCTGGCCTTATCCGGGCTCGAGCGAGGGGCCTGGCCTTATCCGGGCTCGAGCGAGGGGCCTGGCCTTATCCGGGCTCGAGTGAGGGGCCTGGCCTTATCCGGGCTCGAGCGAGGGGCCTGGCCTTATCCGGGCTCTAGCGAGGGGCCTGGCCTTATCCGGGCTCTAGCGAGGGGCCTGGCCTTATCCGGGCTCTAGCGAGGGGCCTGGCCTTATCCGGGCTCTAGCGAGGGGCCTGGCCTTATCCGGGCTCTAGCGAGGGGCCTGGCCTTATCCGGGCTCTAGCGAGGGGCCTGGCCTTATCCGGGCTCTAGCGAGGGGCCTGGCCTATTCTGCGCTCGAGCGAGGGGCCTGGACCATTCTGCGCTCGAGCGAGGGGACTGGCCTATTCCGCGCTCTAGCGAGGGGCCTGGCCTATTCCACGCTCTAGCGAGGGGCCAGATCTATTCCGCACTCGAGTCAGGGGCCGGGCCTTATCCGGGCTCTAGCTAGGGGCCGGGCCTTATCCGGGCTCTAGCTAGGGGCCGGGCCTTATCCGGGCTCTAGCTAGGGGCCGGGCCTCATCCGGGCTCTAGCTAGGGGCCGGGCCTTATCCGGGCTCTAGCTAGGGGCCGGGCCTTATCCGGGCTCTAGCTAGGGGCCGGGCCTTATCCGGGCTCTAGCTAGGGGCCGGGCCTTATCCGGGCTCTAGCTAGGGGCCTGGCCTTATCCGGGCTCTAGCTAGGGGCCTGGCCTTATCTGGGCTCTAGCTAGGGGCCTGGCCTTATCCGGGCTCTAGCTAGGGGCCTGGCCTTATCCGGGCTCTAGCTAGGGGCCTGGCCTTATCCGGGCTCTAGCTAGGGGCCTGGCCTTATCCGGGCTCTAGCTAGGGGCCTGGCCTTATCCGGGCTCTAGCTAGGGGCCTGGCCTTATCCGGGCTCTAGCTAGGGGCCTGGCCTTATCCGGGCTCTAGCGAGGGGCCTGGCCTTATCCGGGCTCTAGCGAGGGGCCTGGCCTATTCCGGTATCTAGCGAGGGGCCGGCCTATTCTGGCCTTCTAGTGAGCGGCCTTGCCTATTCCGGCCTCTAATGAGGGGCCTGGCCTATTCTGCGCACGAGCCAGGGGCCCGGCCTATTCTGTGCTCAAGCCAGGGGCCCGGCCTTTTCTGCCCTCGAGCCAGAGGCCTGGCCTATTCTGGCCTTCTAGTGAGCGGCCTTGCCTATTCCGGCCTCTAATGAGGGGCCTGGCCTATTCTGTGCTCGAGCCAGGGGCCTGGCCTATTCTGTGCTCGAGCCAGGGGCCTGGCCTATTCTGTGCTCGAGCCAGGGGCCCGGCCTATTCTGCGCTCGAGCGATGGGCCTGGCCTATTCTGGGCTCTAGCGAGGGGCCCGGCCTATTCTGGGCTCTAGCGAGGGGCCTGGCCTATTCCGGGATCTAGCGAGGGGCCAGATCTATTCCGCACTCGAGCGAGGGGCCTGGCCTAATCCGGGCTCTAGCGAGGGGCCTGACCTATTCCGGGTTCTAGCGAGGGGCCTGGCCTATTCTGCGAACAGTTTTTTTGAAGGTGCATATAGCAACATATATTTAAGGAGTACATTTTATACGAGACAGTTATCAGCACTGTGGCATAGAATGCAGTGGCAACCCAAGGGGGCTTTGTTATGTTAATATAAAAATTCTTATACCGCGCATGTTCACCGAACGGTTTCTTGGCGCTCAAACAGATAAGGCGGTCACGGGCAGAAGTATCATTCATATGCTGCTTTGAAGAGGAACGTCTTCAGTGTCCTATGAAAGCTTTCGTAGGGAAGAAAATGACGAAAAGAGGAAGGGAGAGAATTCCAAAAAGTGGGGGCTAAGAAAGAAAAGCGGAGACCACCGTGTTTCTTGCGTGAAAGCGGGTGCAAGATTGTGAAGGGCTTTAAAGATAGGTCATCCAAGTTTGAAGGTACAACGTTTGGCCACCGGGAGCCAATGAAGACTCCGAAGTAGAGGTGAAACGTGCTGGTGCTTTGGCTGATGAAATACTAGGCGGGCGGCCTGATTTTGGATCAGTTGTAACCTCTGGAGTTGATAAGAGGGAATCCCTACGTATAAGATGTTAACGAAGTCGATCCTGGAGATGACAAGAGCAAGGATGACTAAGATGAGGGCGTCTCTGGTGAGGAATCTACAGATCTTACGAATCCTGCGCAGATGGAAAAAGCAGGACGATGTTACCGCCGAGATCTGAGCCTTCATAGATAAATCTCCAGAGATGACAACACCGAGGCTTTTCACAGTATTGACAGGACGAGGGGGGACCCCAAGTGATTGGGGCCAGAAGCTGTCGTTCCAAGGATTGGCCGGCCCGCCCACCAGCACAAGTTCGGTCTTTGTGGTATTTAGCTTGAGCTGGCTGTGAGCCATCCAGTCAGAGATGCCTAGCATAGTAGTTTGGAAGTCTGTGAGGGAGGAAGGGGAGGAATCAATAGGGAAAATCAACTGCAGATCGTCTGCGTAATTATAAATTGTTGCAGGGGACTTGCGAAGGGAAACCATGAGGGGCTGCATATATAAATTAAACAGGAGGGGGGATAATGCTGAACCTTGGACGCCACAGGAAAGGGAGAAGGAGGAAGCACAGAAAGTAGAAAGTTGAACAGCTTGAGAACGCTTGTCCAAAAAAGAACGGATCCAGTCCAGGGCCGCGCCCTGGATGCCGGCGTTTCTGACACGGTCGATCAGTATAGAGTGATCGGCCGTGTCAAAAGCCGCCGACAGATCCAGTAGGACAAGGGCTTGATGGATGTTATTGTCGGCACCAGTTCTTAAAGTGTCCATGACGGCGGCAATAACCGACTCAGTCGAATGGAGTGGTCGGAAACCAGCCTGCTGGGGGTCCAGAAAGGAAGAGCTCTCAATGAATGCGCCCAGACAGCGAGTAACATAAGTTTCCAAGATTTTTCCCAGATAGGGGAGAAGGGATATAGGCCTGTAGTTACTCATGACCAAGGGGTCAGCGTTGGCTTTTTTTAGAATAGGTAGCACCACTGCCTGTTTGAAGGAGTCGGGGACTACTCCAGTGCTTTGTGCACTAGGTGATAGTGAAGCAGAGTGACGACGCAAGTGACAAGTGGGTGAACACAGCAAAGGACGCAGAGTGACATGGTGAAAAAACAAACAATATGTACAACCGCAATGGTTCTTCCTCAGTTGATGAGTCATTAATATTTGATTGAGAACCAAGGTAGATGGTGCGCCATGAGTCGCGCTGTATTGAGATTCAAAAACTGAAATTCTGAGTCTCTCCCTTTTCCTGCATTTTTGTCATGTCGTGTACATACATGTATACCTGCCTTTTTATTGAATCCGATTGAGATGGAATCAGTCTAGGCATCAAGCCCCTAGTTTCTTGTCCAACAAACGTGCAAATGCTATAAATTAATTGGAAGTACACAACAATGGTAAGGATTCACTCAGAACTGTGTCCTGCTTTGGTTCAAAGCACCTGAATCTTATGAAAGATATTTTTTGGGGTCTATATGGCACATATATGGATGTCGCCTCTCATAGGGTTGAAATCTCCTATGGAGGTTTCAGATTATAGTTCTGGGCGTCCTTCGGAGTGTTATGTTTAGTAGCGCTATCTTCGCTTGGGAATCTGTATGTCTGCTTGAGCACCAGGTCAAGTGTGTGTCTTTCTCTGTACAGTGTTTTCTCTTTCCCCTCTGGCCAGACCAAAAAGTATTTGTATGAGGGGCACCTTTGTTTATTATGAGTTTTGTAGAGTGCTCCATATAAAGGAACTGCTCTCCAAGTAAAACGTGTGAACTAATTTCTGTGGAGAGCAGTTCCTTTATATGGAGCACTCTACAGCACCACAGACACTCCATATCTGCTCACCTCAAATGTGTGTTTTCCAGCTGAGTTGTTAGGCATGGGTTCAGCACTGTGCCATCCATGCCGATCTAAAAAGCTAGTGACATATTTACAGAAATGTCTTTATGCAGCACTCTAAGCCTGAAAGGGCATTGTTCGCTTATACCGGTTGCTCCCTAGTGTCTGGACGAAGCTATACCTGTCTGATAAGCTCCAATAATTTCAAAACACATGCATCAGGGGTTGCTTTTATTTATTCCAGGTTGTCTTGTGTGGTATTTTACCAATCCATAGCTGCAATACTGTGGCTTTAATGGTAAAAGCCTTTTGTCTTTTTGCAGCTCGGCGTGGATGGTATTTGTTAATCCTGTGCTTAAAGACTTCACTGTTGTTTGGCTGCAAATTTATTGTAACAAGATATTACTTAACATTTTTTTTTAAATCGTAGATATTCACTGTAAAAAAAAAAAGTCAAGTGGAGTTATACGTGAGGAAAGTAGTAAGATTTTTTTTTTTTTTTTAAAGTAGAAATTAACTGTATGAGCACTACTGGTTAAAAAAACATAACCAGGGAAATTTGCCAGTGTTTATGTTACTGACATATGTGTAACTTGCACTGGCATGATGCTCTGCTTATGATCTCACATATTACATTACTGATGGCATCTGACATCTATGGCGGTGCTAAGACCACCAGAGTCCATCTTGTCACATAAGGCACTTCATGGGAGGACCATGACATCCCATCGTCCCAAGGCAGCAGTGTCCTGCGTCAGTGAGCTCTACCAGCTGTTTCAAGTTCTGGAGCAGGGACGAGGTCCTCCTGTTACCTTCTGCCCCTGGTTCTGCCCCTGGGACAGTTGTAGTCCATCTTTCAGTGGCGGCCTGTCCCCTGCATAAGTGGGGGTGGGCTGGAGGAAGGAGGTGAGGAGGAGGCTGGGGGAGGGGGAGGGGGAGGTGAGGAGGGTTGGGGGAAAAAAGAATATTTATTATGGCCTTGGGCACAGGCTTCCAGCATGCCCTACTGCCAATCCTGAACTGCTGTTGCATGAAAGCAGCTTCAGGATTGGCCTGAGTGCTGGCAACTTGCGCTCCCAGACAGACTGGGAGCCTATGCCTGCCCTCCCAGAAAAGCAGCTGGGGCTGTGAGCTTCACTGCGCATGAGGGGTTTGGCCGGCCTGAGACGAGTGACCACACCCTCATGCGGAGTGAAGGGAGTGCCAACCACTCCCCCACCAGCAGTGTCATCCGTTGGACCCGCCCCCAAGGCTCGTCAGAGTCCTGAGGAAACCTGTTTTATTCTCATGTTATTTGCTGGTGGTGGCAGAGGGGTGGGGGGCAGCGCTCCTCTGCTCTAAGGGTGAGGCCGCTGCCGCCATCTTGTCTCATCACTGGGGGGTAAAGGGTGGGCGGCCATGACACCACATGGTCCCAAGGCAGCAGTGCCCTGCGTCAGTGAGCACTGCCAGCTGTTTCAAGTTCTGGAGCAGGGATAGTCCATCTTGTCTCATCACTGGAAGGGGCGGGGGTGGTGAAGGGTGGGCGGCCATGCGCCCTCCTCTCACGCCATATTAATAATGTCCAGGAAGGGGAGGGTGTCTTAATATCGCATTTTTAATTCCCCCGCATGCCCTCCGAGCTGGCTGTGGTTGGGATGCTCGGGGAGGAATTAATGATTGGAAGATAGCGAGTTGGTAAATTATTTATTCTGGCCCCGAGGAAGCTGAAAAGCTGAGTGAAAGACTAATAAATCATTTGTGCCGGGGCTGCTTGTCACTTCCAATTATTTTCGACGGGTTTGTGATAAACTGCAGCACCTGCCTGCGTCGGCGCACCTCCCCAGTGCGGGCGGCCTGCTCCGGCGCATCACAGGCAACTTTGTCCAACTTTCCGGAGCTCGGGCGGAAATGGCTTCTTTTTGTTCTCGATTATTTGATTTGGGTGTCCCTGGTTTGACGGCGCGCGCAGCCCAGGGGGCCTGATTTGACCCCCAGTGGGGGCGGGGCTGCTGATTTAAGGAGTCAGGGCGGCTGCATGCCCCTCCAGGCTGAGACTGCCTGGTTTTTGGCCCGCGTCCAGCCCCCAGACTCGTCTTCAATCTCCCACCGCCTCCAATTTACAATTCATTGGCAGCCTCGTGTGCAGGCGTCCTTTCTGACACGGACGTGGGTGGGGTGGTGTGTGTGTGAGGGGGGGCCTAGAACCGGCGTGCTACGGAGAGCTTTTCAGAATGGTAATGCTCTCATAGACATCCATACTTGCAGCGGATGAGTGACATGATAGCTCCTCTGAAATGGAACGCTGTGAACCAGCAAAGCGCAGGATCCGATTCTCGCGCGGGGCCCATTCAGCGTTTCATCCTCTTCCCCCTAGACCAACATGGCAGCACAGCACAATTACACTGCACAATTAAAGGTGCGTAAGGTAAGCTGTAAAAGCAATAAATATTATTTTACAGAATGCCCCCATCTTACTAATGTCAATTAACAATCAATAATGAATAGATACCGACGCAAAGGAAAACATATAATGTCTTTTCTGATCCCTATGATTCCTTTTTTTGGCTTTCGTCTCATGTTCGACTGAATTTACATTCTCCACAGAGAGGGTCAACTGTGGGTCAGCCATTTTTTTGGTGTAGACCGGCTGCGTTGCATTGTAAATGGTGGGCAGGCTGCGCAGCAGGGTGGAAGGTGGGTAGACAGTGCGCTGATAGCCTGCCCTGTGCGGCGGAGTGCCTGTGTGGGATGGAGGGCGGGTAGCCTGCGTGGGATGGAGGCAGGGGGTAGCCTGCGCGGGATGGAGGCAGGGGGGGAGGTAGCCTGCGCGGGATGGAGGCAGGGGGGGGGAGTAGCCTGCGCGGGATGGAGGCAGGGGGGGGTAGCCTGCGCGGGATGGAGGCAGGGGGGGGTAGCCTGCGTGGGATGGAGGCGGGGGGGGCTAGCCTGCGCGGGATGGAGGCAAGGGGGGTAGCCTGCGCGGGATGGAGGCAGGGGGGTAGCCTGCGCGGGATGGAGGCAGGGGTTAGCCTGCGCGGGATGGAGGCAGGGGGGGGGTAGCCTGCGCGGGATGGAGGCAGAGGGGGGGGTAGCCTGCGCGGGATGGAGGCAGAGGGGTGGGGGGTAGCCTGCGCGGGATGGAGGCAGAGGGGTGGGGGGTAGCCTGCGTGGGATGGAGGCAGAGGGGTGGGGGTAGCCTGCGCGGGATGGAGGCAAGGGGGGTAGCCTGCGCGGGATGGAGGCAGGGGGGGTAGCCTGCGCGGGATGGAGGCAGGGGGGGTAGCCTGCGCGGGATGGAGGCAGGGGGGGAGGTAGCCTGCACGGGATGGAGGCAGGGGGGGGGGGGGAGTAGCCTGCGCGGGATGGAGGCAGGGGGGGGGGAGTAGCCTGCGCGGGATGGAGGCAGGGGGGGGGGAGTAGCCTGCGCGGGATGGAGGCAGGGGGGGGGAGTAGCCTGCGCGGGATGGAGGCAGGGGGGGGGATAGCCTGCGCGGGATGAAGGGCGGGTAGCCTGCACAGGATGGAGGGCGGGTAGCCTGAGCGGGATGGAGGGCGGGTAGCCTGAGCGGGATGGAGGCAGGGGGTAGCCTGCGCGGGATGAAGGGCGGGTAGCCTGCACAGGATGGAGGGCGGGTAGCCTGCACAGGATGGAGGGCGGGTAGCCTGCACAGGATGGAGGGCGGGTAGCCTAAGCGGGATGGAGGCAGGGGGTAGCCTGCACAGGATGGAGGGCGGGTAGCCTAAGCGGGATGGAGGCAGGGGGTAGCCTGCACAGGATGGAGGGCGGGTAGCCTGGGTGGTGTGGAGGCAGGGGGTAGCTTGCGCGGGATGGAGGGCGGGTTGCCTGCGTGGGGTAGAGGGAGAGCAGTCTGCCAAGAGAGCAGTAAGTATATATAGAATAAAACGATCAGTCTGCATAGTGACAAGTGCGATCTGCCTGTACAGACAACGGAGCATGTAAGCTGCACAGTATAAAGCACAAGCTATCCATATAATGTAAAGTGCAAACAGTCTATTATACAATGTGATCAGGGGCGCGCCTCCATGTGGGCGAAGGAGCGTCACCCCCCCCCCCCCCACTGCTTTCTCACTATGCGAGAAGCAAAAACATAAAATGGTATTATGAATACCATTTTATGTTTCTGCGAGAAAGCAGAAGGCAGGGTTTGGTTGGGGACTGGCGGGTGGGCGGTCCTCCTCTAGGCAGGGGAGGAGTGGCTTGCCCACTGTTGTGGGCGCTGACGGTTTGGTCAGCCCCAGGGCCGACCAAACCAGTCCTACCCACTCTGCATTTAAATGGCCGCCTCATTGACTTCTGCGGGGTCGGCGTCCTAGCCACTCACAACGCTGCCATTGCAACCAGGGGCGGCCTTAGGCATGTGCAAGCTGTGCACATGCACAGGGCCACCAAACCCCAGGGGCCACCACGCCAATATATATCCTTAATATAATAATCCTCTGAGGATGGATACATATTTGTTTGTCGGCCTCTGGCAGGGATTTGGCGGCCTCCGGCTCTGTACAACTTCCAAACACCCTGACCCCCCCCCCCTTCTTCACTGGCCTCCGTGCTCTGCCCCGCCCGGACCCCCTCTTCCGGGGCCCCCTACCTTCGCTCCCTGCCCAGGGCCGCCATGAGCCTAGAGCCGCCCCTGCTGCAACATTGTGATTGGCTGAGGGGAGGGAGGCTGTCTGCTTCCTGTGTGGAGAGGAGACTCGATGCGGGACCGGAGGCGAAGGCAAGTTTACATTTTTAATTTTTTTTATTAAATAAACCCCCCCCCCCCCCCCCCCCCCCCGCGCTCAACGTCCATGTCTGGATGATTCAAGGCAGAGGTTGAGAAGTTAATGTCTGAAGCTGAGGATACTTTCATGTTGAATTGTGTATCCTCAACAAATTGGTGAATCTTGATGCGGTTATATGTGAGAAAATCACTGAACGATTCCATGTAGAGGCTGAAGATAACACACAACAGTATGGAACACTTGGGGTCTTCAGGTGGTGGGGAGTTTTCGGAGGTGAACGTGGGTAGTGACTCTCAAATCAGCGGCATCCCCCTGGGCACAGCCTGAAGCCTGCAAGTAGCAGGATCTGAATGTTCAATAAAAGTTTCAAAAAAGTAAGAGTTGGTCAGATGAACTTGCATGAACTGTGTTTATTCATGGAGTATCAGCGTTCCATCTAAAAAAATAAGTCACATGGTTGAATGAACAATCCATCTGTTAGTTCAAACATAATTCCCGATGCATTTCAGGCGGGACGCCCTATGTCAGGGTAAGCGTCTGTGTCTGTGAAATTAACAAGCGAAAGAAAAATTGGTTGGTCACCAAACAAAAACAGGGAGAGAGATCCCTGCACCATATTAAAGCTGGTGTAAAAACGTGAAACCACATGCCTGTTACTTCATTCAAAGCGTGAGATTAATAAAATATACAAAGTTCTACATGGAGCTTCCATGTATGAAAGTGCCCAAACTCATGCATCAAATATGTGAAAACAGCAAATGTCAATACGCATATGTACACGTTTATGAACGCGTAATATAAACAGATGTCCGGGTTACCATTGAAATTGTGCATGTAAATAAATTCCATGACGTGGTGAAATGTGTGGTTGGAAAGACGACCGTGTGCGGCGAGTGCACAAATGAAAAACACCAGTTTGATAGGCAAAGTATACAATACAAATAGCGTCCACCCGAAATGCATCAGGAATTGTGTTTGAACTAACAGATGGATTGTTCATTCAACCATGTAACATTTTTTTTAGATGAAACACTCTTATGTCTCCCTCCAGTGGGAGGGGGCATAGTCCAAGCCATGATTGGAAGACCCCACTCATCTTCAAGAAGAAGGGGACTGAAAAGCGTGCTTAACTTTCCCTCTTCACCTGAGGGCTGGAGTTGGCAAAGGTGGGCACACCTCATAGTCAAGTTTTCCTGCGTGTTCCCCCGCCCACCCAGAATGGGGGTGTAAACCGGGGCTGCTATCTGCTGCTGGCAGCAGAGGCTGGGATTCTCATTACAAAGGTGATAGGCATTTGAAGCTTCCCCTTTGAGCACTTGTGGAGAAGTGTGGCTCAATGGTTAGAGGTGGCAGACCCGGAAGCTGAGATCGGCCCGGGACCAGGGTTCGATTCCCAACGCAGCAGGATCTTGGGTCAAAATGTCCGCGGGCCTGATAATTCTCGCCTTGGCGCCTACTCTAACCTTGGGTTCCACTCTGCAACTCTGGGCAATAGCTTGCTTAATCTTCACAACGGCCCCTTCAACGCCGGGGATGCCTGGTCTCACCTTGGGGGTGCCCAGAAGGGACCATCTCACAGGGAAAGCCAGGACGGGTTTCCCAGCGGTATACATCGCCGGGACGCCCGCGGTGTCGGCAGCTGTGCGCTTTACAAGTATACAACATTTACATTTACCTACTATGGATCCCGCTCAACTTGGCCAAGTACTCTTTCTGCACTTGACTCAGTGGTAGGTGTGGTTGAGGAGTCAAGGCTCCCTCGGGGAGGGATGCAGAAATAGATCAGTAAACAGGACTGCTCACTCCAGGAGCAAGAAGTATGAACAACAAATTAGGGTCCAGCTAAATACTTTCTTTGATAATACAAAGCAGTATTTTATTTCTAACTCTACCCATTCAAACAAATGTGACAACTAATGCAAAACCACAATCCCCCTTGAGGTCGAGGTTTAAGTAGTTGTCAGCTGAATCCCTGTCCCATCCTCCTTCGTGTAATGTGTTTGGATTTATTCCTGTAAGAAAGAGGTTCCACAAATTGAAGATAACAAGTAGTGGTTTATTGGAAGAAAGATCCCATCCACAGGTGAGCATCCAGCCAGCATCAAAGTAGGATAGCAACTGCTTGTGGATCAAAGCATAACATTCCATAAGAGATTCCAGTGCCTCATGACATCAGCACAGCTATGTCACGAAGCACAAATACACAGAACCACGATGCCACACATCTCCCTTCTAACACTAATGACAAAATTACAAAAGAAAATGGGTAAATATTAAAGCATAAATCACACAGTCAAGTAGTCTTTTAAATACTCAGGAGAATGGGAAACCCTTGCAGACTTGCGAAGAGATGAGGAGGGTTCGTCTCTAAGAGTTGGACAATGACGACTGCAAGAAGCCTCCACAAGATCATTACTAACCACCACCACCCTGTTCAAGTTCCAAACACGATGATCTGCAGTTTTGATGGCATTTTTAAAAACTTTGATGACACGAATAGGCTTCCTAAAGGTAGCAGAAAGAGCCTTATTGTTTTTGCAGGGATTTTTAACAAGTACCCAATCTCCCACTTTGACAGGCGTGACTTTTACAGAATTTCTTGCATCAAAAATCCTTTTTCTATCCTCAATTCTAGAAGATTCACGCAACATCCAGTCATCACAGACATCATGTGGACATGGTTGTAGATCATTAACCCATGCAGGTACTACAAGGGTATTGGGAGTACGAGACCTAAAAAGTTCAAAGGGGGTCTTCCCAGTAACAGCATGGGGAGATATCCTGTAAACCTTAACCTTTTTAAAGACATCAGTCCTCCAATCTGTGCCAGCAGACTTGGCCATTCTGATGGTTTCTTTGAGAACACGGTTGAATCTCTCAACCATACCATTGGTTTCTGGGTGGTACAAGGATGACTTTTTGTGTTTAATACCTTGCTCTAACAGAAAACGTTCCATCTCTTTAGATACTAATTGGGGACCATTGTCCGTGAGAATGGTGTTAGGAATGCCCTCCCTTGCAAAAAGTTTGGTTAAGAAAGCCACCACATGCTTAGTCTCGATGCCACGAGTTATGGCAATTTCTGGCCATCTGGAAAAGAAATCAACAAGGACCAGAACATACCACTCACAGCCAGCTGACACAATGGGCCCCAAAATATCCAAACCAACCTCTTTCCAGGGTGCATTCGGTCTGTCTCTAATCACCATAGGTTGGACTTTAGGTTTTGCCACCTTCTCACTAAGAGCACAGTCAATGCAATCCCTAACTTTACGTTCCACTTCCAAATCCATATTTGGCCACCAATATGACCTCCTCAAAATCTCTTTGGTTTTTGAGATTCCTAAATGGCCAATATGTGCTAAAGAGATAAGCTCGTCCCGAAGAGCTAGGGGTGGAACTAATCTGGTTCCCCTAAAAAGTAAACCATCTTGTTCTGAAAGCTGATCTTTGACATGCCAAAATTTCTCAAGGCCTTCATTGGATTTAGGTTTAATTTTCCATCCAGTCATTAAAAGTTTAAGAACTTCCACAAGAACCAAATCCTCCTGAACCATCTTCAACCACCTGTCTTTATCAATGACAGCCTCCTCTACAACACAAACCATCTCATCGTCTTCATCACAATCTTCCTCATCATTAGCCTCAGAACTAGGAACAAGGCGAGATAAAGCATCTGCTACCTTGTTTTCCACCCCAGGTAGGTATTTTACATCAAAATCATAATCTTGCAAACCAACAACCCATTTTGTGATCCTACCAGACACAGCATCAATACCTTTTTTCTTTAAAATTTCACAAAGCGGCTTGTGATCCGTCCTAACCTCAAAGGTCGTTCCCCATAATAAGTTTTTAAGTTTCTTGACTGACCAGTAAACAGCGAGAGCTTCACGCTCAATCACCGAGTATCGAGTTTTAGCTCCCTTTAAACTCCTTGACAAGAAAAGAATGACCCTCTCAGTGTCCTCAAACTTCTGAACCAGTACGGCACCTAAACCCTTCAAACTTGCATCAGTAATCAAAATAGATTTCTCAGAGGGGTCAAAACTGCTTAATTTCGGGGCAGAGGCTAACCTCTCCTTGATGACTTCAAATTCATGTTGACATTTTTCTCCCCAAACGAAATCCACTCCTTTCTTCAACAAATATCTCATGTTGGCACACAAAGAGGCAAAATCTTTCACAAACTTACTATAATATTCAGCAAGTCCCAAAAAACTCATCAACTCTTCCTTATTCTGTGGGGAAGACAACTTAGAAATGGTAGAGATCAAATTTTCTTTAGGTAAAATTCCTCCTTCAGTAATTGTATGACCTAGATAGTCAATGGAGGTCTTTCTAAACTTACACTTCTCAATTTTGACGGTTAACCCTGCAGCACATAGTCTTTCTAAGACTGCAAAAAGCCTAAGATCATGCTGCGAATTATCTATGCCAAACACAAGAATATCGTCTTGGTATACTCTGACACCCTGTAAACCTTTTAAAACCTTTTCTAATGCCCTTTGAAAAACCGATGCGGCTGACACTAAGCCAAATGGTAGTCTGACAAACCTAAAAGTGCCATAAGGTGTTACAAAAGAGGTCAAATCTTTTGAATTCTCCTCTAACCTAATCTGATGGTATGCAGACCGTAGATCAATGGTGCTAAAGATCTTGGCACCCTTGAGTAACATGAGCATGTCTGCAATCTTGGGTAAAGGATAGTGATCTGTAACCACACACTTGTTAAGCTCTCTTAAATCAACACAGAGACGAAGAGAGTTGTCCGATTTCTTAGCTGCAACAATCGGGGCAACCCATTCCGTTCCTTCTACTGTTTCTATAATGCCTCCCTTGACAAGCTTGTCAAGTTCAGCTTTAACTTGTTCCCTGACAGCCACAGGTACATTTCGCACCTTGCAGCAAACAGGTACAGCATCCTTCTTCAAAATGATACGATGACAATAATCATTCAGGCACCCCAAGTCTTCAGAAAAAACTTTAGGAAACCTCCCTTTCAACTCAGAGGTGAAATCTTGAGAGACCAGTGAGATAGTGTGAGAGGTAGAAGGGAAAGGTTCTTTTATTACAATGGGAGGTGTCGAGTTTGGATCAAGCATCACCCCCAAATCCTTGAGAGCAAACCAGCTTATTATGCTATCCCCCTTTTGAGAAACATAAATTTTTGCTTTGGCCAATCTATTCTTATAATTGATAACACCTTCACAAACCCCAAGTAATTTAATGGGTTGTCCAGCATAGCCAAAAGGCCTTATGTCAGGGCGAGACAACTCGAGCTTTTGCCCTAACTTATTCAAGAAAAATTATTTTGCTACAATAGTGATTTTTGCTCCAGAATCGAACAAAACTTTTGTGGGGAAACCTTCTACTAAAATCTCGTCAGAAGGCGAATTTTTTGCTTCTTCAGCACTTACAGTCTGTATACAAATTTGGCCACAATCTACATTTTCAACTGGATTGCATTCATTTTTAAAATCATAAAATATCTCATTCACTCTACCTTTGTAGTTTCCCCCTTTACAACATGAGGTAAAATGTCCTTTCCTTTTGCATTTACCACAATACGCCTTCCAACCTTGACACTGTCTATCCGTAGCAAAATGTCCCATTTTACCACACCTATAACACCTTACTTGGGAGAAATCAAGACCGTTCTCCTTTTTTTTATAGGGAATTTTGCTTGAAACATTTTCATTTCTAGATTCCTTCTGGTGATTTTCGCCTACTCTAGGAGTAGATTTTACAACACTCACTGTTTCCTTAGTAGTTTTGATCTCACCATTTTTTTTAATGACTTCCACACACTTGATAGAATGTTCTATCCTCTTTGCAATAGTAAGAACCTCTTCTAAAGAAGGTTCATCCTTTTGCCATAATTCCTCCCTGACCTTTTCAATATAGCATCCAAGCATGAATTGATCTCTTATGTGTTCATCAAGAGTCGCATCAAACTTACACGAAGAAGCTAACTTCCTTAAGGCTGTAATGTAATTTTCAATTGTCTCTTCTTCCATTTGTGTTCTCCGACCAAAATGATATCTCTCTAATATTGTACTGACTCTAGGAAGATAATGTTCATCCAATTTTGCAATACATATTTCATATTCATTTAAAGTACTATCATCAAGGTCAGGCAAATGATCGAATACCTCTTGTCCTTCTGCCCCCAAACAGTGTAAAAGTAAAGCTGTCTTTCTTTCAGCACTCAAGCTAGATCCACATACTCTCGCATACCTTTCAAATACTTTACGCCATTTTTTCCATCTGATAGGTGGATCCCCAGGTGAGGATAAAAAGAAGGGGGGGCACTTACATTTTGCATATTGTTGTTATCAACAAAAGAATACAAGAGAAATAAAACACAAAAATAAATAAGTAAATAAATATCAAATATGTGTGTGTGTAAGAGTAAGTGCACACAAAAGAATAATAATTATTCGTAGAGAGTAGTGCAGAGGAGGTATAGTGTGAGTGTGTCACAGTAGGAGGACACACAAAAGCAGTTCAAGTATGGTGTGTGTGTGTCACAGTAGTAGGACACACAAAAGCAGTTTCAAGTATAGTGTGTGTGTGTGTCACAGTGGCAGGACACACAAAAGCAGTTTCAAGTGAGTGTTTCCCGAAGGTAAATAAAAGTTTGAAAAGTCAAAACAGTACCTTTAAATTGTCCTTCACTGAAAATGTGGCAATGTTTGTAGAAAACAAAGGACTTCAAGGTAAATTAGAGGATTAGCGATGATTAGCGGTAATTATAGTCATGCAACGCAAAGAAAGCGTAATGCGTGTACTTTGAGGTGAATATCCGGGAAAGTGACCAATCCAAGATGGCGCCCACGTTTGCGTGACTCCCAGAGTACCTAGCGGCACGCTTGCGTCCTTCCCAGCAAGCTTTGCGAGCAGCCGTAAAGAGGAACGAGGCTGGTTTGTTTGTTTTCCGATGCCTGAAAGTTCCGAAAGGCTGCTAGGCAATGGCGTTGGCGTTCTCTAAACGATGTAGCTCGCGAGGACGTTGGGAGGTAGGGGGCTTTTTCAAAAGATGCAGATCGCAAAGTAGATCGAGTAGATCGTGCGCTGAATTGAATTGTAGAATAAGCGCAAAAAAGTGTCTGAAATAGCGATCGCAGCAGTGCAAAAATAATAAGATTGGTCAGACCGCTAAAAATGAAAACAAAGAGTTTGTTTTGTTTTTAAAGAAAGAAAAATGTTTCCTCTTACCATGAAAATATGAAATGAAGTCCTTGTAGAAGTCCAAAGCCACAGAAATTTTTTCAATCTTGAATGTTGAATGCCACAGAGTATCTCATAAAAGTTGTTTTAAATAGTCCACGAATTTCCAAGGGAATAATAGTTTAAAAAAAAAAAAAATTAGAGATAGGTGTTGATCTTTTCTTCTTCCCATCCTGCGTCGCCAAATGTAAGAAAGAGGTTCCACAAATTGAAGATAACAAGTAGTGTTTATTGGAAGAAAGATCCCATCCACAGGTGAGCATCCAGCCAGCATCAAAGTAGGATAGCAACTGCTTGTGGATCAAAGCATAACATTCATAAGAGATTCCAGTGCCTCATGACATCAGCACAGCTATGTCACGAAGCACAAATACACAGAACCACGATGCCACAATTCCCATCCACTGGTGGCTTCATCCAAGGAATACACAGTATTAGGCCATACTCAAGACTTCCCTTTGACTCTTCACGATGTTAGTCAAAAGTGTCTATGGTGACGCAGCACCTTCAGCAGGGAATCCCCGGGCCCAATCGTCCTCGGTCAGGTCTTACCCACTCCTGCAGCACAAATGCATTCGGAGTTACAGCGGGTGCACTCCGCATGAGCACTTGCGGGATCAGATTCTGCTCAGAGAAGTTGGACTGCTTGCGGTACACGCAGCAGCGTCCGACAGGTGTAGGCTCACTCTCCAGAGTTGGTTGGGCATTCTCCCCAGCAATCTGATCCGCTTCCAGCTCACAGCAGATACAGTGAGTACGGACAGTGTTTACGTCTTCGTAGAAACTGCAGTAGAACAGAAGACTTGAACCTCCCCAGGGTGGTCGTACATTACCTGTGCGAACATTGTAGTGTCCGCAGTTTGACAAAAAGTTGATCTAGACTTGAAGAAAATGTGTTTTTTAAGAAAACATATCATTTGCAATTCTACACTAGTCATTTACCTAGTCACCTGACCATGCAACCTTAGGTACATAGGCATGACAACAAGAAAAGTACATACCCGGATTTGCGAACACCGTAGTAATGAAAGGTGTGGCCGAAGTACAACTAAGATGTCACAACACTTTTTCACAGTAGGACATACTGTTGAGGACCTGAGATGAGCAGTAATAGACTACTACAAGAAGAGGATATAAAAAAACCCAGAGAGAGAGCCCTATATGAGAGAGAATGAAGATTGATCTACAGTTTGTCAACGCATAAGACAGGATTAAATGACGAGATCTCATTGATGTCACTGCGGACATAGAATTCTGACTAAACCTTCCATAAACATTGGAGATTAGAGATAAATCTTGGGGATCCAGCATCAGAATAACATATAATAAGAGTACAAGAGTGTAGCATATGAGTAACCATGTTGCAAGGCTCCTCATCCCTTTTTAGGTCTAGCATAGCTGCAGTGCACATGAGCTGCTCGCTCTGCGAGGAATGCTGTAGTAGGGTATGCTGTGGAAGCCTTGTCCACTCTCCGCCCATATTTGTCATCAGCTTTGTGTCATTGTCCTTCTCAAATGCTGGCTTCTTGTTTTCAAAACCTAAATGAAAGGCATTGTCATTTACAATGCCAATATCTTAAACTTGCGTAAATGGGAGACCTATTGCATTGCAAATGCTTGTTTTTTTTAAATGTCTTGATGAAGTAAGTGGGGAATGGGGGAGGCTTTGATTTGTCTTTTTGACTAGGAAAGCCTAGACCCTGACACTGTTATGGATGTTCTTTTACCTGTTTGTTCAGAGTTTGACTGCGAGGTGCACCTGCCGCCTTACCCTCATGGAGCTCTAAATAGGACTCTACTAGCTAGGTAAGGGGAATGAGCAAAAATCACACTTTATAGGCATGAAGAATATGGCACACACAATATCTTGGTCATCTCAAGGATAATACTTGCTGTGATGGAGACTCGCACTTTGTACTGCTTACACCCTGGTCCTGCTGGACGTGAAATAATCTCAAAGATCACTTGTAGACATGTATATGGATACACACAGATCTACATAATTATGGTGTGCTTGATTAATGATCTCTGTCTCTCCCATATCTAACCAGATATAACCAGAAGACTGTGGACACCGGTGTGCAGTCCACAGTCCTTGTACCTTGAAGGGGCGGCTGTCTCTATGCCCCACCGGTACTCAGTCCTTGCACGCTGAAGGGTCGGCCGCCTCTATGCCGTACTGGTGCACAGTCCTTGTACCCTGAAGGGGCGGCCGCTTCTATGCCCCACTGGTGCGCATTTCTTGTACCCTGAAGTGGCAGCTGCTTTTATGCCTCACCGGTACTCAGTCCTTGCACCCTGAAGGGGCGGCCGCCTCTATGCCCCACTGGTGCGCAGCCCTTGTACCCTAAAGTGGCGGCCGCCTCTATGCCCCACTGGGGCACAGTCCTTGTACCCTAAAGTGGCGGCCGCCTCTATGCCCCACTGGTCTGCAGGCCTTGTACCCTGAAGGGGGGGGCCGCCTCTATGCCCCACTGGTGCGCAATCCTTGTACCCTGAAGGCGCAGCTGCCTCTATGCCCCACTGGTGCGCAGTCCTTGTACCCTGAAGGGGTGGCCGTCTCTATGCCCCACTGGTGCGCAGTCCTTGTACCCTGAAGGGGTGGCCGCCTCTATGCCCCACTGGTGCGCAGGCCTTGTACCCTGAAGTGGCGGTTGCCTCTATGCCGCACTGGTGCACAGTCCTTGTACCCTGAAGGGGTTCAAGTTCAAGTTCGGGTATTTGTATAGCGCACTACTCACCCAGAGGGTCTCAAGGCGCCGGGGGGGGGGGGGGGGGGGGGGGGGTTCATTATTTGTCAAATAGCCAGGTTTTTAGTTCTTTTCTGAAGGAGATGTGGTTTTGAGTAAGGCGGAGGTGAGTGGGGAGTGAGTTCCATGTCTTGGCAGCAAGGAAAGAGAAGGATCTGCCACCCATGGTGGATTTTCGGATGCGTGGGATTGCGGCGAGGGCTTGATTGGACGATCTTAGATGGCGGGTGGGTTTGTAGAAGGACAGTCGAGTGTTGAGGCATTCAGGTCCTAGATTGTAGAGGGCCTTGTGTGCGTGGGTGAGAAGGCGGAAAGTAATCCTTTTGTTGACGGAAAGCCAGTGGAGGTCTTTTAGGTGTCCGGTGATGTGATCTTGGCGAGGGATGTCTAATATGAGTCTCGCTGATGCGTTTTGGATGCGTTGGAGTTTTTTCTGTAATTTTGCTGTGATTCCGGCGTATAGTGTGTTACCATAATCCAGTCGACTCGTTACCAGTGCGTGGGTGACAGTCTTTCTTGTTTCGAGGGGGATCCAGCGGAAGATCTTTTTGAGAATGCGAAGTACGTTGAAGCAGGAGAACGAGACTGCGTTGACCTGTCTGGACATCGACAGAGAGGAGTCTAGGATGACTCCAAGGTTGCGTGCATGGTCTGTGGGAGTGGGTGCTGTGCCCAGGGCGGAAGGCCACCAAGAGTCATCCCAGGCAGAGGGGGAAGATCCTAGGATGAGCACCTCCGTTTTGTCTGAGTTGAGTTTTAGGCGGCTATGTTTCATCCAATCGGCTACTTCTTTCATGCCTTCGTGGAGATTGGTTTTGGCGGTGTTGGGGGTCTTTGGTGAGGGAAAGGATTAACTGGGTGTCGTCGGCGTAAGAGATGATGTTTAGGTTGTGTTGACGAGCGATGGAAGCGAGTGGACTCATGTAGACGTTGAAGAGGGTGGGACTGAGTGAAGATCCTTGAGGTACGCCACAGATGACTTCAGTGGCCTCTGAGTTGAATGGGGGGAGTCGGACTCTTTGAGTTCTTCCGGCGAGGAATGTGCACCCTGAAGGAGCGGTCGCCTCTATGCCCCACTGGTGCACAGTCCTTGTACCCTGAAGGGGTGGCTGCCTCTATGCCCCATGGGTGCGCAGTTCTTGTACCCTCAAGTCGTAGCCACTGCTATGAGCCACAGGTGCTCAGTCCTCGTACCCTGAAGGGGTGGCCACCTCTGTGCCCCACCAGTGTGTAGCCCTCGTACCCTGAAGGGGGGGCAGCCTCTATGCCTCACCGGTGCGCAGTCCTTGTACCCTGAAGGAGCCTCGATTTCCTAACGGTGCTTAGTCTGCGTACCCTGAAAGGCCTGCCATCTCTATGCCTCACCAATGTGCAGCCCTTGTACCCTGAAAGGCCTGCCGTCTCTATGCCTCACCGATGGGCAGTCCTTTTACCCTGAAGGGGTGGCCACCTCTATGCCCTACTGGTGCGCAGCCCTCGTACCCTGAAGGGGCGGCCGTCTTTATGCCTCACCGATGCGCAGTCCTTGTACCCTGAAGGGGTGGCCGTCTCTATGCCCCACCGGTGCGCAGTCCTTGTACACTGAAGGGGCTTCGATTTCCTACCAGTGCTTAGACGTCATACCCTGAAAGGCCTGCCGTCTCTATGCCTCACCGATGCGCAGTCCTAGTACCCTGAAGGGGCGGCCGCCTCTATGCCCCACTGGTGCGCAGTCCTTGTACTCTGAAGGGGCGGCCGCCTCTATGCCCCACTGGTGCGCAGTCCTTGTACTCTGAAGGGGCGGCCGCCTCTATGCCCCACTGGTGCGCAGCCCTTGTACCCTGAAGGGGCGGCCGTCTCTATGCCCCACCGATGCGCAGCCCTTGTACCCTGAAAGGCCTGCCGTCTCTATGCCTCACCGGTGCTCAGTCCACGAACCCTGAAGGTGTGGCTGCCTCTATGCCCCACTGGTGCGCAGCCCTCGTACCCTGAAGTGGCGGCCTCTTTTATGCCTCACCGGTACTCAGTCCTTGTACCCTGAAGGGGCGGCCGTCTCTATGCCCCACTGGTGCGCAGTCCTCGTACCCTGAAGGGGCGGCCTTCTCAATGCCCATCTGCTGACCAGTCATTGTAGCCTGAAGGGTTGTCTGCCTCTGTGCCGTATCCATGTGCAGTCCTTGTACCCTGAAGGGGCGGCTGCCTCATTGCCCCACTGGTGTGCCACCCTTGCACCATGAAGGGGTGGCCGCCTCATTGCCCCTCTGTTGTGCCGCCCTTGTACCCTGAAATGCCCGCGGTCTCTATGCCCCACCGGTGCTCAGTCCTCTTACCCTGAAGGGGCGGCCATCTCTATGCCCCACCGGTGCGCAGTCCTTGTACCCTGAAAGGGTGGCCGCCTCTATACCCCATGGGTGCGCAGTTCTTGTACCCTGAAGTGGCGGCCTCTTTTATGCCTCACCGGTACTCAGTCCTTGTACCCTGAAGGGGCGGCCGTCTCTATGCCCCACTGGTATGCAGTCCTCGTACCCTGAAGGGGCGGCTGTCTCTATGCCCCACTGGTGCGCAGTCCTCGTACCCTGAAGGGGTGGCCGTCTCTATGCCCCACTGGTGCGCAGTCCTCGTACCCTGTAGGGGCGGCTGCCTCTGTCCCACCGGTGCTCGGTCCTTGTACCCTGAAGATGCTGCCGCCTCTGTGCCCCACTGGTGCGCAGTCCTCGTACCCTGAAGGGGCGGCTGCCTCTATGCCCCACTGATGCGCAGGCCTTGTACCCTGAAGGGGCGGCCGCCTCTATGCCCCACCGGTGCACGGTCCTCGTACCCTGAAGGCCCGGGGCGGCCCCCTCATTGCCCACCGGTGCACCACCCTTGCACCCTCAAAGGCCGGCCTGCTCTGTCCCCCCGGGGTATACAGTAACCTTCTTCTGCTGGTTTAGTATTCCACGAGAAGCTGTTGATTTCCCCCACCCTCCCCTCTGCCTGCGCCGCATAATTGAGTGTCTTTAAGCCCGAGCAGGGGGGCAGGGGTGGTCTGTTGACATCTCCTGGCATGGCCCCGGCGCGCGTGCCGCCGGCTTGGCATTGCTGGCAGCCCGCGGAGGCGGCTTAGGTTCCACATCGTGAGTTTTAATACTTCGAAGCCGCCGGGATTGCTAAGCAAGTCTCCGTGGTCTCCGGCAGGGGCCGCCTCGGGCTCCAGGGAGGGTTAATCCCCCCGGCTCAGCTCACGGGGGTCTTAGAGCTGAGCGCTGCGGGCTCGATACACCTGGAGTGGCTCTTATGGGCCTGGGCCAGCTGGCTCGAGGGGTGATGCCAAGGGAAGGAGAGGGCAGGGCTTGGCTGCCCTGTTTAAACTTTCGATCCCGTTGGCCTGCTCCTGCATACTGTGCACCGCGCACCCTCGCCTCTAAGCGCCCCTAGGGTTACCGCCAAGGCGAAGTGCTTGCCCCACGATCACACGTTCGGCAACTGGGGATGCGGGGATTAGAACTCCCGAGCAGAAATCTTCCACGAACTGACGTGACCTGCCCCGGGAGCACGCCCCCTGCCCCGGGAGCACGCCCCCTGCCCCAATGGATCTTAACTAAAGTCCATTTCCTACTGCTGGAGCCTGCATCGGCCCCGCTAGGAGGGCCATTAACTGCCCTAGAGCAAGCGCCCTACCCCCCCTAGGCTGCACTGTCGCGGCTAGAGGACGTGGCCTACTAGGCTATATTGGCAGGAGATGCCGAGTAAAGCACAGCTTAACCTAGGGTGACCAACTGGCATAAGTGCAGATTCAGGACGGCGAGTGTAAAAATTCAGGACAAAGGGTCAAAATTCACGACAAAACTTCGGGACAAAAGGTAAGTTTTACGGATATGTCAGAGGTGGTCGCGCAATAGTATATATGTAAGTAAATAGACAACCTTCTAAGTACAAGTCAAAATAGGTTCATATTAGGTTGAGACAATCGTGCACTTCACGGTTTTTCAGTATGGCCGCAGCTTGCTGCCTTAGACAATTCAAAATTCGCACCTCGCTCCAGCAGGTACATTAATCACCAGACAATGGTGAACCACACCTGAATATAAGTGAAGCCGCTTTTATTGTTGATTGAAAACTACTGGATATATCGAACTTTGCAGTGCCAGCCCTCAGTAACAACCCCCCCCCCTTTCCAGCCTCCCAGGGAGCGATGCCCAGTCCAGCCAGTCCTGCCTTGCTTCCACCCTTCAATGGCGCCCCTCATCTTCACTTAGACCGTCTCTCATGTGTATTTAATTTCTCTTATAGTGTTACTCATCCCAATTATGTAGGGCAGGGTGTCGGAGTGCGTTACATCACACACATTATATAGAGACAATGACTCATATTAACGTGAAAGTCAATGTATAGGAAATGCTACTTAAGATAATGGGTGCTACAAGGTGTAATCATTCTTTTATCTATTATTCAGTCTTTCACCATTCATTCTGTCCTTTCATCTATGTGCCCATTTATATCCAAACATATTCACCCATTTGTAAACCTATCCACCATATATCCTTCCATCATTACACTCATCCATCTCTCCATCCACCCTTTCAGTCATCCATCCATTATTCATCTTCCCACCCTTTCACCCCATCCATCCCTACAGTCATCCATCCACTCTTTCACCCATCCATCTATTCACTCATCCATCCAGCCATTTACCCTTTCACCCACCAAGCCATTCATTCACTTACTCATCCATCAACCCAGTCACTTATCCTTCCACCCTTTCAGTCATCCATCCTCCCTTTCTCTCTCATCCCCCTTTCAATCATCCATCCATCCATCTACTCATCCATTCATTTATTCCATCCATTGATCCTATTACTCATCCATCCTTTCACTCATCCATCCATCCGTTCTCTCATCCATCCTTTCACTTCTTCACTCATCTATTCATCCTTTTGTCCATCTACCCCTTTCACTCATCCATCCATTCAACATTTCACTTATCAATTCAATCCATCCATCCTTTCACTCATCTATGCACCCATTCACTCGCCCATCATCTAAGCTTTCACTCATCCATCCATCCTTTCATACACCCATCCACCCTTTTCCCTCATCCATCTACCCTTCCACCCATACATCCATCCATTTACCTTTTCTCTCATCCATACTTCCACTCATCCATCCATCCTTTCTTTTATCCATCCATCCTTTCTTTTATCCATCCACCCTTTCTTTTATCTTTTCATTCATCCATTCATCCTTTCAGTCATCCATCCAGCCATTCACACATTCCTTCACTTATTTACTCACCCACCGTTTCACATTATGAGCTGAGCCTTTGTCTACAGAGTTGCAGACAGCAGAGGCCCATGAAGAACTTCACCCTCGCTGTAGTTCCTAAAGCGTGGGGTGGGGTGGGGGAAAGTTCACTATGCCCCTGCACATAGGCAGTCTGAAAACGTAGAAGTCTTGAGTCACACATGATGCACAGTGCCAGGATGTGAAGTGACTGTGACATGGTGTTGTTTCCAGGGCTTGAAGTGGTGTAAAAAAACTGGGGGGTCTCTTCAAAGGGGGTGTTCGATATAATTAAGGGCGTAGTTTAAAACACCTAGGCTTAAAATCAGCGGTAGCGTAGTGTTCCGTCCGACTGGTATTATGTTGTTTCTGTCATTGCATACAGATATATAATACAGCAAGTATCATTACACCAACAAAAACCAGGACTATTGGCTTTGTCAATGGTTGTTAGTTGCTTAAAATAAAAACAAGCATTAGAAATACAATCGGGCTCGGATTTATTTGAGTTTGAGCTAATGGCATTGTGCATGTGGTGTGTAGTGGAATTATGTGGGTTGGATTGTAATTTTAGCAATGGTGGCATGCTGTGCTTTAGATGAATATGTTTAAAAGTAAAGTGTACCATACTGCGATTGCTACAATAGTTCATTGTGGATGCGTTAACAATTGATACGTGCACTGATGGCTGGTGGTGTGTGTGCTTGGTAGAAGAGTGCACTGGCGCCTGAAGGTGTGTGTGCCTGGTGGAAGGGTGCACTGACGGCTGGTGGGTGTGTGCTTGGTAAAAGCGTGCACAGATGGCTGATGGTGTGTGGGTTTGGTGAAAGTGTGCACTGACGGTTGCTGGTGAGTGCGCCTTGTAAAAGCATGCACTGACGGCTGCCTGGTGTTGTACGCCTGATGGTGTTTGTGCTTGGTGAAAGAGTGCATTGATGGATGTTGGTGTTTGGCCCTGGTGAAAGCGTGCACTGACAGCTGGTGTTGTGGTGTTGTGTGTGTGGTTGTGTGTGTGGTTGTGTTTGTAGTGGCGAGTCTGTGGTGGCGAGTCTGTGGTGGTGAGTCTGTGGTGGTGAGTCTGTGGTGGTGAGTCTGTGGGGGGTGAGTGTGTGGTGGTGAGTCTGTGGGGGGTGAGTGTGTGGTAGTGAGTGTGTGGTGGTGAGTGTGTGGTAGTGAGTGTGTGGTGGTGAGTGTGTGGTGGTGAGTGTGTGGTGGTGAGTGTGTGGTAGTGAGTGTGTGGTAGTGAGTGTGTTGTGGTGAGTGGTGATGAGTGTGTGGTGGTGAGAGAGTGGTGTGTGTGTCGTGTATGTGTGTGTGTGGTGTGTATATGGTGTGTGTGTGTGGTGTGTGTGTGTGGTCTTATGTGTGTTATGTATGTGTGTGGTGGACTTAGTTTGAGTGTGTTTCATGCACACTCACACACTGCCCCTACACATTCACACACTGCTCACACTGCACACTCACACTGTTCACCCTGCATAGTCACCCACTGTTCATCCTGCACACTCATCTTGCACACTCACACAATGTGCACCCTGCACACTTACACACTGGTTACCCTGCACACTCACACACTGCAGTCACTGTCACTCTGCAGTCACTGTTACTCTGCAGTCACACTCGCTCTGCACTCACTGTCACTCTGCACTCACTCTGCACTCACTGTCACTCTGCACTCACTCTGAACTCACTGTCACTCTGCACTCACTGTCACTCTGCACTCACTGTCACTCTGCACTCACTGTCACTCTGCACTCACTGTCACTCTGCACTCTGCACGCACTCTGCACTCTGCACTCACTCTGCACTCTGCACTCACTGTCACTCTGCACTCACTGTCTCTGCACTCACTCTGCACTCACTGTCACTCTGCACTCACTCTTCACTCACTCTTCACTCACTGTCTCAGAACCCACTCTGCACTCACTGTCACTCTGCACTCACTGTCTCTGCACTCACTGTCTCTGCACTCACTCTGCACTCACTGTCTCTCTGCACTCAACTCTTCACTCACTGTCTCAGAACTCACTCTGCACTCACTGTCACTCTGCATTCACTGTCACTCTGCATTCACTGTCACTCTGCATTCACTGTCACTCTGCATTCACTGTCACTCTGCATTCACTGTCACTGCATTCACTGTCACTGCATTCACTGTCACTCTGCATTCACTGTCACTCTGCACTCACTGTCACTCTGCACTCACTGTCACTCTGCACTCACTGTCACTCTGCACTCACTGTCACTCTGCACTCACTGTCACTCTGCACTCACTGTCACTCTCTGTCACTCTGCACTCTCTCACTCTGCACTCACTGTCACTCTGCACTCTACTGTCACTCTGCACTCTACTGTCACTCTGCACTCGCTCTGCACTCACTGTCACTCTGCACTTGGTCTGCACTCACTGTCACTCTGCACTTGGTCTGCACTCACTGTCACTCTGCACTCACTGTCACTCTGCACTCACTGTCACTCTGCACTCACTGTCACTCTGCACTCACTGTCACTCTGCACTCACTGTCACTCTGCACTCACTGTCACTCTGCACTCACTGTCACTCTGCACTCACTGTCACTCTGCACTCACTGTCACTCTGCACTCACTGTCACTCTACACTCACTGTCACTCTACACTCACTGTCACTCTACACTCACTGTCACTCTACACTCACTGTCACTCTACACTCGCTCTGCACTCACGGTCACTGTGCACTCACTGTCACTCTGCACTCACTGTCACTCTGCACTCACTGTCACTCTGCACTCACTGTCACTCTGCATTCACTGTCACTGCATTCACTGTCACTCTGCATTCACTGTCACTCTGCACTCACTGTCACTCTGCACTCACTGTCACTCTGCACTCACTGTCACTCTGCACTCACTGTCACTCTGCACTCACTGTCACTCTGCACTCACTGTCACTCTGCACTCACTGTCACTCTCTGTCACTCTGCACTCTCTCACTCTGCACTCACTGTCACTCTGCACTCTACTGTCACTCTGCACTCTACTGTCACTCTGCACTCGCTCTGCACTCACTGTCACTCTGCACTTGGTCTGCACTCACTGTCACTCTGCACTTGGTCTGCACTCACTGTCACTCTGCACTCACTGTCACTCTGCACTCACTGTCACTCTGCACTCACTGTCACTCTGCACTCACTGTCACTCTGCACTCACTGTCACTCTGCACTCACTGTCACTCTGCACTCACTGTCACTCTACACTCACTGTCACTCTACACTCACTGTCACTCTACACTCACTGTCACTCTACACTCACTGTCACTCTACACTCGCTCTGCACTCACGGTCACTGTGCACTCACTGTCACTCTGCACTCACTGTCACTCTGCACTCACTGTCACTCTGCACTCACTGTCACTTTACACTCACTGTCACTCTGCACTCACTGTCACTCTGCACTCACTGTCACTCTGCACTCACTGTCACTCTGCACTCACTGTCACTCTACACTCACTGTCACTCTGCACTCGGTCTGCTCTCACTGTCACTCTGCACTCGGTCTGCTCTCACTGTCACTCTGCACTCGGTCTGCTCTCACTGTCACTCTGCACTCACTGTCACTCTGCAGTCACTGTCACTCTGCACTCACTGTCACTCTGCAGTCACTGTCACTCTGCACTCACTCTCAGAGAGCGGAATGAACCATGGGAGGCAGTGCACATTTCTGTCCAATCGATACAAATATTCCAGTCACAGAGCCACATGCCTTTGTGATTGGCTGTGGAATCAGATTGGAAATTCCTGGCACTTTGGAGACTACACATATCTTTTCTGTCCCAGTAAGGACACTGTAGTTTAGTAAGTCCATCGTCCTCCTGCCTATCCTGAAGATCTCGTCCTGCTTAGCAGGTCAACTACAGGTCGGACCAGACCTGCCCTTATCTGTCCCATCCAATGATGCTGTGTCTAGGCGACTGCTTGTAACTGATGAATTTAACAAAGTATATACCTGGTAGTACCAGGGTACTTGTGGCGGTCCCGAAGTCACCCAAAATGTACTAAACAAATGACCAATAATACAACGAAATTCCAGTCACATCTTAGTGTGATACATGAACGTGTGCTGAGGTTTGTAAATGAATAGAGATGGAAGTGTATTGTTTACCCGAAAACGAACAAAACGTCTCACTAGCTCGTAATCATATGTGCAACTAAAAAGGTCATGCACCTTGCAGCAATTAACTTGGGTGTCGTCTGGTATTCCGTAGGCAATAATCAGTGCAGTGGGAGAATTTATCAAAACATACCGTCCGGCTGTAAGATATAACGATAAGTTGCTACTGTGCCACTTGAAGTACCTTGTTCATGCTGATCGTATAAATTCAATCAATCCGAATACAATCTGAATACAATTCTGATGGTGGAATATATAAACGAAGGTTCTCCTGCAAATAATAAGAGTACCGTGTTACTGCTCTGTACTAAAGGATACTGGCCGGCAGGGTAACGAAACCGCTGTCTCCTAGATGACTAATCGTACCTGTAGAATGAGTTGTACTCTTGTTCACGCGGCCGTGTTCCACGCATCCGAGTTGCTCTTCAGTATCCGATGTTGTGAGCAAGATCCACGGAAGGTTACCTACCATACATTTATAAAAGAGTGCCGCTGCGCGAAGAACGTGGCACTAGGAGAAAGACTTGTGGGAGTTGTAGTCCCTAGTAAATACTCCTTAATTTCAAACAGTGGCCCAATATACAACCCAGGGGTACTGTGTGTTTATGTACGATGTAATTAACAGTAAAGAACTTCGCTCTAAATCTTGGCGTCACGTGTACACTGACTCGGTACTGTGGTAGTTAATGAAATGACAGCAATGCGAATTGGGTGAAAAACTAATCACCTCTCATGAAACTGATGAACGATTTAAAGCCATTGCCAAAAAATGGTTCAATCACAACTCTACAGTCAGCCTGTTTGGTGTGAAAGTGCCAGACGATTGATGTGCACAATGTAGAATCACGCATGTGTTTTAGTGCACCTGGGTCCTCTTCTTAGATTTACATCGACAGGTTATTAATGGTGATACCATAACAAAATACGATATTTCAACATACTTCTATCCTTCTATTCGGAAGCCAGGATTTACGTACTTTAACTGTTGTCCTGATGATCTGGAATCTACTAGAAGTAGACTATGCTAGCACGTCATACAGTATCATTAAGGTGAAACATAGCAACCTATATTTCCAGTATTAGGCTCTACAAAGGTAGATTGTGATAGTACATCGTACAGTATAATTTGGTGAAAGATAGTAACTAACATCCTAAATGTCTCATGTACACAACAGAAGACTTTGAAAACATGTCATACGGTGTCCACTATATGGAACAAGGATGCTGCCACACTGTACAAGTAATCGTTGTGCCTGAATTATTTACATACTGGTGATTACTTTATACAGCTACTTAGACGGGGTCGCGGTAGCGTGCTGCGACCTGGTGGTAATCTGTATTTAAATACTGCCTTTTTTCAGCCCCAAAGACGCTGCAGACGAACGTGCGCCCAATACATGCAATGCAGAATGGTGAACGCGCTCCCACCATCTGGATTGCATTAGAAGGGCACCCTGACAGCTCCTAATTAAAATTAATGGGCTGCCGTGCGCGAAACCGCACAGAAAATGCCAAAAATGGCGGACGAAAATTACATCTGCCCTATCGCATCAAGACTACTAAAAATACAGCACCGCGAGGACCAATCACCATTCAGATTATAAAATAAAGCACTGCGAAACCACGAGCACAGAGGAATGTTTCCACCCTTAACAATACGGGTCGTAGCTCCTCCCCACTTCTGACGAAGTGGTGACGTCGCCGAGCCCGTAAAAAAGCAGCAACCATGGCTTTGTTGGATATAATATTGAAAATACTTCAGTTAAAAAAATGAGACCGTGAAAGAACGATAACCCGTTCTTTTTAACTTATTTTACAGGCTTCTTTATATAAACTGTTTTCTTACATTGCTAAAGTTGCAGCATTAGCGTTTTGCCTTTTATTTTACAGAACGCCCTGCTGTACACAAAGGCATGAGGAGGCCGCCACATGATTTAGCAGCCCAGACTGCCCCATTGACATTCTGTATGTGGCAATCATCAGCCCCATACAGAATGTCAATGGGCGGGGAGGGGCTGCTCTTTTGCTCAAGGAGGAGTGCGAGGCGCCCCATCAGGAAGGTGAGGCCTCTCACAGGGGAGCAGCAACAGTGTTGCTCCCTGTGATGGCCAAAATTACGGACAAAAGGCGTCCGTAAAAGGTTTCCTCACGGACAACGGACGTGAGGTCCAAATTACGGACTGTCCGTGAAATTTACGGACGGTTGGTCACCCTAGCTTAACCCCTACAGTAAGCGTCTAATGTGCTAGGTTCATGCCCACATCTGTGAGTAACTGCAAGCAACGGGGGCAGCCCTAAAACCCGAACCACGGGCTGAAGAATACTAGAATCCAAACAATGGTTCAAGTAAAACACTTAAGATAAGAAAGAATAAAATAAAAAGAGAATAAAAAACATTAATGTAACGGAGCTTACAATTGAAAAGAAAGAAGAAAAAAAAGCAAAAGAGTAATGCCAAAAGTTTAAAGGCCCATTGTACACACGTACAGGAAATTTCTTTCAATTAGAAAATGTATTTTTCAGATGCTCAGTCATCAATACATGCAAACCACGATAATGGCGCTCATGGGGTTACACAAACAATACAAATAATATCATGTGTAATCGGACAGAAAGTGGCTGGGGAAAAATACAAAAGCGAGGTTCAAGACAAAACAAAAACACAGCAGACAAAATGCGTCCTCTTCAATTAGAGGTACATCTTAGCGTCCACGGCGACATCTGCTAGGCCACACTTCTTTACCCTAGGTGACATCGCCTAGGCCACACATCTAACCCCTAGTTAACATCTCCTGGTCGCATGCCGACACCTGCTAGGCCACACCTCTTTCCCCCCTGCCCCTATGCCCCCACTAGAGTCAATCTCTTACCAGCAGGGAGCTTCGCTCATTCCCTCACCTAGATGATGCATCTCCTCTCCGTAGCCTAATATTCATCCTTCAGAGCACCTTCCCTTCATACTTTACATCTCTACTAGACTAGAAGTTGAGCGTGCCGCTCCCCCACCACAACACACATTTCCTCCCGCTTGCCACATCGCTGTCAGAAGAGCACAGGTCCTTCTCTAATTTCTATATCCACTAGACTATAGTAGAGTGTGCATCTTCCACCAGAGGTTAATCTCCCACCAGAGCAAGCATCATCTCCCTGTGGCCACATCTCTACCGTGGCATCACTAGGTGACTTCCCCTTTAACCCGTTCGATGCGTCCGACGTTACGGTGGGCGTGTGCGGAGAACAACCGGGGCCGTTCGAACCACGCCCACTCATTATTTCACCCACACAGCGGCGCAATTCGCACCGCGGTCAACTGGTTAAATTTACAAATGTAGCCTCCGCCCTGTGGCCAAATCTCTACAGCTCCACCACCAGAGGCCTCCGCCCTGGGGCCGCATCTCTACCGTGGCCTCACTACGTTACTTCTCCTCTAAACTGACAAATGAAGCATGCAGCTCCACCACCAGAGGCCTCCTCCCTGGGGCCGCATCTCTACAGCTCCACCCCCAGAGGCCTCCGCCCTGGGGCCGCATCTCTACAGCTCCACCCCCAGAGGCCTCCGCCCTGGGGCCGCATCTCTACCGTGGCCTCACTACGTTACTTCTCCTCTAAACTGACAAATGAAGCATGCAGCTCCACCACCAGAGGCCTCCTCCCTGGGGCCGCATCTCTACAGCTCCACCCCCAGAGGCCTCCGCCCTGGGGCCGCATCTCTACAGCTCCACCCCCAGAGGCCTCCGCCCTGGGGCCGCATCTCTACAGCTCCACCACCAGAGGCCTCCGCCTTGGGGCCGCATCTCTACAGCTCCACCACCAGAGGCCTCCGCCCTGGGGCCGCATCTCTACCGTGGCCTCACTACGTTACTTCTCCTCTAAACTGACAAATGAAGCATGCAGCTCCACCACCAGAGGCCTCCTCCCTTGGCTTGCCCCACAAGGCATCATTTGGGGCTATACGTGGGTCGAGGGTGTCTACCCCCTCTTTTCACAGGGTGAATGCTGTCTCCCCTGCCAATAAGGTGGGCCCCATAGAAATAAGCTGAACTTGTGAAAATGACACTGGGACGCTCAGGGGCTCACAATCAGCAGCGCCTGCTCCTGGTCTCCTTTCGTTCAGAGTAGTAAGGTGCAGGTGAAGTGGGGCTTTGTTGTCTTAAATTCGAGCTGAGCCCAAAACAAAGGCTGGAGTTAAGGGACCATCAGGCTTGCTTTTGATTGTGTATCCTAGCTGTGAGCTATCTGGGACCGCACATCGAGCTGGAAACGCAATGGAGAGGAAACAAAGCCACACCGTTTATCACTGCACAAGCTCTGAAGAGAGGCATGCTTTTGACTTTGTTCAGTCCCTGTACATAAGGCAAATGTGTGCACTGTAACAATGTTATTAGTTGATCTGTCCCAGTATTTTTACAAATAACAATTTAAATGCCGCTATTAAAAAAAAAAAAAAAAGATTATAGCGCTACTCCTCTCAATCCAGGATGTCGGAGCGATTTACTTCCAATGCACATATTATACATTGACAATGGATCATATTTGTGTAAATCAATGTTCAGTATGTCTTGCATAAGATAAGGAAGGTTACACGGTGTAGGAGTCACATGTCCCTCACATACATGTCAACCTACAAATGAATGCTACAGTTTGAGGAGGGAGCGGGCCTCAAGCAGAATCTACCTTCGAGACACTTTGCCCCTCATCAAGCCCCTGCGACTCCAAGAAAATTAAAACCAAAGGGTCATTGAGGCTGTCGCCGATATGCTGGGGCGTTTTCACACCTCTTAGTGGACATTGGCTGCCTACAGCCTCTGAAATCGAGCTGGAAATCCGCTGTATACAGTGGGTTCCAGTTCGTTTGTCCTGTTCCTGTGTGGTTTCAGGTTCTCACTGGGTGACTGTCTGAAGAGAGCCAGAATTGTGTGACACACGGTGGCACCATGTGAGTTGGCAGGTATGCCATCATAGCTCATTGTGCTGCTAATTTAGAAGGATTACAGTTTTATGAACTGCAAGTAACAAAATAATTTTTGTGTAAAAGCAATAACCCACTTACCCATGCACATAAAATAAAAATCTGTCATCTGCATGGTAGATGATGAGCTTTGCAGGTAACACTTTAACTCTCTGTGCTACTTTGATTCAAACCTGGGGCTAGAAAAAACACAAATCTCTCTTGCAAATGCATTAACCTCCAACGTTTTCTTACCATTATTATTATTCCCTGAGATTTACTGGGCACAAAAAGATCTCTGCAGCAGGTGCCTTAACCCCATAAGGTATTTTTAAATGCAGACTTTTTAACCAATTAAACAGAACAGATTTACTGTCATGTTTTTCCTTGTTGCCAATTTCTTCCTTGCAGTCTTAAAAATAAATGTACAAGTTGAGGCCCAGTTTTTGCGTCAGGTTGCATTTGTTAAATACTGTAATGTGCTCAAATGTACGTATGATAGACCTGCTAAACAAATGTGTGAGGTCTTACGGTCTGATGTGACTTCTTATGATCTCACTTCCTGTGAGGTTATGAGTTGTGATGCTACTTCCTGTGATGCCATATGCCATGTCACGCGGTGCTATGTCAGGCACCATGATGTCACTTTCATACTTCTGAACTTGGTTAGTCCCCCACTTCTTTCTTTAGGACTTGTGCCTCGCTTTTCTGATTTGCAGCCTCCATGCTTGACTCGCCCCGAGCAGCTGTGCTTCCTGTTACTGATGTGCAGCCTCCGTGCTTGACTCTCCCTGAGCGGCCGTGCTTCCTGTTACTGATGTGCAGTCTCCGTGCTTGACTGGCCCCGCGCGGCCGTGCTTTCTGTTACTGAAGTGCAGCGTCCGTGCTTGACTCGCCCTGAGCGGCCGTGCTTCCTGTTACTGATGTGCAGTCTCCGGGCTTTACTTGCCCCGTGCTGCCGTGCTTTCTGTTATTGAAGTGCAGCGTCCGTGCTTGACTCGCCCTGAGCGGCCGTGCTTCCTGTTACTGATGAGCAGTCTCCGTGATTGACTCGCCCCGAGCGGCCGTGCTTCCTGTTACTGATGTGCAGCCTCCGTGCTTGACTCGCCCTGAACGGCCGTGCTTCCTGTTACTGATGTGCAGTCTCCGGGCTTGACTGGCCCCGCGCGGCCGTGCTTTCTGTTACTGAAGTGCAGCGTCCGTGCTTGACTCGCCCTGAGCGGCCGTGCTTCTGTTACTGAAGTGCAGCCTCCGTGCTTGACTCGCCCTGAGCGGCCGTGCTTCCTGTTACTGATGTGCAGTCTCCGTACTTGACTCGCCCCGCGCGGCGGTACTTGACTCGCCCCGCGCGGCCGTACTTGACTCGCCCCGCGCGGCCGTGCTTCCTGTTACTGATGTGCAGTCTCCGTACTTGACTCGCCCCGCGCGACCGTACTTCCTGTTACTGATGTGCAGTCTCCGTACTTGACTCGCCCCGCGCGGCCGTGCTTCCTGCTACTGATGCGAAGCCTCCGTGCTTGACTCGCCCTGAGCGACAGTGCTTCCTGTTGCTGAAGTGCATCCCCCATGCTCTGCTCACCCAAAGTGCTGTCGTTCCTTTTAGTGCAAGCGCCGTGCCCAGTGTGCCGCGGGACGGCTGGCGCAGTACCCTGAGAGCTAGGGTGACCAACCTTAAGTAATTTTAAGTGACTGTCCATGAATTTACTGCAGTGTCTTGTCCGTGAAGGAGGTTTCCACAGACGGCATTTGTCCATACTTTTAGCCTTTGTGCTAAAGGATACATGTTCAGCAGTTGAGAGGGCTCAGATAAAGCAGAAGGAAGGTGGTCTCCTGTGCAGCGATTCAGAGGGAGGGGCAACCAGGGTGGGGGTTGCTTCAAAGAAATGTAAATGGGGCAACAGGTTAATTTTGTACATGTAAATGCTGCTTGAATGCCGGTATGGGTGTTAATTGATAGAGTTCACTTTAAACTGGCGGAAGTGAAAGATTTCTTCTTTTTCAGAGACATTGTTAGGGTGTTCCAAGCTGAGCTGTGAAGTATGTGCTTTTAATGGACAGTTGTAAATCTGTTTGCACTATATGCATTTTGCCTATTACTAAAATGTACAATGGGAAATCACTTTTTTCCCAATACCTACATTTATTTCCACATTTTGTGGCACTCGATCTTGTGTGTTATACAAATTTAAAATAGTGAATTATACTGTCACAGGGCTTTCTATGGGGGGCAGGGACCTTTAGCGCCAAAAATACACAGGTCACTATGCTCTGCTAGCCAAACCACATTAAATTCTCTCTCTGGTTGGCCAAACACACATCTGCAGTGATCCCATTAATTAACAAAGGTTTCATAATATAAAATAATGTATTTCCCAATGATTAGTTTAACTTGCATCTATTTTTCATTTAAGGTGTGAATTTTTTATATATATATGTATATATATATAATTACCTGATGGTTAAAGATCAATACAATTGTCGCTGAATATTTCTCTTCTTTTTAGCACACCTATAATTCCGCCTCTACGCTCACTGACCGTGTGCCAGGTGCACTCAGGATCAGTGTCCATACTTGTTCTTAATGCCCTTCGACCACTGCGTTGAGTAGCTGTGTAAAGTCTGAGAAAGCCAGTGCTGTTAGTATGTGGTTTCCTTTTGTCCCTCACCTTCATTATGTGCTTTTTTTAAAATAGATATTTCTTCAAGTTAACCTGTGATCTGACCGAATTGTACAAAACCGCTGTCCTCTGACGCTAAAGAATATTGAGAAATAGATTAAAATAGTTTGTTTCACATAGCGCAGCTCAAGAAGCCACCTTGCTGCCCCGCTTGAAAGGTAAAGGGCAGGAATGTGTCGAATTTAACATCTTATGGCACATTCCGGTCTATTTCCATGTACGGGTACACTTTTAGCTGCCTAGCACCAACGCAGGCACGCTTGCACTATGGTGCATGGGTGCCTGTGTTGTAAGCAGGATTGTTCGAGTGCAGGAATGGGCCCCTTCATGCACAAAAATCCTCCTGAGAGACGTTGTCCTCTTTCCACTGCAGCACACATGGAAAGAGGAAGAAACGAGAGGTGGACCATTGTGACGCATTCCCAGGTCTACTACTAAATGGTAAATCTGGGAAAGCACCAAAATCCATGGGTGGATGCGCGGGAACACCCACGCAACACTCATGGAACGCCTCCCTGGGGCAGAGGAACGCAACGCAGAGATTTGCGCTGCCTTGTGTGACTCCAGATTTATCAAGCCATGCAGGGCCGCGCAGGGTGACCTTGTGTGATTGATAGATCTAACTTTAATGTTGCATCGCCCTCGCATGGCGCATGGGTGATGCAACACAAGGGTAAACAAGCACCTGTGTGTGACCAGAAAACCTGGGTTCAAATCCCAGCTCACCCGCATGACTAAATCGTGTGATTTATGTCAAATCAAATTACGACATTCGAGAGCACTTTGAAGTAATACAGTTCAAGATGGATTCTATACAAAACCTCACTCGTACATGCTTCAATGGTTTGCAGCATTCTACCAGCCATAAAAACATTATTAGCCTTGATATAAGGGACAACCAACAACTGATTTACTTTGTTCACTCATGGCTTTGTCAGAAAGGAGGGTTCGCAAATGTTTTAAAGTTCATTTTTAGAAACTTCCACTTCAAACCGATATGAGTGCAATGTTGTCATCTTATGTACTAAATTGAAACACTTCCATGTGTTAAAGAAACGCTTTCTACATGTTAAAGTCTTTATCCTGTTCTTATATTTTGTTTGTGTAATTTGCATCCCAAATATTCTGACCATTGGTTGAGAGTTGGCTCAGCTGCAGAGCCATTTCAAGACTAGGAAAGGGTGGACAGTTGCTTAGGGCCCAATTTTCCAAGGGGCCCAGCCACTGCCTGCTTCCCAGAAGCATCACCAATGCACCATGCACCGGCAGAGTTTGCCACGGTGGGTGGGCACTACTTATTCTGTTACTTGGCAGTGCTCCTTCTGTTTCTGGCTGCTCTGCTGAGATTACTCTCCATGTATGCAATACTTTCTGATACTCTACCAAGCGCGAGGCTCGACGAGCGTGCATTTAGGGCCCGGCCCGCCGGCCCGCGCAGCGCCATAGGTCAGAGTAGGGGGCCGGCGGCCCTATGGGAGGCCGGCCCAGACAAGTACTTCCGGGGCAGTGGTGACGCACGTCCGGGGGATGGGGGGGTCAGAGGCCGTTACCTAGGGCAGGAGAACAGGTGTCTCAGCCTCTTTCCCTCGCCTGCACCGGACCTGCTCTCACCTCGCTGGATCCCGTGACTTCCTTGGACATTATCATTTTAAACTCCCACCCACCCGTCCCTTAATTTAATGGATTGAAGGGGTGTGTTGCCGTAATGAGACATTGGACCATTGATATAGACTTACACAATGGACGGGAGTCCGCCTTGCGCACTCCCTAAGCCAGCACTGAGGGGAGAGACGGTTCAAGTTCAAGTTCAGGAATTTGTATAGCGCACTACTCACCCAGAGGGTCTCAAGGCGCTTGGGGGAGGGTGTGCATTATTTATTGAATAGCCAGGTTTTAAGTTGCTTTCTGAAGGAAATGTGGTTCTGTGTAAGGCGGAGGTGAGTGGGGAGAGAATTCCAGGTTTTGGCCGCTAAGTAGGAGAAGGATCTTCCTCCCATGGTGGATCTGTGGATGCGCGGAATTGCGGCGAGGGCTTGATTGGAGGATCGTAGTTGGCGGGTGGGTGTGTAGAAGGACAGTCGTGTGTTGAGGCATTCGGGTCCTAGGTTGTAGAGGGCCTTGTGTGCGTGGGTGAGGAGACGGAACGTTATTCTCTTGTTGATGGGAAGCCAGTGGAGGTCTTTCAGGTGACCGGTAATGTGAGCTTGACGAGGGATGTCCAATATGAGTCTGGCTGATGCATTTTGGATGCGTTGGAGTTTTTTCTGTAATTTGGCTGTGGTTCCGGCGTAGAGGGTGTTTCCATAGTCCAGTCGGCTAGTGACCAGTGCGTGGGTGACAGTCTTTCTTGTTTCGGTGGGGATCCAATGGAAGATTTTTTTGAGCATGCGAAGTACGTTGAAGCATGAGGATGAGACGGCGTTGACTTGTCTGGTCATCGAGAGGGAGGAGTCTAGGATGAAGCCCAGGTTACGTGCGTGGTCTGTAGGTATGGGTGCTGTGCCCAGGGCCGGAGGCCACCATGAGTCGTCCCAGGCAGAGGGGGATGATCCTAGGATGAGGACTTCCGTTTTGTCCGAGTTTAGTTTTTCATCCATTCGGCTACTTCTTTCATGCCTTCGTGAAGATTGGTTTTGGCGGTGTTAGGGTCTTTGGTGAGGGAAAGGATCAGCTGGGTGTCGTCAGCGTAGGAGATGATGTTGAGGTTGTGTTGTCGCGCGATGGATGCGAGGGGACTCATGTAAACGTTGAAGAGGGTGGGACTGAGTGATGAACCTTGTGGTACTCCGCAAATGACTTCAGTGGCCTCTGATTTGAATGGGGGAGGCGGACTCTCTGGGTTCTCCCGGCG
This sequence comes from Lissotriton vulgaris, assembly GCF_964263255.1. Taxonomy (NCBI): domain Eukaryota; kingdom Metazoa; phylum Chordata; class Amphibia; order Caudata; family Salamandridae; genus Lissotriton; species Lissotriton vulgaris. The sequence goes on from NC_141698.1 coordinate 1,098,987,456, forward strand.
AGGAACGAGATGATCCAGTCAAAAGCTTTTCCTTGTATGCCGACGTTGCTGAGGCGTTGTATGAGGGTGCTGTGACAAACTGTGTCGAAGGCGGTGGAGAGGTCAAGTAGGATGAGGGCAACTGTTTCTCCGATGTCCAGTAGCGTTCGGATGTTGTCTGTCGCTGCAATGAGGGCGGGTTTGGTGCTGTGTTTGGCTCGGAAGACGGACTGTGAGATGTCGAGGGAATTGTTGGATTCAAGGAAGGCGGCGCGCTGGCTATTGACGGCTTTCTCAATGACTTTGGCAGGGAATGGGAGGAGGGAAATGGGGCGGTAGTTCTTAAGTTCAGAGGGGTCTGCTGTGGGTTTCTTCAGGAGGGCGCTGAGTTCGGCGTATTTCCAGCTTTCTGGGAAGGTAGCGGAGTTGAAGGAGCAGTTGATGACATCACGGAGATGGGGTGCGATGGAGTCTGCTTTGTTGAAGATGTGGTGGGGACAAGGGTCGGTTGGCGATCCTGAATGGATGGAGTTCATTAGGCGGATGGTGTCTTCAGTGGTGATTGGGTTCCAGGCGCAAAGGTTGTTAGAGTGCGGTTTTGGTTCGGAGGTGAGTGGAGTGGACTGTTCTTTGGATAGGTTCTCAAAGCTGTTATGTATGTCGGCGATTTTGTTGTGGAAGAAAGAGGGTAACGAATCGCAGAGGTCTTGGGAGGGAGTAATGTCGTTTGAGCCTGCGGTGGGGTTAGTAAATTCTTTGACGATGTTGAATAGTTCCTTGCTGTTGTGGGCGTTGTTGTCAAGTCGATCCTTGAATGCTGATTTCTTGGTGGATCGGATCAGTTGGTGGTGTTTGCGGGTGGCGGCCTTGAAGGTGGACAGGTTGTTAGTGGTTGGGTTTTTTCTCCATGTTTTCTCAAGAGTACGGCATAGCTTCTTGGATTTTTTAAGGTCATCGTTGAACCAGGGGGCCTTTTTGCTACCTTGTTTGATCTGGTGGTTTTTCAAGGGTGCTAGTTCGTCAGCTCTGTGGGTGATCCACTGTGTGAGTTTGGTGGCAGCTTGGTTTGGATCCGATGATAAGGCAGGAGGGTTTTGGTTAAGCGATGTGAGGAGTTGGTTGGTGGTGATTTTGTTCCAATTTCTTCGAGTAACAAGTTGTGGGGGGTTGTGGGTCAAGGTCTTTTTGTAGTTGAAGTGAACGCAACTGTGGTCCGTCCAATGGAGAGCTGTGGTGTGATCGAAGGAGATGTGCTTGCTGGAGGTGAAGATAGGGTCGAGCGTGTGTCCGGCAAGGTGGGTGGGGGTGTCAACAAGTTGTTTGAGTCCGAGATTGGCTACGTTGTCAAGAAGGGTGGTGGTGTTGCTGTCGTTTTTCTTTTCAAGGTGGAAGTTGATGTCTCCCAGTAGGATGTAGTTCTCGGAGTTGAGGGCATGTGGGCTGATGAAGTCAGTGATGTCTTCGCTGAATTGTGTGCGGGTTCCTGGTGGTCTATAGATGAGGGTGCCTCTAAGTGTGGTCCTGGGGTCGGTGTGGATCTGGAAGTGGATGTGTTCGGCGGTAGCGAGGTTATCGTCGGAGCTGGTCGTGATTCGGTTGGTGTTCTTATGGACGATGGCGATGCCTCCTCCTGTTTGGTTGGTGCGGTCTTTTCGGGTGATCTTGTAAGCGTCCGGGATGGCTATGGCGATGTCGGGCGCTGATGATGCGTTCATCCAGGTTTCTGTAAGGAAGGCGACGTCCGGTGATGCAGTGTCGAGTAGGTCCCAGAGTTCAGTGGCGTGTCTGTGGACCGAGCGGGGGTTCAGCAGGGTGCACATCAGGTGGTTAGAGTCGGAGCTGTGTTTGGAGTTAGTGGATTTGGTGTGGGTCTTGATGCAGGCGAACTTGCAGGAGTGGCAGGCGAAGGGTCCGTGGGTGCGTCCTGGGGCAGCTTCGCAGCATTGTGGTGTGCGTCCGGGGTTAAGGGCAAAGAGGGTGGCGGCGTCATACGTTATGCGGGTGGAGGGGATTTTGCGGGGGCCAGGGGGTCGGGCGCGGACGAGCGTAGATGGGCTCACCTTTGGCGCACCTTTGGCGCGCATGGGGCGCGACCGCTGCGCATGAATGCTGCGCGCAAATGCATCTGTCCGAAGTGGAGGGGGGGAGGGGCGAGGGAGGATCAGCTGGGAGGCGGGGACGAGGTGTAGAGGACGGGCTCCGAGGCGTAGAGGACGGGCTCCGAGGCACAACAACAACAAAATGGCAGCAGCAAAAACAAAACTAGAGAGAGGCTGGGGCACAAAGCCAAATTAAGCAGCTTAGACAATCCGTGAATAAAGTGCTACAAAAAATCTATGCACAAGACAAGCAATGCACTTTTAAATCAGAGCAACACTGCGAGCGCTACAGCTATAATTATTTCTAGTACTCGGCAAAGCTTATCGCAATACAGCGCTATTATAGACAGCAGCCAGCAGATTTAAAATGATCAGATGAGAGCAAAGAGCGCAGCCCAACGATACCAAGAGTAGAGCAGGGAGCGTGGGGAGCGACCACCACTGAGAGCTCTCCACAGGGAAATGGAGGCCACCGGCTGGGGAGGCTAGGGCGACAGGTACGAGCCTCCTGGTATCCTGGGCAGCCTGGTGGCCGAGGGGTGGGCCCTTGGAAATGGCGGACAAGGACTCGAGGGTTGGGGCCCACCACTCAGAGGGCGCAGGTGGGTTGCACCTGGCGTGGGGACCTCAGCCTGGGGAGATGCGAGCCAGATGGCCCCTTGGTGCTGGGGGAAAAGAAGAATTTTAATATTAAAAATTTAATTTTTATGAATGTCTCATGAAAAGTTGATAATGTTTGTTACTTGAGCTTATCATTGTCATGCTTATGATTGTTATTAAACAGGGCCATTTTACACCCACCCTCTCTCAAAGTGTTCATTGTAAGGTGGGTTGGGCGGGCGTGGAGCATGCTGGGGCATCCGGGCCCTGATACTCTGATACTCATGCAAAGCTCATCTAATATTAGCAATTGTTCTGTCTTGTTCATCTTTCCCTTCTTTGTCCATTTCTCAGCCGTGGCCCTTTGAATCAGTTGCTGTGGCTCTCCCATATGACCTTGATTTCATCCTGCTCTGTACTCCTTTGTCTGGAGCACAGGCTCCCAGGTCAGAGATAAATCTAGTCCCTGGCACACTCTAATGTATTAGCTGGGTCCACACAAGTTGTGAGTGAGTACCTTACATCCTGTCACCTACACCATCTGCCACGCCTCATTAATTTTTTCAGGTTTGACATCTGATTGGAGGGAGAGGTGAGCAGAATGTGAAAGTCACTTATCTTAATGTTTCCCAAATGGTTTGCCATATGTATTGAAATGTTTAGAATCATAATCAAAATGTTGCTGTTTTCTGTCCAAGAAAGATTGGGTTGGGGTAATACCTTTGACACCGTGCTTAGGGCACCAGTTTACTGTCGAACAATGAAATACACCATCTGAATGTAGCATGCCTAGAGGCAATCTCATATACCACAGTGCATACAAATTGTAAATAAGTGCAATATAAAAAATAGTAAATAACCGCATTGATAAAGTAGTGGGACACGGCCACACCTCTGGTGTGGCCGTAAAATTGACCCTTCCCCTGAATTTTGGCACTTTGTCCTGGCCTGAATTTGCCTCCATGGCTCCTGGGAGCACTGCAGATGCCCTGGCGCCCTTTGAACGGAGGCCTCCGTGGGCCCTGCGAGGAAAGGTCGTGGCACTGGCGTAACGAAAATTAAGGGGGCCTCCCTGCACGGTGAGAAGAGGGGCCCCCTCCAGGCTCAATTAGGAGCTCTCTGGCCAGAGTGCAGTGCCGAGGGGGTCCTTTGGAGCTTGGGGCCCCCCGCACTGCAGGGGCTGCGGGGGCCTGTGTTACGCCCCTGGGTCGTGGTGCGCGTGCACCGCGTCCTCGCGCGCTCTCGTCGCATCGGCTTCCGAGACATTCACGAGTCCATTACTCAAATGTGATCCAAGAGAGGCCATCATTGAAAATCACTGAAGGGTAAGTATTGGGGGGCCGTTCCTCGCACATGTAGGGAGGGGGGCCTGTACTGCCTGTTCCTGGTACTTCCAAGGCTAGCCCTTCCAGTCTGAGGGGGGAGGGGCGATCGGAGCGGCCTCATCCCTCAACTGGGCCCAATCACTGTACGCTGCCTGGCCTCGTCCCTCATCAGCAGACATTGGTCCATCTCACAGACACTCGGACCTGCTGCACGTGAACTCATTGAGCTGAGGATCCTTTATCAACCAGGAGGTAATGCCTTAATTCAAGCGGGGCTCACGCCGCCTTTCATCCTTCTGATGCAACAAATCATGAATTGATGACTAGTACAACTTCTACTTTTGAGTCTGCTATACAAGTGGTCAGTTCTTTTTTTTTTTTTTTTTACCAATATTAACCACGCCCTTTAAGGCCTGTGGAGAAATAAAACACCAGCCCTGAGCTGAAGAGTATTTTAGTCCTTTTATGAATCGCTCACGATGTTTGGGATGGCGAGACTCGACCTCACTCTGAGTTAGAGGTGAACGAGGCACAGTATTCAGACCCAGAGGCGAGCTGAGCCAGGGTCGCCTCCAAGAGAGCCAAAATATGAGCAAAGCCATCAGAAGAATTATCATCTAAATCACACAACAAACGACATGCTAAAATGAAGCACTCTTTAAAATTCAAAAATAGCTCATTATTTTTTGACATCTGTGTTTCAACTTCATACATTGGATTACATTATGCGATGAGTGACATTTATTAAAATTCATAATTTCTAAACATAAACTTAAAAAGATTTAAGAAAGACTGTCTATTTGTTGTTGCCGGGAGCGAGCCCAGAGACAATTCCATTTTTGGAGTGCAATATATTTTATATGGAACAACGAAAGGCTGTTAACACTGACCAAATGCGTATTTTTGAGTATAGCGCACTCTGAACTGGCGCACTTCTAGACTCTTTCGGGAAAATAGGGCGAGAGGGAGATTAAGGGATATGACCAGGATCACACACGGCGCAGCTTGATAAAACTGACATTTGAGCCCAGTCTGCAAGTCTGTGGGAGGGCTTTCGCCCTACTCTTCAGCTTTAGCCAGGGCTGATGAGGGTCGGTGGCAGTATGTCACTTTTTGTCCTTTACAAAGTCCTTCGGGTATCCTTCCCTCCAAAGCTCCTCTAGATTCTTGAGGTTCAGCCGAGCATCTGTCCTCGTTCGCTATCCCAGGTGTTCAGGTTTTGTGAAATGTAGCACTACCACTCATCTTGGGCTGATGCCTTGGTTGCAGCACTCAGGTAACCACTCAGAAGGTTGCCTCACTTCTCACTAGAATGATCCTCGTCGCCAGTGAAATATAAATGGCTAAAGGTCAAGGAAAAAGCTGTGTGTCCCAAACCTGTGTACAACCGGAGAGGACGCATCTACCTGTTAACTGACCAACTTAGAAAGATGCCACATGAGCCACCTTTCCCTTGCATCATCATAACCTCGCATCGCTCCAGTTGCAGCAATAATTAAACATTGTATAGAAAGGGGCCCCAAATAAAAGACATGGAGAAACTCCAGGGGACCCAAGACCAAGCCTCATGCCACAGAGTTCATAACAACTGTACTGAAAGATCCTTGTTGGCGGCATGGCAGAGTCCATTTCGAAATACCTTGTACCACGTACAAAGCCTATGGAGCAACAGACCTGCATCCCTTGAAAAACTAGTCCCTATTGACACTCCTAAGTTGGAATTTCTGATCTAGTGGCTCAAGGACCATCTACCACATCCTACTTATGAAGGCTAGGTAAAGAGTTTTAGCATCTAGTCCCCAGAGTCAGAAGAGGCCCTTGCCTCTTCCCTTCTTGGAAGGTCAGTGATGTAAGCCTTGCCGTACTGAGACCCAGCAGCTGTGTGCAGATGGACCGCCAGCTCAAGGGATTCTGCCAGCAGATCCCGATCTGAAGCTTGGTGGATCCCCTCATCTAAATGAGGCAGATAAACCCGTCTGTGGCGAGGTGTAAGCCCCGTCTCTTTACGATGGGGCACTCTCTCCACCAGGCCCTGAAATTTCTTTAGTATACCATTAGTACATTTTGTGAGAGATATTTATTGGTGATGCGACTCATTTAGAATACCATCCTGTGCAGACGTAAGTTGTTGCTTCAGCCCAAAAATGTAGCTGAACCTCGAGGTTGTCTGTTTCAGTGCTTTTTTTTATGTCAAGTAGCAGTATGGTAAGGCTATCCCTTTCCTGCCTCAAAGCCCACAGCGGTCCCACCTGATCAGCGAAAGCTCAGGGTAGACTGGTGTGAAGTGTGGTAAGAATATCTCTTCACTGCTTCAAAGCACACAGCGGTCCCACCTGATCAGCAGAAACCCACAGCGGTCCCACCTGATCAGCAGAAACCCACAGCGGTCCCACCTGATCAGCAGAAACCCACAGCTGTCCCACCTGATCAGCAAAAGCCCACAGCGGTCCCACCTGATCAGCAAAAGCCCACAGCGGAAGCCCACAGCGGTCCCACCTGATCAGCAAAAGCCCACAGCGGTCCCACCTGATCAGCAAAAGCCCACAGCGGTCCCACCTGATCAGCAAAAGCCCACAGCGGTCCCACCTGAACAGCAAAAACCCACAGCGGTCCCACCTGATCAGCAAAAACCCACAGCGGTCCCACCTGATCAGCAAAAGCCCACAGCGGTACCACCTGATCAGCAAAAGCCCACAGCGGTCCCACCTGATCAGCAAAAGCCCACAGCGGTCCCACCTGATCAGCAAAAGCCCACAGCGGTCCCACCGATCAGCAAAAGCCCACAGCGGTCCCACCTGATCAGCAAAAGCGCACAGCGGTCCCACCTGATCAGCAAAAGCCCACAGCGGTCCCACCTGATCAGCAAAAGCCCACAGGGGTGCACCTGATCAGCAAAAGCCCACAGGGGTGCACCTGATCAGCAGAAGCCCATAGCGGTCCCACCTGATCAGCAGAAGCCCATAGCGGTCCCACCTGATCATCGAAAGCTCAGGGTAGACTGATGTGAGGTATGGTAAGAATATCTCTTTCTTGCCTCAAAGCCCACAGTGGTTCCACCTGATTAGCAAAAGCCCACAGCGGTCCCACCTGATCAGCGAAAGCCCACAGCAGTCCCACCTGATAAGCGAAAGCTCAGGGTAGACTGGTGTGAGGTATGGTAAGGATAGCTCTTCACTGCCTCAAAGACCACAGCGGTCCCACCTGATCAGCGAAAGCCCACAGCGGTCCCACCTGATCAGCGAAAGCTCAGGGTAGACTGGTGCGAGGTATGGTAAGGATATCTCTTCGCTGCTTCAAAGCCCACAGCGGTCCCACCTGATCAGCAAAAGCCCACAGTGGTCCCACCTGATCAGCAAAAGCCCACAGTGGTCCCACCTGATCAGCGAAAGACTACAGCGGTCCCACATGATCAGCGAAAGCCCACAGCGGTCCCACCTGATCAGCGAAAGCCCACAGCGGTCCCACCTGATCAGCGAAAGCCCACAGCGGTCCCACCTGATCAGCGAAAGCCCACAGCGGTCCCACCTGATCAGCGAAAGCCCACAGCGGTCCCACCTGATCAGCAAAGGCCCACAGCGGTCCCACCTGATCAGCAAAAGCCCACAGCGGTCCACCTGATCAGCAAAAGCCCACAGCTGTCCCACCTGATCAGCAAAAGCCCACAGCGGTTCCACCTGATCAGCAAAAGCGTAACGGAGCCCTGGGACAGGCGTGAGATAATGTAAGGCTATCTTTTTGCTGCTTCAAAGCCCACAGCGGTCCCACCTGATCAACGGAAGCTCACGGGAGCCCAGGGACTGGTGTGCAACTAATTAGTATTCACCTACAGCCTTTGAGCGTCAATATGACCCCGTATTATTGGAAGAAGACATATTTGTCTCCCAGATGAAACTTCTCTCGCAGGGTTCGCTGTTGACGGTATCTCACCTTCTTCTGTCATTTATAACCATAATGGACTCGCCGATGGCTTTCGCTACCGTCTGCTGAAGTTGTCTTTGCCTATTACGGCGTCGGATAAACGGTGTGCCTCTCATCGTTGTGTTTTTTTTCTCTTCATGGATTTATATAACTTTGTGTGTTGTCTGACATTTGTGCTGTTAATTTGGAAGGAATGAGAAGAACAGATGTTAATAACGAAGCGTTCTTGAGCGGAATACAAGTTAATTTCTATTTTTCCCTTCGAAGATAATTATCCTTCAAAAATGCTCAAACCAGCCCCACTCTTTGTCTGTTCGCCAGTAGCGGCTTGTGCAGGTAAAAATGGTGGCGCCGGATAGGAGAGGATGTCAATAGACGATGAAGAGGGAAAATTAAATAAATAATTAATTTTCCCTCATCATCGTCCGTCAGAATCACCCTTCGACCTAGCCTCACCGCTCTTACCTACACGGGCCGCGGCTGCTGTTTGCAAAATCTCTCCCTTTCCATCCCTTTTCTATCCTCTCTTCCTGTCTCTTTTCCTCTCTGATCAGCTTTGATCTATCTACCTCCTCCCCCTCTTTCTTTCTCTCTTGAAGATTCCAATGCTTGCTGCAGTTATCATGGGGGCTCGAGAAAGTGACAGGCACCAGGGACAGCCCTGGGCTTTCAAACCCACCCCAGGGGCTCCAGCCTACCAGGGAAATGCCTGTTAGAATAAAAGACCTGTCTGGACCTATGATAGTGTGCCAGCATCAGACTAGAACAAGCATTTGCAATGCAATAGATCTCACATTTACAGGAGTTTGAGCTATTGGCATTGTAAATTATAATGCCTTTTCTTTGTGTTGGTTTTGAAACAGATAAATAAAAGGCATTGTCATTTACAATGCCAATAGCTTGAATTCTACAAATGTGAGCCCTATTGCATTGCAAATGCATTCGGCATCCGTGCTATAAAACATTTAAAAAGTGTTAGGAGAGCGTATTCTGCCTGCAACAGCAGGCAGGACAAAGCTATTAGAGAAAATAGTGCTCAGAGGTTGTAATTAAAGCCTACCGAGTAACAACACAGTTGAAAGGGGGTGTCTCCATGGGAGGTTACAAAATGAGACAGGGCGGAACTAACGAGGGACTCCTAAGCCTATTGACCAATGAACAGCCACAGTTTACAGTGGACAATGACACAAGCCAATGAAAAATATGGGCAGAGCGTGGGTGAAGCTTCAAGTCCTTACCTGAATACATCATGCCTCGCAGAGCAGCGCATGAGCTGCCCAGGCTCAACCTAAAAAGAAGGCTGAACTTTTGTAGTTATTCAGAGTGTGTTCAGAACCAATAGGTCCTTCCAGGTGGTGAGGAGATTGGTATGAGGCTAGTAAAGCTTGGTATAGGAGGTCCTGCGTCGGAATGGATTAAATCAATTAGCCCTCACTATTGGTTCAGCGTCCTCCCTTGTGCCATTTAAACATGTTTCACTGAGGTTCTAGAGTGGATGCAGGAGTCTCCTGCAACGCATTTTCAGAAAATCCGATTTTCTGCAGTTCAGACCAACCAATGGTAACTGGTTAAGTAACTGTTGACCAGATGGGTTGCCCACACTCCCCTCTGTACCCTGTTTCCCCCCGCTTCCGACTGGTATTCACAAGGAATTTGGGAGTCAAATTTGAAAATACACTTTCCTTTTGTCCGCAATTACTTAATGTATTTGGAAGTGGCATTGCCACACTTTAGTTTCTGAAAAAATGTCTTCATGTCCTCCCATTACGATCTCGCAAAACTGTATTTCATACTCTTGTAATATTTAAGCTAGACTACAGCATTATGAACTTCCTGACCTCCTGATCAACAAATAACAAGTAGTACAGAACTCAGCTGCTCACCTCTTACTTAATGTCCCTAGGCGTGACCCAGTGAAGCACCATCTGAAATTCCTTCACTGGCTACCTGTTAAGGTGAAGATGATGATGATGAAACAATTTCTATCGCCCACAGCTACGCCTAAGAGTGTCCCGGCGCAGACCTTCAGGCCTCCCATAAGTTCTAAAAAGATATACATTTTGGACAAAAAGCCATGTTGTAAGCTTTTTTTTCAAGATTGCAGTATTGGTTAGAGCTTGAATCTCCCAGGGTATTGAATTCCATGCACCAGCTCCTTGATCCATGAAAGATCTTCCTCCCGCTCTATTTTGTCAAATATTAGTGATTACCGCTAAGCGTTTATTGCTGAACGTAGTTTTTTCTGTGGGTTATAGAAGTGGAACCTAGCCCTGAGATAGACGGCCCCTTCTGATGCAGGGTCCGGTATACCAGCACAAGTGCTTTAAACAAGATTCTTTTCTTGGTAGGAAGCCAATGAAGATCCAGTTGATGGGGAGACATCTGTGTTCTAATCTACAGGTTCAGAAGTAAACTGGGTGCGACATTTTGGACAAGTTGAAGTTTGCCCAGCAACTGATTCGGTAAACCCAAGCATAAGGCATTACGTAGTCTAATCTGGAGGTGATCAAAGCCTGACTCACCAGCTTTTTTGCTGACAAGAACAAAAAGTGTAAACATTTCCTCAAGGAACGTAGCACCATAAAGCAGGTGTCAACTATGGATCTCATTTGGAGTTTGAAAGACAAATTCTGAGCAAATTTAATCCCCAGGTTTTAAAGAGGAGAATCCTGTTTTATAGCTATGGTCCTGACACACAGATCTTTTTACCAAGATGGTCCAGCCTGTCTGGGCAGCAGAGTCCTAAATCGTCATCCATGTAGGAGTTTGCCGGCATCCTCCTTGTTAGCCGTAACTCCCAGGTTCCAACGTACAAGATGTGGAGGGAGTTCTTTTTATGTACTATCCCCTACAGAGGCGAACTGGCTTCTCCTTTCACTTTAATCAATGAGTGTTCCCTCAAAACACATTTATTTCTTCCCTGGTAGGTTGTCTCTTCTTGACTTTACAAATTAACATAACATAACAAGTGGCTTCCAACATTAGCTACGGAAATTGGTTAATGTATGCTATTAGTTCCTCTATACCTTGTTAAAGTGATAGTAATGCTGTACGTGCAGAGGCCGGAGTTTGTCTCTTTCTATAAATTCCAGTAAATTGTTGCACAGAAATCCCCAAATTTGGTAACCAAGGACTTTAGAATTAAAGTTGTCCTCGCTGATGCATCTCTACTAAGATAGGACAATACAAAGGTAACCTTTGCTTGACCATTTCAAACTGCTAAGGCTTCACTGAAAAGTGTGAAAGGCTCTGACCCATAAGGCTTGGAAGTGAAAAGGGTCTCCTGTGAACTTTTCCGAAGACTCTAAAACTGGGGGCGGTATAGTCAAATAACCCGGTATGATATGATATTCCCTCCTGAATCAGTGTTGAAATTTTGACTAGGCAGAGTAGGGAGAGTAGTTCTGTCCTCACTAGATGTCCCCGGTGGACTAATTGCCTGATCACGTTTCTCTAAGAAAAAGAGCGTTATTGTAGAGCGACCCTATATAAGCCTGCATATTGCAGTTGGCTTGTGCTATGACCTGCAGGGGATTGGCCGCAGACTCTATTTTGTGGGTCTGGCAATCTGTAATGGACTTGGAACAGCAAGCATGATTCCCTCTGCCTCCCCCCAAGAGGTCAGCTCACTCCCTTGGATTAGGTCAAGGACAGTAATGAAGATCCAAACTAAGGGGAAAAGGGCTGAAGAGAGGGAGTGAAGGAAAGTGGAGTATTATGCAGCGATGCTGGTTAGGCCTCACCGGCAATACTCTCACAATGACCCAAAGATGGCCCTTGGATTCACACTAATAAATCCTTAGCTCAGTCCTGGTATTGTGGCAACGAGCAGTCCGGTTTACTAGGGGAACATGTGCTAAGCTTTTCAGAGTATCAATATGGATGAGAAGTAACTGACAAGCCTCAACAGAAATCTGACGCCAATTTATCAAAATAAAGCAGATTTTGTCTTAATTTAGACATGAAAATGAACACAATCTGATGCATATATTAGGAGTTATGGATTTTAGAAGGAAACATAAATCTCAGCAATTCACTACTGCAGAACTTTAGCGTTGCTGTAAATGGGGAAAAGCGCTAATGACAGTTGGTCACTTCCAGGCTGAGTTGTGTAGAACCCAAGGAGGGTTAATGTGATACGAGCCCCAAGACCACAGTCGGTTCGATTTTATCTGGCTGGAGAAGCCTTGGTGGATTGTTATCCTGGTTGTCAGTGGTGGTGAAGTGGGAGCTGCGGGGAAGCTGGTATTACCACTAACACAGTGCTGGTGGGGAAATGGGTACAAAAGTTGGCAACAAAGCCACTGCAGGCATTGGATAAAAGTATTGCAGAGTTCCCTTGAGGTGCAGCATCGAGTAAAGGCGGAGATTGCCAGACAGACCACCAACAAGCCCTGGCAATGGTAAGGTCAACAAGAAGTTGTTTCGACGTACGGAGGTCCAAGTGAGAACTGTAGCTGCCTGAAACTTTCTGGAGGTTAGGACTACATTTCCCAAAATGCACTGGACAATCTCTACTTTGGGGCGATCCCTCAGATGGCCCTATGTCAGTGTTTCTTTGGTTCTGGCACATTGTTTTAATATGTGGACTGCAGGGGACTAATGCTACTAGTCCAAGAGAGACTTTAGTTGCCTTTGGCTCTCAAAAGTCCCTCTTCTGGAGGAACCAGTCTTTGGTCTTGGGTGAGTCGCAGTCATGCAGTTCCAGGAAGGTTGCCACTAGCTTTTACTTTGTGCAGATCCTGCTGTCGCATACATGGGTCTCTTCTTTTGTCCTTATTGCAAGTCGGATCAGAACATAGGTTCTGTTGTTGGATGCCCCTTAAATCCTAGATTTTGGGGCGTTAAACAAATGGCCTATGTGCTACTAGTCCCAACGGCTAATCCTCCCCTGAGGTGACCACATTTGGGGGTGTGTGTGGGTTTGTTTGTGTTACCTTTTCTACCCAGAACCCTCTATTCTGAAACCTCTATTCTGAAAGGCAGGAGCCTTTCTCAGCTGTACAGACCAGGTAGCCCACCGTTGGGATGTGGCTAGCCTTATAGGGGTGTGCACCACTTTCCTACAGGGAGTGATACAGAGACACTCCTACAGGTTCAGATTAGAAGGATAAAGGGTGGATTCCTTAGGCACCGCATCTCAAGTCCAAACTAGGAGTGTTACGTCTCATAACAGGAGGGCAATAATGCATGAAAGTAAGGCCAGGCACTACCCTGGCACAAGCAGATGGCACGCTGTAACTAGCCCTCGGTGTACCACGAAACCAGCTCAGGTGCCCAAGATGGAGAGCCCTGCAGCACCGAAGTAAGGGCGCCTGGACAGAAAACACTCTTAACAGGGCGGCAATGAGTCGGGTGACTAATATCAGGAGTCTGGAAATCGGGGTGAACATGGGAAACCGAGCAAAGGAGACGGCAACAAAGGTGAAAGGACTAGTCAAGTTGGTTGTGAATTAATACGAGTAGCAAGGAGTCCTCCTGTGGCTGGGGTTGCTCATCCGAGGCTGGTTAATGCCACTTGACATAAAATAAGGTTCTTTTCGTTTGCCCTGTGTGCCATCTCTTCCATATGTGATGTGTCACTAGTCTCTAGTGTCCAATAGGTCCTTGTGACCGGACCCGCATGGCACTCGTGACCCGCATGGCACTCGCCCCAGAGAAAATGTCAGACATGTAATTCACTATTGTAAGTAAATCCCTGTGTGCACATCTTGTGAAACCAGAACCACTCACTGCTCTGCCTAATCAAATACAACATTGATTGACGTGGGTACTGAACCCCTGAACAATTGTTTAGGGTATTGCCAGAGTTGAAGTAAGAGGAAATAAGTCTAGCGCTTTAACTTGGAGAAGTTAAAAAAAGTAAATGAGCCTTCTTACAAGTCTTCTTAAAAAATGTTTTAACGTTTTTTTGTTTTCACAATTAAGAGGAAATAGATAAACATTAGACAAGAGTTTACATAAGCATCTCGCTGTGCATAGAGCTTCATGAGCAGCATACACTGTACTGGGCTCTGGTGGATCCTTAAGTTGTTCCATGCACCTAGATATGAATCCTCATCTCTGCACACCTTCAGAAGGAACATGGGGGGTATACTTGACTTACTCGAAAACCTCCGCATACCAACAGGCATTTCACCCAAGTCTCAGCCTTCCAGGCCCCTATACACCACCTATCCTTTCGGAGCATCGGGAGTCCTGTACCGACATCTCCCTCTACCACCCCACTGGGCTCACCCTTCTCCCTTTGTCATCAGCTACATTATTGTGCAGTACAGAAGTATGCTCTTTATTGCCACCTCATCCGTCCTTATGTCTCGCCTTCTGACCACTTGCAAGTTTCAGGGGGATGAGGTATTCCCAGGACACCGGCTTCCCTACCACCCTGACCACTGATGCAAACTCCAGGGAGGTGGCTATAGAGCTTATCCGAAGTCTGAATTCCAGACTGGTTGGCGGTTGAATCTCAAGTTTAGGATGGGTTTTGCTTGCATGGAAAGGTAGACTTTGGGGCAAAGTGCTCCAGAAGGATTGTCGGTGACCTCTGCACACATGAGAAATTGAAACTGGAAGGTGTGGTCTGAGTAGCTTGCGAAGCCAGATTCTGGACGTGTATATTAAATTATCGCTAAGAGGTTCAACACGAGGAACGTCTCCTTCCACAGATAGTTCTCAATGGGACAATGAGGGAACCTTAGGTTTAGCATAAGAGGCAAGTGCTCCTCATTGAGCCAGGGGAGTGAAGTTGTCAACGGTGTCTGACAAGTGAAAGAGCTAGAGGCGGAATTGGTTATGGCCATGAGAATGCCGCTGTACAGACCCGTCCCTAGGCTCTTCCACAGTGGTGATGACGAATCTATACCATGACCTGCCAAATAACAAGACAAATACCACAAAACACTGCGATTGTTGGAAAAGATGACCATGTTCTGTACCAGTAAGTCTACCACAATCGCATCAACACTTCCATAAATGTCAATACACTAGACGCGAGCTTTGTGTGCTCTGCAGCCAACGCAGTGTTGCAGGATGTCTGTGTTTGCATTGCATGCTGCAGGAGTCCCTCTTCACGTAAACTCTGTGGAGGGTCTATCAAAGGTTAATAATGGGTCATCTGTGGCTTCAGTGAAGCTGTGGAGGGTATATCAAAGGTTAATAATGGGTCATCTGTGGCTTCAGTAAAGCTGTGGAGGGTATATCAAAGGTTAATAATGGGTCATCTGTGACTTCAGTGAAGCTGTGGAGGGTATATCAAAGGTTAATAATGGGTCATCTGTGGCTTCAGTGAAGCTGTGGAGGGTATATCAAAGGTTAATAATGGGTCATCTGTGGCTTCAGTAAAGCTGTGGAGGGTATATCAAAGGTTAATAATGGGTCATCTGTGACTTCAGTAAAGCTGTGGAGGGTATATCAAAGGTTATTAATGGGTCATCTGTGACTTCAGTAAAGCTGCGGAGGGTATATCAAAGGTTAATAATGGGTCATCTGTGACTTCAGTTAACATGTGGAGGGTATATCAAAGGTTACTAATGGGCCATCTGTGACTTCAGTAAAGCTGTGGAGGGTTTATCAAAGGTTAATAATGGGTCATCTGTGACTTCAGTGAAGCTGTGGAGGGTATATCAAAGGTTAATAATGGGCCATCTGTGACTTCAGTGAAGCTGTGGAGGGTATATCAAAGGTTAACAATGGGCCATCTGTGACTTCAGTAAAGCTGTGGAGGGTATATCAAAGGTTAACAATGGGCCATCTGTGACTTCAGTAAAGCTGTGGAGGGTTTATCAAAGGTTAACAATGGGCCATCTGTGACTTCAGTAAAGCTGTGGAGGGTTTATCAAAGGTTAACAATGGGCCATCTGTGACTTCAGTAAACCTGTGGAGGGTATATCCAAGGTTAACAATGGGTCGTCTGTGACTTCAGTAAAGCTGTGGAGGGTATATCAAAGGTTATTAATGGGTCATCTGTGACTTCAGTAAAGCCGTGGAGGGTATATCAAAGGTTATTAATGGGTCATCTGTGACTTCAGTAAAGCTGTGGAGGGTATATCCAAGGTTAATAATGGGTCATCTGTGACTTCATTAAAGCCGTGGAGGGTCTATCAAAGGTTAACAATGGGTCATCTGTGACTTCAGTAAAGCTGTGGAGGGTATATCAAAGGTTAATAATGGGTCATCTGTGACTTCAGTAAACCAGTGGAGGGTTTATCAAAGGTTAATAATGGGTCATCTGTGACTTCAGTAAACCTGTGGAGGGTATATCAAAGGTTACTAATGGGTCATCTGTGACTTCAGTAAAGCTGTGGAGGGTCTATCAAAGGTTAATAATGGATCATCTGTGACTTCAGTAAAGCTGTGGAGGGTATATCAAAGGTTAATAATGGGTCATCTGTGACTTCAGTAAAGCTGTCGAGGGTATATCAAAGGTTAATAATGGGTCATCTGTGGCTTCAGTAAAGCTGTGGAGGGTATATCAAAGGTTAATAATGGGTCAACTGGGTCATCTGTGACTTCAGTAAAGCTGCGGAGGGTATATCAAAGGTTAACAATGGGTCATCTGTGACTTCAGTAAAGCTGTGGAGGGTATATCAAAGGTTAATAATGGGTCATCTGTGACTTCAGTAAAGCTGTCGAGGGTATATCAAAGGTTAATAATGGGTCATCTGTGGCTTCAGTAAAGCTGTGGAGGGTATATCAAAGGTTAATAATGGGTCAACTGGGTCATCTGTGACTTCAGTAAAGCTGCGGAGGGTATATCAAAGGTTAACAATGGGTCATCTGTGACTTCAGTAAAGCTGTGGAGGGTATATCAAAGGTTAATAATGGGTCATCTGTGACTTCAGTAAAGCTGTCGAGGGTATATCAAAGGTTAATAATGGGTCATCTGTGGCTTCAGTAAAGCTGTGGAGGGTATATCAAAGGTTAATAATGGGTTATCTGTGACTTCAGTAAAGCCGTGGAGGGTATATCAAAGGTTAACAATGGGTCATCTGTGACTTCAGTAAACCAGTGGAGGGTTTATCAAAGGTTAATAATGGGTCATCTGTGACTTCAGTAAAGCTGTGGAGGGTCTATCAAAGGTTAATAATGGGCCATCTGTGACTTCAGTAAAGCTGCGGAGGGTATATCAAAGGTTAATAATGGGTCATCTGTGACTTCAGTAAACCTGTGGAAGGTATACCCAAGGTTAATAATGGGTCGACTGTGACTTCAGTAAAGCTGTGGAGGGTTTATCAAAGGTTAACAATGGGCCATCTGTGACTTCAGTAAAGCTGCGGAGGGTATATCAAAGGTTAATAATGGGTCATCTGTGACTTCAGTAAAGCTGTGGAGGGTATATCAAAGGTTACTAATGGGTCGTCTGTGACTTCGGTAAAGCTGTGGAGGGTATATCAAAGGTTAATAATGGGTCATCTGTGACTTCAGTAAAGCTGCCGAGGGTTTATCAAAGGTTAATAATGGGTCATCTGTGGCTTCAGTAAAGCTGTGGAGGGTATATCAAAGGTTAATAATGGGTCATCTGTGACTTCAGTAAAGCTGTGGAGGGTATATCAAAGGTTATTAATGGGTCATCTGTGACTTCAGTAAAGCTGTGGAGGGTATATCAAAGGTTAACAATGGGTCATCTGTGACTTCAGTAAAGCTGTGGAGGGTATATCCAAGGTTAATAATGGGTCATCTGTGGCTTCAGTAAAGCTGTGGAGGGTATATCAAAGGTTATTAATGGGTCATCTGTGACTTCAGTAAAGCTGTGGAGGGTATATCAAAGGTTAATAATGGGTCATCTATGACTTCCTTCAGTAAAGCTGTGGAGGGTATATCAAAGGTTAATAATGGGTCATCTGTGACTTCAGTAAAGCTGTGGAGGGTCTATCAAAGGTTAATAATGGGTCATCTGTGACTTCAGTAAAGCTGTGGAGGGTCTATCAAAGGTTAATAATGGGTCATCTGTGACTTCAGTAAAGCTGCGGAGGGTATATCAAAGGTTAATAATGGGTCATCTGTGACTTCAGTAAAGCTGTGGAGGGTATATCAAAGGTTAATAATGGGTCATCTGTGACTTCAGTAAAGCTGCCGAGGGTTTATCAAAGGTTAATAATGGGTCATCTGTGGCTTCAGTAAAGCTGTGGAGGGTATATCAAAGGTTAATAATGGGTCATCTGTGACTTCAGTAAAGCTGTGGAGGGTATATCAAAGGTTATTAATGGGTCATCTGTGACTTCAGTAAAGCTGTGGAGGGTATATCAAAGGTTAACAATGGGTCATCTGTGACTTCAGTAAAGCTGTGGAGGGTATATCCAAGGTTAATAATGGGTCATCTGTGGCTTCAGTAAAGCTGTGGAGGGTATATCAAAGGTTATTAATGGGTCATCTGTGACTTCAGTAAAGCTGTGGAGGGTATATCAAAGGTTAATAATGGGTCATCTATGACTTCCTTCAGTAAAGCTGTGGAGGGTATATCAAAGGTTAATAATGGGTCATCTGTGACTTCAGTAAAGCTGTGGAGGGTCTATCAAAGGTTAATAATGGGTCATCTGTGACTTCAGTAAAGCTGTGGAGGGTCTATCAAAGGTTAATAATGGGTCATCTGTGACTTCAGTAAAGCTGTGGAGGGTATATCAAAGGTTAATAATGGGTCATCTGTGACTTCAGTAAAGCTGCGGAGGGTATATCAAAGGTTAACAATGGGTCATCTGTGACTTCAGTAAAGCTGTGGAGGGTATATCAAAGGTTATTAATGGGTCATCTGTGACTTCAGTAAAGCTGTGGAGGGTATATCAAAGGTTAACAATGGGTCATCTGTGACTTCAGTAAAGCTGTGGAGGGTATATCCAAGGTTAATAATGGGTCATCTGTGGCTTCAGTAAAGCTGTGGAGGGTATATCAAAGGTTATTAATGGGTCATCTGTGACTTCAGTAAAGCTGTGGAGGGTATATCAAAGGTTAATAATGGGTCATCTATGACTTCCTTCAGTAAAGCTGTGGAGGGTTTATCAAAGGTTAATAATGGGTCATCTGTGACTTCAGTAAAGCTGCGGAGGGTATATCAAAGGTTAATAATGGGTCATCTGTGACTTCAGTAAAGCTGTGGAGGGTATATCAAAGGTTAATAATGGGTCATCTGTGACTTCAGTAAAGCTGTGGAGGGTATATCAAAGGTTAATAATGGGTCATCTGTGGCTTCAGTAAAGCTGTGGAGGGTATATCAAAGGTTAATAATGGGTCATCTGTGACTTCAGTAAAGCTGCGGAGGGTATATCAAAGGTTAATAATGGGTCATCTGTGACTTCAGTAAAGCTGTGGAGGGTATATCAAAGGTTAATAATGGGTCATCTGTGGCTTCAGTAAAGCTGTGGAGGGTATATCAAAGGTTATTAATGGGTCATCTGTGACTTCAGTAAAGCTGTGGAGGGTATATCAAAGGTTAATAATGGGTCATCTATGACTTCCTTCAGTAAAGCTGTGGAGGGTATATCAAAGGTTAATAATGGGTCATCTGTGACTTCAGTAAAGCTGTGGAGGGTCTATCAAAGGTTAATAATGGGTCATCTGTGACTTCAGTAAAGCTGTGGAGGGTCTATCAAAGGTTAATAATGGGTCATCTGTGACTTCAGTAAAGCTGCGGAGGGTTTATCAAAGGTTATTAATGGGTCATCTGTGACTTCAGTAAAGCTGTGGAGGGTATATCAAAGGTTAACAATGGGCCATCTGTGACTTCAGTAAACCTGTGGAGGGTATATCCAAGGTTAACAATGGGTCATCTGTGACTTTGGTAAAGCTGTGGAGGGTTTATCAAAGGTTAATAATGGGTCATCTGTGACTTCAGTAAACCTGTGGAGGGTTTATCAAAGCTTAACAATGGGCCATCTGTGACTTCAGTAAAGCTGCGGAGGGTATATCAAAGGTTATTAATGGGTCATCTGTGACTTCAGTAAAGCTGCGGAGGGTATATCAAAGGTTAATAATGGGTCATCTGTGACTTCAGTAAAGCTGTGGAGGGTATATCAAAGGTTAATAATGGGTCATCTGTGACTTCAGTAAAGCTGCGGAGGGTTTATCAAAGGTTAATAATGGGTCATCTGTGACTTCAGTGAAGCTGTGGAGGGTATATCAAAGGTTAATAATGGGCCATCTGTGACTTCAGTGAAGCTGTGGAGGGTTTATCAAAGGTTAATAATGGGTCATCTGTGACTTCAGTAAAGCTGCGGAGGGTATATCAAAGGTTAATAATGGGTCATCTGTGACTTCAGTAAAGCTGTGGAGGGTTTATCAAAGGTTATTAATGGGTCATCTGTGACTTCAGTAAAGCTGTGGAGGGTATATCAAAGGTTAATAATGGGTCATCTGTGACTTCAGTGAAGCTGTGGAGGGTATATCAAAGGTTATTAATGGGTCATCTGTGACTTCAGTAAAGCTGCGGAGGGTATATCAAAGGTTAATAATGGGTCATCTATGACTTCCTTCAGTAAAGCTGTGGAGGGTTTATCAAAGGTTATTAATGGGTCATCTGTGACTTCAGTAAAGCTGTGGAGGGTATATCAAAGGTTAATAATGGGTCATCTGTGACTTCAGTGAAGCTGTGGAGGGTATATCAAAGGTTATTAATGGGTCATCTGTGACTTCAGTAAAGCTGCGGAGGGTATATCAAAGGTTAATAATGGGTCATCTATGACTTCCTTCAGTAAAGCTGCGGAGGGTATATCAAAGGTTAATAATGGGTCATCTGTGGCTTCAGTAAAGCTGTGGAGGGTATATCCAAGGTTAATAATGGGTCATCTGTGACTTCAGTAAAGCTGTGGAGGGTTTATCAAAGGTTAATAATGGGTCATCTGTGACTTCAGTAAAGCTGCGGAGGGTATATCAAAGGTTAATAATGGGTCATCTGTGACTTCAGTAAAGCTGTGGAGGGTTTATCAAAGGTTATTAATGGGTCATCTGTGACTTCAGTAAAGCTGTGGAGGGTATATCAAAGGTTAATAATGGGTCATCTGTGACTTCAGTAAAGCTGTCGAGGGTATATCAAAGGTTAATAATGGGTCATCTGTGGCTTCAGTAAAGCTGTGGAGGGTATATCAAAGGTTAACAATGGGTCATCTGTGACTTCAGTAAAGCTGTGGAGGGTATATCAAAGGTTAACAATGGGTCATCTGTGACTTCAGTAAAGCTGTGGAGGGTTTATCAAAGGTTAATAATGGGTCATCTGTGACTTCAGTAAAGCTGTCGAGGGTATATCAAAGGTTAATAATGGGTCATCTGTGGCTTCAGTAAAGCTGTGGAGGGTATATCCAAGGTTAATAATGGGTCAATTGGGTCATCTGTGACTTCAGTAAACCTGTGGAGGGTTTATCAAAGGTTAACAATGGGCCATCTGTGACTTCAGTAAAGCTGCGGAGGGTATATCAAAGGTTAATAATGGGTCATCTGTGGCTTCAGTAAAGCTGTGGAGGGTATATCAAAGGTTAATAATGGGTCATCTGTGACTTCAGTAAAGCTGTGGAGGGTATATCAAAGGTTATTAATGGGTCATCTGTGACTTCAGTAAAGCTGTGGAGGGTATATCAAAGGTTAACAATGGGTCATCTGTGACTTCAGTAAAGCTGTGGAGGGTATATCAAAGGTTAATAATGGGTCATCTGTGACTTCAGTAAAGCTGTGGAGGGTATATCAAAGGTTAACAATGGGTCATCTGTGACTTCAGTAAAGCTGTGGAGGGTATATCCAAGGTTAACAATGGGTCGTCTGTGACTTCAGTAAAGCTGTGGAGGGTATATCAAAGGTTAATAATGGGTCATCTGTGACTTCAGTAAAGCTGTGGAGGGTATATCAAAGGTTAACAATGGGTCATCTGTGACTTCAGTAAAGCTGTGGAGGGTATATCCAAGGTTAACAATGGGTCATCTGTGACTTCAGTAAACCTGTGGAGGGTTTATCAAAGGTTAACAATGGGCCATCTGTGACTTCAGTAAAGCTGCGGAGGGTATATCAAAGGTTAATAATGGGTCATCTGTGGCTTCAGTAAAGCTGTGGAGGGTATATCAAAGGTTAATAATGGGTCATCTGTGACTTCAGTAAAGCTGTGGAGGGTATATCAAAGGTTAATAATGGGTCATCTGTGACTTCAGTAAAGCTGTGGAGGGTATATCAAAGGTTAACAATGGGTCATCTGTGACTTCAGTAAAGCTGTGGAGGGTATATCCAAGGTTAACAATGGGCCATCTGTGACTTCAGTAAAGCTGTGGAGGGTATATCAAAGGTTAATAATGGGTCATCTGTGACTTCAGTAAAGCTGTGGAGGGTCTATCAAAGGTTACTAATGGGTCATCTGTGGCTTCAGTAAAGCTGTGGAGGGTATATCAAAGGTTAATAATGGGTCATCTGTGGCTTCAGTAAAGCTGTGGAGGGTATATCCAAGGTTAACAATGGGCCATCTGTGACTTCAGTAAAGCTGCGGAGGGTATATCAAAGGTTAATAATGGGTCATCTGTGGCTTCAGTAAAGCTGTGGAGGGTATATCAAAGGTTAATAATGGGTCAACTGGGTCGTCTGTGACTTCAGTAAAGCCGTGGAGGGTATATCAAAGGTTAACAATGGGTCATCTGTGACTTCAGTAAAGCTGTGGAGGGTATATCAAAGGTTATTAGTGGGTCATCTGTGACTTCAGTAAAGCTGCGGAGGGTATATCAAAGGTTAACAATGGGTCATCTGTGACTTTAGTAAAGCTGTGGAGGGTATATCAAAGGTTAATAATGGGTCATCCGTGGCTTCAGTAAAGCTGTGGAGGGTATATCCAAGGTTAATAATGGGTCAATTGGGTCATCTGTGACTTCAGTAAAGCCGTGGAGGGTATATCAAAGGTTAACAATGGGTCGTCTGTGACTTCAGTAAAGCTGTGGAGGGTATATCAAAGGTTAATAATGGGTTGTCTGTGACTCCAGTAAAGCTGTAGAGGGTATATCAAAGGTTACTAATGGGTCGTCTGTGACTTCAGTGAAGCTGTGGAGGGTATATCCAAGGTTAATAATGGATCATCTGTGACTTCAGTAAAGCTGTGGGGGGTATATCAAAGGTTAATAATGGGTCATCTGTGACTTCAGTAAAGCTGTGGAGGGTCTATCAAAGGTTAATAATGGGTCATCTGTGACTTCAGTAAAGCTGCGGAGGGTCTATCAAAATGCCACAGCGTGGCGAGTTACGGAGCAGGCATCTGGGGTTATGGGTGCATCAAGCAACTACAGGCTACGGAGAACGCCTTTATTAAATACGTACTGGCTCTCCCCCAAAGCTCCCCGATATTAGCATCTCATAGAGAGCTAGGGATGGAATACGTCACAGACACCATACGCTGTCAACCTCTCATCTTATGGCATCGCATATGGTGCAACCCAGAAAGCCACGTATCACGCGCCCTCATCACAGACTGTCTTAGCCTAACTCACTGGAGAAAAATTCCCTGGCTCAATTACGTTTTTAAATTTTTCCAAGATCTGAACCGTGAGCAATACTTTACTGAGCCATCTTCGATTGAAGATATATCCAAGAAACAGCTGAAAGAACTGTGTCTAGGCCACCTGAGAGAACTTCGGAACCAAGCAGAGATAGCGAAAACACAAAATGAAAAAATCTCTAAATTGCAATCAGTGAAGCTGATACAGCCTTACCTCACGTTCTTTCTTACAAATCACGAAAAGTTCTTATTGACTAGACTCCGGTTTGATCTCTTCTTTCGCCTGGTCTCATTTCCAGAACAGAACAACTGGTCACGGATCTTGAACTGTTGTCCTTGCGATGGGGTCTCTAAGCAGTCAACGGTCCATGTCGCACTATTCTGTAAATACTATAGTGTGGCCAGGAAAAAATGGATCCTTCCCCTTCTGCGACTAAGTGGCCTTAGAAACACTTATCCAGCGCTTGCCTATCTACAGTCACCGGCAAACCCGCATGAAGCCAAAATGATTGTGACTTTTTTAAAAATAGTAACGAGAATTCGATCGAAAACTGTTCTATAAAATGTAAATTTTAAAACTTAAAACCCCAGTACTAAAATGACGGTTCTTTTTTAACTGTACTTTTTATGATTATGTAAATTTTTGGATAATCGAATAAAAGTTTATGATTCTGATTCTATCAAAGGTTAATAATGGGTCATCTGTGACTTCAGTAAAGCTGTGGAGGGTATATCAAAGGTTAATAATGGGTCATCTGTGACTTCAGTAAAGCTGTGGAGGGTATATCAAAGGTTAATAATGGGTCATCTGTGACTTCGGTAAAGCTGTGGAGGGTATATCAAAGGTTAATAATGGGTCATCTGTGACTTCAGTAAACCTGTGGAGGGTATATCCAAGGTTAACAATGGGTCATCTGTAACTTTGGTAAAGCTGTGGAGGGTTTATCAAAGGTTAATAATGGGTCATCTGTGACTTCGGTAAAGCTGTGGAGGGTATATCAAAGGTTAATAATGGGTCATCTGTGACTTCAGTAAAGCTGTGGAGGGTATATCCAAGGTTAATAATGGGTTATCTGTGACTTCAGTAAAGCTGTGGAGGGTATATCCAAGGTTAATAATGGGTCATCTGTGGCTTCAGTAAAGCTGTGGAGGGTATATCAAAGGTTAATAATGGGTCATCTGTGACTTCAGTAAAGCTGCGGAGGGTTTATCAAAGGTTAATAGTGGGTCATCTGTGACTTCAGTGCAGGAATGAACTTCAGATATTGGATGTCCTTGTAAACCTGTGGAGCGTATATCCAAGGATTTAACCTAGTATTATCATTGATAATGTGTGATCTGTTACTCCAGTAGAGGAGTGAACTTCACAAATTCTAACCCTGTGTAAACCTGTGGAGGGTATATCCATTGTTAATAATGGGTAATCTGTGATTTCAGTGTAGATTTGAACTTCAGATATTCTATGTCGGTGTAAACATGTAGAGGGTATATCCGAGATGGTTAATGCATAATCTATGACTTTAGTGGAGAAATGAACTTCAGAAATTCTACGTCATGTAAACCTGTGGAGGGTATATCAAAGGTTAATTATGCGTAAACTCTGACTTCAGTGCAGGAATGAACGTCAGATATTCTATGTTGGTGTAAACCTGTGGAGGGTACATTAAAGATTAATAATGCGTAATCTGTGACTTTATTTGAGGAATGAACTTCAGAAATTCCATGTCGGTGTAAATCTGTGGAGGGTGTACACATCGGACCTACAACGCGCGGGAGGGAGGACTGGTTTGTGCATGTTTGTAACATGCTCTGTCATGTGTATGAGCTGGTAGTGCTTTTGGGATCTGGACGCCTTTTAGGATTGCCTGGAGTCAGACTGTTGACATTGTGTTGGGTGGTGGTTCCTGTTGCTTAGAAGAGATCTGCATTGGATTGTCCCTGGAGGCAGGAGGCTGGAGTAGACCAAACCATTGCTTTGTTGCAGGTTACATTGGATAGGACCTGGCTGGATCTTTGCATGAATCTTTAATCACCAAAGGAGTTAGGCGTTTGTTGTCTTCTGCCGCATGTAGTCGCCAATTGCTCATTTGCAGGGGGCTCTTACATAGTTGTACTTTGTTTATTGTACAGTTTGTTCCACCAGTGTATGTCTGATAGGTTTAAGTTCACTTTTCCCGGATGGTGGTTGTATTGACTGGCGAGAAGATGCAGATGCGTTGAGGAGGCTAACACATAGCCACCTCCGTAGCTTTTGAGCCAATGGTGTCTGGCGTATAGGGTACTTTAACAGCTAAAGCTGCAAGTAGATGGTAAATCGCCCAGTTAATGAATTAATGTGTTGAAAAGTTTCCCAAAGGTTTTGTTCATTCTTATAGTATTCATCAGTGCAATTTTGTATAATGTTTTTTGTAGATCTAAATCTCTAATTAAAGCTTGAACCTTGTGTCGGGAGTTGGTGGCGTAGAGAAGCAGGTGAGTTTGACCTGCTGTGGCTGTGCTGTTCAGGTGATGCGCACGTGGCCTACTTTGTCTGGAGCCCTGATGGGTCCGTGGCTGTGCAGGGAGTTTTCTACCGAAAGTGCGATTAGAACTTGATGTGGATGTGCTGAAGAGGTGGTAAGAGCAAGAGGCAAAGGAGGGAGTGAAAACAACTGGACAGGATGGGTTAAACCCGTGTTTGAAGCTGACATGGTAGGGTGTCTTCAGTGGTACCCAAGGATGCTCTCATCCCTCTGCTGTATCCATGCTGGCCTTTCAGCAAGAGCCCTTTAAACCCGTGTTTGAAGCTGACATGGTAGGGTGTCTTCCGTGGTACCCAAGGATGCTCCCATCCCTCTGCTGTATCAACGCTGCCCTTTCAGCAAGAGCCCTTTAAACCCGTGTTTGAAGCTGACATGGTAGGATGTCTTCAGTGGTACCCAAGGATGCTCCCATCCCTCTGCTGTATCAACGCTGCCCTTTCAGCTGCCTCTAAATAGATCTGGAGATGCTGAAGTCTGCATACCTGTTTATTCTCTTTTTTTCCGCCTGGCATTTACGAAGACACAAATCCCCCGTGTTTAATGCAGCTTGTTTTGCGATAAAGAGCAGCGTAAGTGATTGCTGATGGGACGTTGTTTTACGGTTGAAAGGCCGGTTGTACACACGGCGCTGGGCCTGGCTCGCCTGCAGAGCAGCTGCAGCTGGCACTGATATCACTGAAGGGGCAGCGTAGCAAGATGTTTGCCCGACCTCATTAACTGGCCAGCGTTGGATGTCCTGATGCAAAGGAAAGATGGAAGCCAGTTGTCACAATTAAAGCAATTCTCAGATGAGCTTCAGCGGTTTCCACAGAGACATCTGGGCGCATTGAGCGTGTAATGGGCGATCTTTTAGGGCAAGTCCTTCCATTTTATGCCATTCTCCTTCCGTGCCACTTTTGTACACGTGAGGAATTCTTTTTTGAAGGTACATCATATGAGGAGCTCTGACAGTGCATACAGTCAGTCTGTGCCGCTGCACTCTACTCCATGCCTGTATGCACAGAGTGGAGTGGCATACAATGGTGCAGAGTAAAGTGACGTAGAGTGGGGCATAGGCGTGCATACAGTCATGTCACGTGACATGCATGCAGTCAGGCGGGGCACTCATTGATGGCCGTGCAACAGCTGGGAAGCTGCCATTTTGGGCGAAAGAGACCAGGTATATCTGACACTGGAAAGAAAGCTGAGGAAGCCCCATGGGTCGAGGGGCTCTTACTTTAATGCAGCTTACTGTCTCTGCCCCAAACCCACCTCACTCACCACTGGAGGTTGAAGTGAAGAGACAGGAAATGAAACATGATGAGCAGAGCTGTATTCACAAGAGGAAAGAATAACTCTTGGAAGGCAGACATGTTAGAATGAGGGATCTGCCACCTTTGCCTCTGATCCTGCAGCTTTTAGTAAACGGTGCTCTTGTGATCTATCCATTACAGGAGAATTCCAGCCCTGCCCAGCTTCTTGAACTAGTGCTTTGTCGTGTAGTGCTAGGTATGGATCTTTCGCACAAGCACATGATGCATTGTCATGGCCTTATCTCTTCAAATGCAGGGGTGGTTACAGAAAAGCTTTGGGGTTTTAGATGAAAGGCTTCCATAGCCTTACTTTTTGAGACAAAACAAATATAAGTTAATTATCAAATATCCAACATTCATTGCACATAAGACATTTCACAATGCTACATACACCCACCTGTAGCCCCATTGTCTGGTTCATGGTGGTCTGCCTTCAGTGTAGAGCTGTTGGGTGGCATCACTGGGGCTACAAATTATTCCTAGTGCCCTGGAGCCAACTGCAGTCAATCTTTTTCTCACAGGCCATTCTGTGACATAATGTTCCTGGCTTCTCGCATGTTCTCTGTATATGATGTTCGTAGACAGCTGTATGGAGGTCCTCTTACCACTCACCCATGCCTAGGTTCTTACGAGGTGCAGTGGTAATATACCACCCAGGTACACGGCCTCCATCAGACAACTTGTATGCAGCAACACTCGACTACCAAAGTCAACATCCATGTGTAGGTTGCTTTCATCAGACACCCTGCAAGTGGTGATTATAAACCAACAAGGTACTTTAAAAAGTGCATAGAGGGTGTCTGGTGGAGGGAGCATGCACGTGGTAGAGACAACAGAAATGCACAACCACATGAATTCAGCCTTTATTGGATGCACTGTGCGCAGTGACACTAGACCGCTGAGATGCAAAGTCATATACATGTTACATTTATCAGACCTAATCTAGGTAATGGCAATAAAAACTCAGAATGAGAGCCCATTCATGCCCCCTTTGGACCTCATGGCTTGTTAGTATCCCTAAAATGGCAAAAACACAGTTGATGGACAGAATGCAGAACAATGTCTTACATTCACCCCAGTACAAAGATCTGGGCCTAAATCCATCGGTTTTTTTGCACTCCACACCACCCTAGGTCAGACACTGCCTATATGCAAATCAGCCTTGACCCTGTGCCTCATGTCCAGCCCGAAATACCAAACCCTGTCTTTCTTAGACCGGAATCAAGCATCCAAGGACCGGTTTCTGGCTATCAGCCTTCTTCAGCCTGGATAGTTTGACTCCAGTGATGTGGAGAGCCTGGGACTCACATCTGAGCATACCCAGCCCACTCGGGGTGAAAATTGCAAAAAACACAGTTGATGGACAGAATTTATTTATTTTATTTATTTTCAAAGTTTTGTATAGCGCCAACAAGATCCTTGCAGATATCGGAGCACTTTACATACATATTAAAGGAGATTGCAGTAAAGAAAAAAAAATCAGGCAAATCGTGGATACATAGGAAAGGAGAACACAACAGAAGAAAAAGAAGGGGATAAGTAGGCGATTAGTTCAGGGAGCGCACAATGCCAGGTAGTAGGGTGTGATTGTGCGGTCGATTGAGGCACTGAAATACAAGGGGGAGGCAAACGGAAAACAGAAAATGCATAGTTAACGTTCAGGTGAATTTAGCCATGAGGATAGCTTTGACTTCTTTTTTGAAGGAGGCAGTGGATGAGATGAGTCTCGTTTCTGGCGGGCGGGCATTCCAGATCCTGGGGGCCATCCCTGAGAAGGAACGTTTGTAGGTTTTTTTCTTGTGGAATTTTTGTGGTTTCAAAAGGAGAGTGCCTGTGCTTCTTGTGGTTCATGAGCCTCCTGAGATTGTCAATTTTTGAGCAATGCAGTTGGGCGAGCTGTGATGTAAGGCTTTGTGAGTGATGCATGCGATTTTCAGGTGTATTCTGGCTTCGAGCGGTAGCCAATTCAGAGATTTTAAGTCTGGAGAGACATGGGAGCGTCTTTTTGATCCGGTTATGAGCCTAGCTGCAGCATTGATGGAGGCTCTTAATGGTGCGGTTGTTGATAGTGGGAGGCTGCAGAGGGCGGTATTTCCATAGTCAATCCGAGGGATTACTAGTTCTTGAACAGCAGTTCTAAAGTCGTTGGCTGGGAGGAAGGGTTTCAGCTTTCTCAGAGTATTGATTTGGAAATTAGCTCCCTTGGTTGCATTGCTAATATGTTGTTGCATATTGAGATTGGAGTCGAGGGTGATGCCCAAGGATTTGGCTGAGTCCACAATGATAGGTTGGACGTTGAGGGCAGTGAGGTGTTTTAGCCAGTCCTTGGCGATGGGGATTTTGGCGGGGGGTGCTATTAGGAGGAATTCAGTTTTTAGGGCATTGAGTTTGAGATGGTTCTCTGCCAGCCATGATTGTGTGTCTTTAAGTGTGGAGTTGAGAAGTTTGAGGTCTTCAGGGGATTGTAGTTTTAGGTAGAGTTGGGTATCATCCGCATACATGTGGAATTGCACATTAGAGGTATGAAGCAGTGCGGTGAGTGGCTCCATGACTAGGTTGAACAAAGTCGGTGATAGGGAGGAACCTTGCGGGACACCAAGTGTAACTGATACCCCTCCTTGCAATCGGAGGGTGGGGGTTGCTTTGAGTGATTCTCGCATTGTTGGCATGGGTTCGTCACCTGGTGTGAAATGTATAACATGGAATGTTCGGGGATTGCACTCCATGCAGCATAGATAAAAGGTCAACTCCTACTTGGTCCGTAGGGGTGTGCAGGTGGCTTTTTTTTTTACAGGAAACACATTTAACTAGGGCGGAGGGGCTAGCTTTGCAGTGCAGGTGGCGAGGGCAGCTTTCCTATACCACTTACTCAGCTTTTGCACGGGGAGTCCTGATCTTGGTTAGGGCTGGGGTCCCCTTTCAAGTGTTGGATCAACTGATTGACCCTGATGGCCGCTATGTCGCAGTTAGAGGACATCTGTATGGGCGTGAAGAGACCCTTTGCTCTGTTTATGCTCCCAATGTAGACCAGGCGTCCTTCCTGGAGAGTTTGTCTTCTGTTCTAGCAGACTATTTCATGACTTGATGGGGGGGATTTTAACTGTCGTGGATGTTGCCTCGGATAGATCCCATCCTCCACTGCCCCCGGCCCGATCAATAAATTAGCTAGGACTCGGACCCACTGGCAAGACAATTGGGGATTTATTGATATTCGGCGAGAGCAACACCCGACCGATGGGGATTATTCATATTATTCGGTTTTACATGATCTGCATGTTAGATTGGATGCCATTTTGTGTAGCGCTGGATTAGCGTCATTAGCGGTTAGTAGTGAGTACCTTACGCGTACCATATCGGATCATAATCCGCTGCTAGTAAACTTCTGCTGGGAGTTAGCACGCCCTAGAATCCCAATTTGGAGGTTGCGTCCAGAGATGCTGAAAATCAGGTCTTTCGCGTGGAGTTGGGGGAAGGAGTAGAACACTACTTTGCCGAAAATGTGGGGTCAGCTATGATGGGGGCCCTGGAATGGGATGTTTTTAAAGTGGTGTTCCGTGGGATTTGTATTGCCAAGTTGGTAGGGGTTCAAAAGTTGCTGTTGCGGGACATTGAAGCGGCGAGCTGGCTCTTCGCGAACCTGAAAGCGCGCATTCGGGTGGCACTGGCACGCGCCAGGTCTTGACCCGGAGGGAGGTGGTGGCGGCGGGGGTGGAGCGCCTCAGATGCTTTGATCATAGAGCTTTCTTGGTTCGAGCGCATGCGGAACGAGACAAGGTGGGCACATTGCCGGCTTGGATGGCTGACCCTGTTCCTAGATGCGTACCCATTCTGGCGCTGACCTCCCCTTTAGGACGGTTGGACTATGAGCAGCATCCCATAAACGACCATTTTCGATCCTTCTATGCAACTCTCTATACCAGCCAATTGCAGACTGGTGAGGAAGAGGCTCAGGTGTTTCTAGAGGGGTTGGAGTTACCAGTACTTGAGGAGGAGGAGATGAAGGAGCTTGGGCAGGATATTACTTTGGCATAGATTCGCTGTGCCATTAAGCAAATGGCACGCAACAAACACCGGCAGCGATGGTTTTCCTATTGATTTCTATGTGACATATATTGATCTCCTGGCCCCCAGATTATTGGGGATATATCAGGAGGCCAGACGGACGGGAATATTGCCGGCTTCTACTAAAGAGGCTATCATTGTTCCGCTCCTCAAACCAGGAAAGCCGCCGACTGAACCAGCTGCGTACAGGCCTCTCTATATGCTCACTACAGATTATAAACAATTGAGTCTAGTGCTGGCTACGAGACTCCTTCCTTTTATGACTCGGTTGGTGCATTCAGACCAGGCTGGCTTCATCCCGACGTGTAATACCGCCGGTAGCATACGTAGGTTGGTAGGAATATTAGATGGAGGCCATGAAATGGAGGGGCAGGCGCTTGTCCTTTCTGTTGACTTAGCCAAGGCGTTCGACAGCCTGGAATGGCCTATCTGTTTTCAGTCATGACAGCGTTTGGGCTTGGTGCCGGTTACGTTCAGTGGGCAGCAATTCTATACTAGTCAGCGACAGCTAGAGTCCGGGTGGGGAGGATTATTTCCTCTTCCTACCCAGTGGGACGGGGCACCAGACATGGCTGCCCGCTATCCCCATTGTTGTTTGCCCTTGCAATAGAGCCGTTGGCGGTGTGAGCTAGAATGGGGAGGGAATAATAGTGGGCTCCAGCTCCAAGGTCATGCACACTATATTTCGCTATATGCAGATGACCTCCTGATGTTTTTGGGTGACGCGGGAGAGGCCCTGGCGGGGGCACGTTCCCTTTTGGCCCACTTTGGAGATATATCGGGACTACGGGTTAACTGGTCCAAGACCTGTGTTTTCCCGGTGACTACTGTATGTGGGTTGTTGGCCTTTAGGACGTTGCAGGAAACATTTGGTCTTCCGCGTTGTCATTATCTGATACATGCGGCACTGATCGCTGCCATACAGAAGCATTGGGGTACTGGCCACTCTTTACCACCAACGAACGGATGGTGTCAGTATGCAGTGATGGCAGTGGGCACACGCTAGGTGGTTACCTGTTTATATAAACGGATGCTAGGGGAAGGGCTTAACCCGCTGCAGAAACTGCTGGAGCGCTGGGAGTCGGACCTGGATAAGGCAATCCTGGATGCAGCCTGGTTGCAGATACTCAAAAGAGCGTGGAAGTGTACTAGGAACACTAGGTTTCAGCTAATCCAATTCTTTGTTTTACACAGGGCGTATCTCATGCAAGCTAAGTTCAATCAGTATTTTCGGACTGACACTGCAAACTGTTCCCGGTGACGCCGACAGGGTGCGGATCTGAGCCACATTCTGTGGGACTATCCTCAGTTGGGGACATATTGGGAGGAGGTGGCCGAGTTGCTCTGTAAGGTGACTGGACGGCAGGTGGTACTGAATAAAGGAGCTTGCCTGTTGCACTGGGTTTCACATACCAGTAAAAATAAGATAACTAACAAGTTTGTAGATCTGGGGCTAGTTTTAGCCGAAAGAGAAATTACATCACACTGGAAAGCAGCGGTTGGCCCTAGCTTTGGTAGATGGAAAGCGGCAATGCTTTTGTGGGCGGGTAGCGAGGGGACCGTGCGACTGCAGCAAGTCCACAGATCCCATAGCGATAGGGCTCTGGAGGCGGCGCGGGCATGGGAGGCTTTAGTGCTGGAGCTCAGGTTACCGGAAGGAGACACTGGCTCGGACTCCAGCACATCGACGGAGGGGGAGCGTCGTAGGCGGCGTTCCCGGGTCCTGGGGAGTTTGGCGCGGGGGGTGATCTCCTCCGAAATTCCGGGTGATGGCGGAGATGTTAGTACCATGAGAGAGACACTCAGCACACTCTTCACACATTAGAGTTGTACATTAATAACACTTGTTGAATGGAGCACAGCATTGGCAGCGGGGGGGGGGGGGTTGTTGGGTGTTGAGGATGGCCATACATAGAATATTGTATAACAATTTAGAACTCTGAATGACCGGAAATTATTATGGTATTGAAGGGGATCAGAGTCGAGGTACAAACTCAGATTTGAGATCCAAAGTGCCTTGTTGAATTGTTGGATTATAGTGATGCCTTTACGAATGTGTGAGTGGGACTATCTGTATACGTTATGGTCGTTTCTCATGTTTTGTTTGTGTTTTGAAATAATAAAAAGATTTTAAAAAAATAAAAATAAATCAGCTGCCTCATCCGCCACTCCTGACTTCTGCTGCCACCGCGGGGCTCTCCCTCAGGTTTGGGAGCACACGTCACCACTGCTCCTCTGGGCCATCCACTCTGTGGGCGCTGGCATCTCGCAGAAGACGGAAGTCCCACCCCACGACAGGCGTGACGCTCCCGAACTTCCGGTTTCGGGATGTGCACGCTCACTGCTTGTGTTGAAAAGCTGACTGGGATGTGTATGGAAAATAGTAAGTTGTATTTAAAAATAATTGCTTAGAAAGTCTTCGGAAAGTCAGTTCTTAGAAAGATTCTGAAATACGTTGTTAAAATTCTACTCTAACGGTTCTCTCGAATAACAGGGTAACAGCCAGGAAACGTATCTTATTAACCATAGAGAAAGTCCGTCATCCCGATGACAATGAATTCGGGGGAGCATTTATTGGTTAGGAGAGTTCTTCCGAATGTCCATTGGATGTTGCTCTACAGAAAAAATACAGGGGCTAGTGATTGGCTTAGGACATGCCTGCTTGTTTCACGCTGCAGTGGTGGTGCGAATGCTCTCAGGGATGTGTGCGCGCCAATCTCAAAGCACTGCACGCTCGGGGTGCGCGCGTGCACAGGCGCGCACGCTCGAGGGAACACTGGTTACATCTCCCTGCCTGTTTCTACATATTTCTATGTCTGATTGGTCTTACCCCCTTGCTGGGTCACACTATCCACGTATCTGTTTCCCTTTACAATGTTTGTTCATCCCTGCCTCTGTACTACTTGTTGTTAAGTATGTACCTCCAGGTTTCCACAGTTGTGTCTGTGTCTGTCTGCGCAGTCGTGTGCAGGTGTGTGTTTTCCTATCACCAAATACTTGTTGCCATATTCCAATTGTCCCATATTGTCCCTTCCTGTCCTCCTTTCCACGTCGCCCCTCTGTGTTGATGTATTCTCGGAGTACTGGGATGCCTGCCCATGTCCAGGCGCTCTTCCTCTCCCTGTTCCCGTGTCTACTTCTGTCTTAGATCCCTGGTGTCCCCATGCTCCAGGGACCTCGCCCACAAGAACACCGTCAACCACCAAACTGCTGACATTGGTTGGACATCTTAACTCCTGGAAAACATACTCTGAGTGTTCGGACTCTGTTGAGGTATCTCTTCCTCAGTATGTAGGTTGTGTATTAAACAGGAGATTTAAGTGCCTCCTAGTCTCCGTTTCATCCGGACTGATGTTTTGGATTGGGTAAGAAATTACGTCAGTGGGCATTTTTGGCTGGAGGTTTGCAGTGTACTGGGCATTGGCAGCGGGCACTCGTCCTCGATGGGTAGTGGATTTATTAGCTGGATTGTGTGCAGTCATTGGATTTCTAGTTGCGCCTGGCCAATGGGCTTGAATGTGAATTACTTGCAGATGGCGACTTGCATCTCTAATAAACGGTGCCCAAAGGATGGAGGGCGTTCATTTTTTTGTTATGCCAATAGTTACTAGGAAGTCAGGGTATGGATTGAAGTATCACCCATCAGTTGTCAGTCACCTGATTTGATGTCGGCTTGGGGTGGGTAGTACAAGCCTTAATGCATTGAATAAGAAGTTGTAGGAGTAAGTTGTGTTATTGTGAACTTGGCTGAAAAGGTTTCAGTCCACTTGGTCAGTGGGGTGAGAAGAGAGTGAAACACTTCGGTGCGGGTTAGGTATGATGGCTCATAGGGTAGTGCTAGAGTGCCTCTTTGAGGAAAGTCTTTCCTCTGCTGGGTGAGTGTTAACTTTTCAGCACCTGGAGTCCATTATTACACCTAGTTTTTTTCTTGGTGTTATTTTGGCTTGGAGTGGGTGTCCAATCTGTCCAGGTTACTGAGATACAGATTTCAGGCAGATTGCAACATATGAGTATTTCAATCTTAGAAGTTCTTAGAGGATTTTTACTTGTATGTTTAGAAGTAGATCTGGGGCGTCAGTGGCAGTCTGTTTCAAGTAAAAATTATTTGATGAGTAATCTGTACAGTTAAAGAAGGTAAGGCCCCAGAAGGGGAATCAATGAAATTACTGGTGATTTATGTATTGAAACAAGGGGACTATGCTTTACGAGACTCCACATATGATCTGTAGTGTCGGAGTATTAAGAAGCCAGGTACATGGTTTGTAAGCTATCAAACAGGAAATAGATCACCCAGGCAAGGGTGTTCTCCTCAGCTCCCAGGTTCTCGATCCTGCTAGTAAAGTGCATAGATTTTTAGACCGTCAAAGGAAGAGGACTGGATTGCTGTAACATTGTTATTCTTGCCAAGGTGCCAGTCATCACACATTAATTTTAAGAGATTATGTATCCCATATTTGCTAGTTTGAAGACTATATGAGAGTTTCAGTTTTTGTGGGTTTAGGGTGAGAAAGTTCTCAGACATACCGGATTGAATACCGAGGAGGACATATTTTTTGGGGCCATCAGCAACGGTACTTTCAGTAGGACTATGTAAATGTGGCCTTCTTAGCACAAATCACCCCTTGCAGAGGTAGGTGGTATGTCAGTTGTTCTGAACGGGCAGTTGGTAAGTCAAATGTATTTACTTACCTGTAAATATAAATCCTTCTTCTTTGAATATATAGCATGGATTGAACATTGAGTTCGAGATGGCTGTAGATGTTAGGAGGAATTTGTCTAGAGGGAGCAGGTTTGGGATAGGTCTGTAGTATAAACATTTACGTTCTTGAAAAGTGATTGAAGCAGCGTGCTTTTAAACTGTTCACACATCAACTGGACAAGAGCTCTCTGTTGAGCTTCAGTACTGGGACTGTAGCTTCTTTGGTGCATTAGTCTAGGGGAAATCACACTATAGTGATCAAGTGATTTAGAGGACATTGAGATGAGCGATGGGATGCGCTTGGGATGTGAATTGAATTGAATTGAAAGCAATTTGTATTGCGCTACTAAAACCCGAAGGTGTCAAGGCGCCTACCAAAACAGATCAAAAAAGAGACAAGGCACAACTATGGGTATGACCGCACAAAGAGATGGGTTTTCAGAGCATTCCTAAAAAGTTGAAGGGTGGGAAGGGACCTTAATTCCAGGGATGTTGGGATGTTGTTTTCAATCTGGATGCACGCGTGTGGGAGTCTAGAGCAGTGGTCTGAAGGATGTTCTGTAGAGGAATGACGGTTAGTAGCATCTGCATTCAGCGCATTATTGGTCTCAAGTGAACACATAGCAATAAAAAGGCTACCTCCAAAGAAGGTTGCCTTTAGTTACTTCCAGTAACAAGCATTTGCAATGCAATAGGTCTCGCATTATCACAAGTTTAAACTATTGGCATTGTAAATGACAATGCCTTTTATTTATGTTTTGGTATATACAACATAAATTAAATGCATTGTCATTTACAATACCATTTACAATACCAATAGCTCCAAAACTCGCAGCTGCGAGACCTATTGCATTGCAAATGCTTGTTCTTTTTTTTTGTTGACTAAAATCTCCCAGTTTCTACTTCTAAAATGTTGGTATGTATGATGGAAACCTCCCAAATTGGCTATTTTTGTTTTGTTTTAATATCAGTAACATGTGAAAATGTTAACCATGTCCCCCATGGGTCTGGAATGCAGCCCTAGCCTTCATTTATTTTGCGGGAAAGGGCCGGAGATGCGGCTGCGCATGCGCAAGTCTGGGAAGAATCCTGCAGGGGGACGCTCACGGGAGCTCGCGCGCCCTCTCGTTCCTGAACTCTGCCAGCGCGCGCGGGCTCGCGCCCCCGGCACGCGGCCAGCACAACTTTCCGCCCCCTGGCTGGTCACTAAAGAAATCGAGGTTATCCCTTAATATTTAATGTCACCTGCAGCCAGCGCGCGCGTGCTCTAATGCAAGTGACAGATAAACAGCAAAACACTCCCAGGGCGGTACACAAAGCACCACGCGCCAGAAGTGCATTTTTATTTTTATACCAACTCAATTTCTCAAATGGATAACCAATGTTCCTACTAATTTACATTAAGAATCGAGTGAAGCGTGAAAATTGTTCTAGTGCCGGCGACGCCGTTCCTGCACGGAGCAGAGCAATTTCAGAGGCAGTGCCGAGGCGGGCGGGCCTGGAAGCGCCTCGCTGCCTCCTTCAGAGAGGCGCTAAGTGGGGCTTTGACAGGCCGGGCCGCGCCGCTCCTTCCCAGGCTTCGCTGAAATTGCAGCTCCGCCTTGGATAACCGAGATACAGCAATAATGCTGATGGCAAATAATTGACTTGCAATCACAGGGTTGTTGTACTGAATCTTTCTGATCACGCACACTGTGCATCGCATCCAGACGTACTGCCTACATGGAACGTGATGCATGTTGGGGCCCCCATTGCGTGTTGGGGCCCCCTGTGCCTTCCGCCTGTTTAGATTACAATTATGATGTGTTAGATTGGCACTCACTCAGCCGCATGGGTACTCTTCCTTAAGACATGGAATACTCCGCCATCTTTAAAGGGCTGGAGTCTCACCCATCCCACGCTTGCTTGCACCAGGCTTGGTTGCACAAAAAGCAATTTAATAGCGATGGGTTTGCCCCCCGGGTGTGTGGATTGTTGTTACAGCGCCTGGATATAGACAGGTTGATTCGGAAAGACAGAGTGACTGAGGGCCGCATTTGTGTATGTTTTTAGTGTGTGGATGTGGGCAAAGATAAAAATGTTTAGATGTATTTCACAATGGGACTAGGGATACACTTCAAGATGGGAGAAGATGCTGGCTAGGTCAAGTGCATTTTATTTGGAGTATTGTGTGTGGTTGTTGGGTGAATTGTGCCTATGTTAGTTATGTTTGTGAAAACTGCTTTGTTGTGTAAGAAGTTTGGAATCTTCGTTATTTAATAGGGAATGCTGTGTTGTGTGACTGAAATGTGTGTTATCTAGCTAGTAAATCAGCTTGGAGCAGTTGACTAGGGAGGGATGAATAGACCAGCTTTATGAGGTGCATTACAAGATGTAGATTCTTCTAACCAGTGCACGGTGTAATGAATCATCCAATTGTGTAAATGTAGAGGAAGTGTTTCATAGGACAATGAGCGCTCCATAGTGCAGGAGTCACATGTCATCCATAATCCAGGCATCACGTGTTACGAGTGCTTGCTCTGGAGAAACACAAAGTCCGGTTTGAAACGAAGCACAGCGGTTGGGGTAGTTTGTATTAATTAATAAGACTTTGACTAGCCAAATGAAACCGTTTCAGCAACCTTCGAATAACGAAAGATTGTGGAAAAAAACTAAGTTTCTAAACCTTAGCGTTGCAGTTTCCATGTAACTCCTTGGTGTCAGTTGAAAGCTCACTATGCTGTAATAAAAGTATTGTAATGTATGACCTGCAAGTAACAAAATTATATTTGCGACTGAAGCAGTAACCCACTGAGCTATCTACATACTATACAAATCTGCGTTCTGTATGTTACACAAATGTACCTGCTGCAAAGCACAATGTGCATCACCTACTGGTGGCCATAGATGCACCTTCTCCACAGTTTCTGCTTTGTGTATCACCTACAGCTGGGCATAGATACACAAAGCGGAAACCGTGGAAGAGCTGTAGTATCCATGGCCACCGGCAGAGAAGATACACCTAGCTGAAACCATGGAGGAGATGTCTAATCTATGTCCACCAGTAGGTGATTCACAAAGCGGAAACCGTGGAGGAGATGTAGTATCTATGGCCACCAGTAGGTTATAAACAAAACCGAAACAGTGGAGGAAATGTACTATCTATGGCCACCAGTAAAGGAGATATAGCGGGGGACACACTTGTTGACCGAACCTTTCGATGCATCCGACTCTGTTGGCACAAGTCGGTCAGGACAACCATGGTGGATGACTTGTGGGGAAGCGATGCCGTGCACAGGGTTTCAGTTTTAGAGACCCTGACGAGGGATACTGGCCTCAACTTGGGAGGACAGCTCAGGCCTCGAGGGAGAACAGAACCACCACCAGTGTTGCTGAGCCTTGTGGAGTCCGTGGGAGCCCAGGATCGACAATCCAATCAGCTGTGTTGCGGTCCCTGTGGATGCAGGGGAGTGACTCCTTCAATCCAAGGGAGATTCCTTCTGTTGTCTTTAATGTCCACAGGCCTTGGGAGGACCTGTACGGAGCACGGCACCAATGTTGCAGCAAGCTTGCAGGATGAGGAGACCGGGAGCAGTCGGGAGCATCCTATGTGCAGTCTAGGTGCCCAGAGTGCATTTCAGCAGAGTCCAGAGTACCAGATGGTCGAAGTAGAAGTGGAGTTGGATCTGAATCAAATCCCATGACAAATCTAGGGACCCACCCACAGGTAAGCCTTTAAGTACCCTAAGGTGAGGGTTGGGATGATTCAGGGGTCCCTTCCAGAGGAGGGGCTGGCAATGTGAGAAGGATACTCCCCTGTCCTTTGTCCAGTTTCTTGCCAGTGTGAGAGCCAACGGCTCCCTGATCTGGTTTGAACTGGAGTATGCAAGGAGGGCACCAAAAGTGCCCTTCCAGCAGAATGTGGCGCTGGCAAGCGCCCCTACCCCGGCCCAATACACTAAGTCCTGTCTGGTAGGTGGTCAACCTTCCTGTGACAGGAAACCTATTGTGCTACCTTCCCCTGCTCGGGCTTGGCCCAGCAGCAGGAGGGCAGAATCAGGTCTGTGGTCGGCAGCAGCCCTAGGTTGCTGTCAGGCTCTGTAAGATCGGTCCTGGGAGCATGGAAGGCTCCCCGGATGAGGCCTGCCATGGATGGAAGCATACCTCCATGATACCAAACATGCCCAGGTTTGTTCCAGCCAGTTTTGAGATGGTCATCGTGTAATGACACATGGTCCCTCTATAGCGTAATACATGATTCACTCACAAAGCCTGGAGAATGGACTCCAGAGCTTGTAAGGATGGTCTGCTCATGCAGAGCCACCCCCACACTCTCAACCGAGCACTCTGCCTTTGGGACTGAAAGGCCTGCTATAGGGGGACTTACAGGTTTCAAGTGCAGTGAGGCTAGATATAAGGAGACCTGTTTTTTGTCAGAGGTGCATGCACCAACTTACACAGGCTGCATTGGCAGGCCTATAGTCATAGTTTGGAAGGTCCCCTATGGGTGGCAGAACACATGCTACAGCCCATGGGGAACCTCTGCTGTACCTGGTCCCTAGGTACCTTAATACCATATACATGGGACTTACTACCGTACACCAGCAGCCAATTAGGAATGTACCAATGTGCTCACCATAGCCAGTTTAGGGAGGAAGCACAGTGACTGGGGTCCTGATTAGCAGGATCCCAGTCAGACTAGTCAGAAAAACAGTATGACCGCAGCAAAAAGTGGGGGTAAACATGAAAGCAGATCCTACTTTCCTACACACACCAAATGCATAAGGGCCCTGCATTGCTGCCAGTAGTGGACAGGATTATGTTTAAAATGATGTTTATCATTCACAATGCCTTGCATAAAAAGGGGCGCCGTAGTATTGTCAGACCATTTTCCGTAGATATTGCCCGAAATGGACATTATTGTCGAAAACCGCCCACTTGGTGAAAATTCCCAGGATAAGGTGAACTAAGTGGGGTGGAAAGAGCCTACAACATCTGTGAGGTAAACTTTGAAACTCACTCTCTCTGGCCCTGAGAGTACAACCAAACTTGGGGACTTTTATTAAACAACTTAGGACCTGGCTTTTCCTATCCCAACTAAAATAGGCTGACCTGTACCCTACCTTGTCCGTACTGTCTTCTTTGGAGGTTCCTGCTGTTTAGTGCCAAGACACTTCGGTATTAGCGTGCTTTTTAAACATTTTATTTGCGTACTTACTAAAGGTTGGATTGCCCAATGAGACAGCCCAGCCTCACTTGGAGACCTGTCGTTGTGTCACCCTATCACCGAAGACTATCTATGATGGTCCAAGAGGTTAATCTGTCTTATGAGATGGCCCCAGCCTCGCTTGGAGACCAGCCGTCTTGTTGCTCTATCACTGAAGACTGACTCTTCTGTTCAAAGTGGTTGGATTGTGCTATGAGGCTGCCACCAGCTTTTGCTTGGAGACCAGCCTTTGTGCCACCCCCCAATATTGCTGCTTGCGACCCCAGAGGTTGGGCTGTCTTGTGTGACGGCCCCCAGCTTTTGCTTGGAGACCAGACTTTTGTGCCACCCCCCAGTACTGCTGCTTGTGACCCCAGAGGTTGGGCTGTCTTGTGTGACGGCCACCAGCTTTTGCTTGGAGACCAGCCTTTGTGCCACCCCCCAGGACTGCTGCTTGTGACCCCAGAGGTTGGGCTGTCTTGTGGGACTGCCACCAGCCTCGCATGGAGACCAGCCATTGTGTCCCCTGCTCCAATACTGCTGCTTGTGACCCCGAGGTTGGGCTGTCTTGTGTGACGGCCACCAACCTTGCTTGGAGAGCAGCCATTGTGTCACCATTCCAGTGGACTGCAGTTCGTGTTCCCAGAAGTTGGGTTCCTTCCCTTCCACAGACGTTTCTCAACTGATTGCACCGACCAAGGCCAGATTTACAATATTGACATGTGTATGTTTGCTGCGCCATCTTTAAATGCGCGGGTACTCCGTTAAGGCTGTAACTTCTTTAGTTAAGTCAGACTTTCCCTGAAATGGGGTGAAACATTTAACTTTGAAGATGTCCCATTTTCTGCAGCTTTTGAAGCTGAGCGGAATAATAAATCGTCTGTTATTTTATGAAGAGACCGCATTGACTAGACAAACTGATGTGATGTATTTCAAGACTCTCCTAGATTGAATACACCTACTGCTGTATTTAATGTTTGTGTCAAAGATGTAACTTTGATGGTGGACTCAGGTTCTATATTCACAATTATCCCTCCGTCTTTGTTTCGATTTACTTGGGAGAATGTCTCTTTGTTGGATAAAGATATCAACCCAGTTGGTTATCGGGGCCTATCTATTGATGTTCTGGGCTACAGGTCTGGTCAAATCACTTTGCTTCACATACTACCCTGGGCAAAGTCTATGTGGCTAAGAAGGGCCCCCCAATCTTGTGTTGAATGCACCAATATGATCTTCATATTGTCATTAATCCCAGAGCTCCAAACCAAATAATGGTTGTATCACATCATATACAAGTTCATGACATTCTCAGAGATTCTCACAGAGTGTTAGAAGATAGGCTTTGTTTCGTCAAAGGTTATCAGCATCAAATCATTCTTAAGCCTGATGCGTCCTCGGTACAACTCAAGTTAAGGAAGGTTCCTCTATCTGTGAGGCAGGGTCTCAAAGATTTGTTGGATGGTTTGTTGAAATCTGGAGTCATTGAACCTGTAGATGCGTCCTCTTGGATTTCTCCAGTAGATTTGACGCTTAAATCAGACGGTCGACTCAGTTTCTGCATTGATCTCAGGTCCATAAATAAAGATATTGTTAGTGACACATTCACACTGCCTAATATTAATGAGTTGTTGCAGTCTGTTGGGGGTGGTAAGCACTTTTCCCAAATTGATCTACGAAGTGCTTATCACCAGATCAAATTGCACCCAGACTCTAAGTCCCTTACAGCGTTTATCACAAAGGAAGGCATCTTTCAGTTCATGCATATGCCCTTTGGGCTAGCTTCGGCTGTGAGTGTCTTCCAAAGAATGATGTTGAATATGCTCAGACGCCTGTCTGGTGTAGTTTATTTCCAAGACGACATTTTGGTTTCAGGGAAAACCATTCAAGAACATAATGCATCTCTTAGATAGGTTTTGTGGAAACTTGAACAACAGGGTCTTACAGTCAATAAAGAAAAATGTCATATTCTCACCAATCAAGTTGATTACTTACGGTATTCTATATCCAGTGGTGACATTTCTCCTAAAAAGAATTTGTTGGAAGCCATAAGAAGTGCCTCGTCTCCAAAAGACAAAGACCAACTCAGGTCGTTTCTGGGACTGGTAGAATACTATGCCAAATTTGTGCGGGGATTTGCTGATTTATCGGAACCTTTGAGGAAACTTCTTCGTAAAGGTTGCACATTTTTTGGGGGCAGTGATGAGTCTAAGGCCTTTTCAAGAATAAAGGGGCAAATTTGCAATGCTGGCATTCTTGCACCTTTCAGTGTTTCTTGCAAATCGTTTCTAACAGTTGATGCTAGTTTGACTGGTATTGGTGTGGTACTCTCCCAACTTCAGAGAGGTAATGAGAGGGCAATTGCATTTGCATAGAGGAACCTTACCCAAGCTGAAAGGAATTATTCAGTTATAGAGCGTGAGGCTCTTGCTGCAGCGTGGGGAGTGGAGTATTTCGGGGTATATTTGTGGGGTTCTAGATTTGTATTAAGAACCGATCACAAGACTCTAATGAAAATTCTGTTGGCAGGGAGTGCTGGGAAAGGTTGAGCACGGCTTGCCAGATTTGCTGTGAGGTTACAGGAGTACCTTTATGATGACTGTATTCATGGTTGGAGAAACTTACAAGCTGATTGCTTGCCACACATGTCACTTGATTGGGAAACAGTGGACAAGAAAGTAGCCAGGAAACTGGAAAGTGATGAGGCTGTTGCCTTTGTTTTTGATGTATGTGAATGCAGTTTGGGTTCTTTCTCAAAATCACAGTGGTCCCAAGCCATGATCAATGATTCTGTTTTTCAAGATGTTGTTGTGCTCATCAAGAATGGTTCACCTCGTGAGAGTATGGTCTCAACACCTGTGAGGCCGTATTGGAAATTGTTAGAATAACTGTCTCTGAGTGGTAAAGATGTCATTATGTGAGGTGAAAGATTTGTGCCTCCTGCGCACCTCCGGTTGCATATTTTTTTACTTGTGCATGAGGGTCACTTGGGCCAAGGTATGACTATCGGAAGTATCAAACAGGAATTCTGGTGGCCTGCTATGGATGATTAAATTAGACACTGGGTGGTTGATTGTTCTTTCTGTAAAGAGTGAGAAGAGATTGAAAGTTGGTTCTCAGAGCTCGATGCGTCACATTAAGGATCATGGGGAACCGTGGCATACTATTTGCCTTGATTTTATTGGTCCCCTTTCTGGGTTACCTTTAGACATGAAGTTTGCTGCTGTTATAGTGGATGTGCATTTGAGATTGCTACATCTTGAATTTTTGAAAGAAATTACCTCAATGTCTATGATTGGTGTGTTGGAGGCTTTGTTTTTGCGTGAGGGTATTCCGCAAGTTTTACTTACTGACAATGGGACTCAACTCACTTCTAGAGAGATGCGTTGTTTTCTGGAGAAGTGTGGTGTGAGGCATTTGTGTACTTCTCTTTGCAATCTCATGGGGAATAGTATTGTAGATAGGGCGAACAGACTTTTTAAAGGTACCTTACAACTTGCCCTAGTTAATGGATTGGCTTGCCTCCGTGTCTTTTTCTCCAAGTTTGCATCTCAACATAAACCTTTGTGCAAACTGTACCCAGGTCGGTAATCTGGCATTGGCTCTCAGAGTAATCCTGGACAGTTTCACCCCTGCAACCCCCTGAAAGAGAAGTGCTAAAAAGT
Source organism: Lissotriton vulgaris (assembly GCF_964263255.1). NCBI lineage: Eukaryota > Metazoa > Chordata > Amphibia > Caudata > Salamandridae > Lissotriton > Lissotriton vulgaris. Next base: position 1,099,032,241 of record NC_141698.1, read on the forward strand.
AGAAGCTCCTGTTGAGTCACCGCTCTTTCAGCACCCCCACCCCATGGTAGCACCCACGCTACCTCTGGGTTTAGGGTGAATCTAACATGTGCTTCTGTCTTTTGGGGGTGTGCTGCTGTGCTGGTGGCGAGGTGCAAATCGTGGCTCCTTCACCCCCAACTCTCCATCGGCTCCTGAAGGCAGAAGAGATTGGACATCTCACCGGAAGGCCTTACTTCCAGACTTCTGATGAAGAACTGTGTCGGCCCTACCGAGGTTTGAACCTGTGATGTCTGCACCCCTGAGAAGTGAGATTGGGCATAGACTGGGGGATTCAGCTAGTCTGTGACTGTAGAAGCATTTGACTTCGCTCCCTCATGATCAGAAAGACATAAAATGCAAATCGGGTCCTCCTCCGCGTGCAGAGCCCCACATGCCTCGTGCACCTTCTGTTGTGAGTGCTGTGATGCAGCAGACAAAACACATCGGCTTCGAGTCCCACACGCACCTCTTACAAGCCAGCCTCATGGCCTAGACTCGTACAAGGCCTGATTTATTTAGCTAGATGTTTTGTTTACCTTGTGTTGGTAAACTCCGAAGAGCACAACAAATATTTAGATTAGCAAACGAGAGCCGTAGACGCAGTGTGCAGGAAGGAAGAGAAGCAAGGGCTTCAAATTGGCGAGGGTGGAAAAGGCTTCCCTCTGCCCAACTGATGGACCGGAGGGCCAGATGTATCGACATTGGATTTTGCAAGTCTTTAATAGCGAATTTTACCGATTCGCTATTATAGACTCGCAAAATGCAATGTATGTCGGTTTCTGCAAATATGTAGCGAACCCTACGCATTCCTTCATTGCGACTCGCAAATTGTGAGTCGTAATAATTCATTCCTACGGGCCGGGAGGCCCGTAGGAATGAATGATAATTGCATGCACAATTGGCGAGTACTCAATAGCTACTCGCAAATTCTGCATTCTATTTCAAGGATGCAACGGTGCCAAATGGACACTCAATTGCACCCCTGAAATATACATGTGTGCACATGTGGCGCACATACATACCCCAAGGACATTTTTGTGCGCTACATGGCACTTAGAAAAATGCAAAATTGTGCATTTTTCTAAGGATTTGCAGTTTACCACCAACTTGAAGTTGGTGTTAAAATGCGATTCCTTAAAGTAGGGTGACAAATTTAAAAGTGCTTCAAACATTGCATTTAAGGAATCGCAAATTACGATTCTCTACATGCATTAGCAAAATAGGTAATCGCAAAAATAGTGATTCCCTATTTTACGTTTGCTTTTTGGGATGATACATCCCAAAAGGCTTTTTTCCTGTTCACAAACTGGCCAATTCTGTGAAAACGCTTGATACATCTGGCCCTGAGGGTTGAATCAGTTCCAAAGTGGTGAAGTAATGCATCCTTGATGAGTCCAGACCACATCCCTTCCAATTGTGAGGTGACGCATCCCTGAAGGGATAGAGTTAGAGTCCCTTCCAGTGCTGAGGTGACGCATCCCTGAAGGGATAGAGTTAGAGTCCCTTCCAGTGCTGAGGTGACGCATCCCTGAAGGGATAGAGTTGGAGTCTCTTCCAGTGCAGAGGTGACGCATCCCCGTAGGAGGGGGATCGAGGCAGAGTCCCTTCCAGTGCTGAGGTGATGTATCCCTGGAGGAGGGGGATAGAGGCCGAGTCCCTTCCAGTGCTGAGGTGACGCATCCCTGGAGGAGGGGATAGAGGCCAAGTCCCTGCCAGTGCTGATGTGAAGCACCCCTGGAGGAGGGGATAGAGGCCAAGTCCCTTCCAGGGCTGAGGTAACGCATCCCTGGAGGGATAGAGGCTATGTTCCTTCCAGTGCTCAGTTGACTCATCCCTGGAGGAGGGGGATGGAGGCAGAGTCCCTTCCAGTGCTGAGGTGACGCATCCCAGGAGGAGGGGATAGAAGCAGAGGCCCTTCCAGTGCTGAGGTGACTCATCCCTGGATGAGGGGGATAGAGGCAGAGTCTCTTCCAGTGCTGAGGTGACGCATCCCTGGAGGAGGGGGATAGAGTCCGAGTCTCTTCCAGTGCTGAGGAGACGCATCCCTAGTGGAGGGGGATAGAGTCCGAGTCTCTTCCAGTGCTGAGGTGACGCATCCCTGGAGGAGGGGGATAGAGTCAGAGTCTCTTTCAGTGCAGAGGTGACGCATCCCTGGAGGAGGGGGATAGAGGCAGAGTCTCTTCCAGTGCTGAGGTGACGCATCCCTGGAGGAGGGGGATAGAGTCTGAGTCTCTTTCAGTGCAGAGGTGAAGCATCCCTGGAGGAGGGGTATAGAGGGTGTGTCTCTTCCAGTGCATAGGTGACGCATCCCTGGAGGAGGGGGATAGAGGCAGAGTCCCTTCCAGTGCTGAGGTGACGCATCCCTGGAGGAGGGGGATAGAGGCAGATTCCCTTCCAGTGCTGAGGTGACGCATCCCTGGAGGAGGGGGATCGAGGCAGAGTCCCTTCCAGTGCTGAGGTGACGCATCCCTGGAGGAGGGGGATCGAGGCAGAGTCCCTTCCAGTGCTGAGGTGACGCATCCCTGGAGGGGATAGAGGCCGAGTATCTTCCAGTGCTGAGGTGACGCATCCCTGGAGGAGGGGGATAGAGGCCGAGTCTCTTCCAGTGCAGAGGTGAAGCACCCCTGGAGGAGGGGCTAGAGACCAAGTCCCTTCCAGTGCTGAGGTGAAGCATCCCTGGAGGGATAGAGGCCGAGTCCCTTCCAGTGCAGAGGTGACGTATCCCTGGAGGAGGGGGATAGAGGCAGAGTCTCTTCCAGTGCTGAGGTGACGCATCCCTGGAGGAGGGGGATAGAGGCAGAGTCCCTTCCAGTGCTGAGGTGACGCATCCCTGGAGGAGGGGGATAGAGGCCAAGTCCCTTCCAGTGCTGAGTTGACTCATCCCTGGAGGAGGGGGATAGAGGCAGAGTCCCTTCCAGTGCAGAGGTGACGTATCCCTGGAGGAGGGGGATAGAGGCCGAGTCCCTTCCAGTGCTGAGGTGACGCATCCCTGGAGGAGGGGATAGAGGCCAAGTCCCTGCCAGTGCTGATGTGAAGCACCCCTGGAGGAGGGGATAGAGGCCAAGTCCCTTCCAGGGCTGAGGTAACGCATCCCTGGAGGGATAGAGGCTATGTTCCTTCCAGTGCTGAGTTGACTCATCCCTGGAGGAGGGGGATGGAGGCAGAGTCCCTTCCAGTGCTGAGGTGACGCATCCCCGGAGGAGGGGATAGAGGCAGAGGCCCTTCCAGTGCTGAGGTGACGCATCCCTGGAGGAGGGGGATAGAGGCAGAGTCTCTTCCAGTGCTGAGGTGACGCATCCCTGGAGGAGGGGGATAGAGTCCGAGTCTCCTCCAGTGCTGAGGTGACGCATCCCTGGTGGAGGGGGATAGAGTCCGAGTCTCTTCCAGTGCTGAGGTGACGCATCCCTGGAGGAGGGGGATAGAGTCCGAGTCTCCTCCAGTGCTGAGGTGACGCATCCCTGGAGGAGGGGGATAGAGGCAGAGTCTCTTCCAGTGCTGAGGTGACGCATCCCTGGAGGAGGGGGATAGAGTCCGAGTCTCTTTCAGTGCAGAGGTGAAGCATCCCTGGAGGAGGGGTATAGAGGGTGTGTCTCTTCCAGTGCATAGGTGACGCATCCCTGGAGGGATAGAGGCTATTTTCCTTCCAGTGCAGAGGCGACGCATCCCTGGAGGAGGGGGATAGAGTCCGAGTCTCTTCCAGTGCATAGGTGACGCCTCCCTGGAGGGACAGAGGCTGAGTCCCTTCCAGTGCATAGGTGGCACATCCCTACAGGGGATAGAGGTCAAGTCCTTTCCAGTACTGAGGCGACGCATCCCTGGAGGGATAGAGGCCGAGTTTCTTCCAGTGCCGAGGAACCATATCCCTGGAGGAGGGGATAGAGGCCAAGTCCCTTCCAGTGCTGAGTTGACTTATCCCTAGAGGAGGGGGATAGAGGCAGAGTCCCTTCCAGTGCTGAGGTGACGCATCCCTGGAGGAGGGGGATCGAGGCATAGTCCCTTCCAGTGCTGAGGTGACGCATCCCTGGAGGAGGGGGATCGAGGCAGAGTCCCTTCCAGTGCTGAGGTGACGCATCCCTGGAGGAGGGGTATAGAGAGTGTGTCTCTTCCAGTGCATAGGTGACGCATCCCTGGAGGGATAGAGGCCATGTTCCTTCCAGTGCAGAGGTGGCACATCCCTACAGGGTATAGAGGTCAAGTCCTTTCCAGTGCTGAGGTGACGCATCCCTGGAGGAGGGGGATAGAGGCCGAGTCTCTTCCAGTGCTGATGTGACGCATCCCTGGAGGAGGGGGATAGAGGCAGAGTCCCTTCCAGTGCTGAGGTGACGCATCCCTGGAGGAGGGGGATAGAGGCAGAGTCCCTTCCAGTGCTGAGGTGACGCATCCCTGTAGGAGGGGGATCGAGGCAGAGTCCCTTCCAGTGCTGAGGTGACGCATCCCTGGAGGAGGGGGATCGAGGCAGAGTCCCTTCCAGTGCTGAGGTGACGCATCCCTGGAGGGGATAGAGGCCGAGTATCTTCCAGTGCTGAGGTGACGCATCCCTGGAGGGGATAGAGGCCGAGTATCTTCCAGTGCTGAGGTGACGCATCCCTGGAGGAGGGGGATAGAGGCCGAGTCTCTTCCAGTGCAGAGGTGAAGCACCCCTGGAGGAGGGGCTAGAGACCAAGTCCCTTCCAGTGCTGAGGTGAAGCATCCCTGGAGGGATAGAGGCCGAGTCCCTTCCAGTGCAGAGGTGACGTATCCCTGGAGGAGGGGGATAGAGGCCGAGTCTCTTCCAGTGCTGAGGTGACGCATCCCTGGAGGAGGGGGATAGAGGCCGAGTCTCTTCCAGTGCAGAGGTGAAGCACCCCTGGAGGAGGGGCTAGAGACCAAGTCCCTTCCAATGCTGAGGTGAAGCATCCCTGGAGGGATAGAGGCCGAGTCCCTTCCAGTGCTGAGGTGACGCATCCCTGGAGGAGGGGGATAGAGGCAGAGTCCCTTCCATTGCTGAGCTGACGCATCCCTGGAGGAGGGGGATAGAGGCCAAGTCCCTTCCAGTGCTGAGTTGACTCATCCCTTGAGGAGGGGGATAGAGGCAGAGTCCCTTCCAGTGCTGAGGTGACGCATCCCTGGAGGAGGGGGATAGAGGCCGAGTCTCTTCCAGTGCAGAGGTGAAGCACCTCTGGAGGGATAGAGGCCGAGTCCCTTCCAGTGCAGAGGTGACGTATCCCTGGAGGAGGGGGATAGAGGCCGAGTCTCTTCCAGTGCTGAGGTGACGCAACTCTGGAGGAGGGGGATAGAGGCCGAGTCCCTTCCAGTGGTGAGGTGAAGCATCCCTGGAGGGATAGAGGCCGAGTCCCTTCCAGTGCAGAGGTGACGTATCCCTGGAGGAGGGGGATAGAGGCCGAGTCTCTTCCAGTGCTGAGGTGACGCAACTCTGGAGGAGGGGGATAGAGGCCGAGTCCCTTCCAGTGGTGAGGTGCTGCATCCATGGACATAAATAAAAATTTCAGTGGCTTGTTTACCATGTCACGCTGTGCCAAATGTCATCTCTCCATTATTACATTATTATTCCAGGAATGTTATATGGTAACGCGAAGAGTTAAAAGTATTTAGCATAGAAATGGAATTTGTTTGGAAGCAAAGAACTATAGAATAATATTGTTGTAGGTTAAAAGGTCTGGTGACATTTGCATTGTCAAGGGAGACCTAAAAATCCATGTTGGTTAAAGTCTGCACCCCCATTCCCACCCCCCCCCCCCCCCCCCCTCTACAAATGTGTGCTGCTGCCAGAGAAAATCAGCATAAATGATCTAGTTATCTGTAAGTTCAAGCAGCTGGATAAATAAACAGAATAATCCCAACTGTGTGAAGGGCTAGCACACAACTTCTGCCCAATCAAAACCTGTACTTCTGACCCCAACTTGTGGGTGGAGCCAAAGCCCCTCTAGTGATGCTCACAATTGTCTGGGGACAGCTGCACAGTCGAGCCAGACCATACAAATACAATCCCTCCAAACGAGGTGAAGCAACTGTTCTCCCGTGGGGACACATGCTCCTGTCCCTTGAAGAGAACCTCTCCTCCTGTGCGTTACAGCAGCAGCATTAAGAAAGCAGAGAGGCCCGGCCTTCGCAAGCAGGTGAAATGGTTAATTGTTTTATTTTATTTGTATTGCGAATGTGTACCACAAACAGAAAAAAATGCCAGCCCCTTCCTAAAGATGACGGCCACATGTTTGCGATAAGATATGTACAATTAAAATATTAAAAACTAACTTTTGGATCTAATGTTAATAGAACATGGAGAGATGTTTCCATGCAGGTAGCTATATTTACAACAATTATATAATCGTTTTAGTGCTAATGTAGGTCACTCGTAATTTGAATCAACTTCTTAGGCATGGGCCTGGCCTTCCGGTCCGAGTCCTATTGGCACTTTGATTCTTTCATTGTTAGGGTGATTCAGTTTCCTTCCTCTTTTGTCACTTTACTTGTCTCACTTCCTCTCCGGAGCTTCCGGTTCTCTCATTTGGCATACTGGGACGCCAGCAGCGCGTGCCTGTAACCATAGCACTTGCAAAAAGAACAATTGATGGACAGAATGCAGACCAATGCCATACATTCACCCCTAAATCTATAGTTTCTTTGCTCCCCATGCCATTCCAGTTAGAACCCTGCCATATGCAAATTAGTCTTGACCAAGCCAGGTCCTCCCTGGACTGGAAACAAGCATCCTAGGACCGGTTTTGGGGTTTCACCCCATATCAGTCAGGATAGCTTGACTCCAGTGGCATGGAGAGCACTGGACCCACGTCTGTGCATACCCATCCCACTCGAGGGGACGAATGCAAAAAGAACACTTGATGGACAGAATGCAGAACAATGTTATACATTCACCACAGTTCTGTGCCACTGGATTAAAGCTATCCTGGCTGATGAGGGGTGAAACCCCGAAACCTGTCCTAGGATGCTTGTTTCCGGTCCAGGGAGGACCTGGCTTGGCAGTTCGGGCTGGACTGTTCCCATGAGGCACAGGGTCAAGACTGATTTGCGTATGGCCAGGTCTAAACTAGGGTGGCTTGGTGAGCAAAAGAATGATGGATTTAACCCAGATCACTTGACTGGGGGTGAATATTTTGAGTTGTTATGCATTCCGTCCATCAATTGTATGTCTTTTGTAACCATGTGCTCACGGTATCCGACACAGGGACTGTACGCACTGCACTATCTGGATCACAACCTAAAGCAGCCAGACGGAGCACGGGCTCGGGGAGGTGAAGCCAGACCTGATGGAGGCCCATGCAGAACTCATCCCAGGGGAAGGGAAGCCCGCAAAAGGGAGGGCGACCACGATTGGGAAAAGACTGGCTAATGGCCCAGTCAGGGTACAAGATGTCACATGGCTGGTGGGGTCAAAAGGGGCGAGGTTCCCCCTGTTTGGCACAGACAAAAACACCAGCCCGGCAGAATCCCACCCACCCACACCGGAAGAAAGTGGTTGTCGCAGCTGCGGAATCATGGGGGACAGGGAAGGGCGGAAGAAACCCAGAAAAAGATCCAAAGGGAAAGCACCATAGGTAGAAGAGCCACTCGCACAGTGTCCTTGGGATGCCTCACGACAGGGACACAGGGTGAGCGAGTGACAACACACAGCCACAGGCAGAGTAGGTGATGCTCGCACAGTGTCCTTGGGATGCCACACGGCAAGGGCTATATATATTTATGTGCGTGTATATATATATATATATATATATATCTATATATATATATATATATATATATATATATATATATATATATATATATATATATATATATATATATATATATATATAGATATATATATATATATATATATATTATGATGATGATGGAATTAGATTTATAATGCTCACAGCTAGTCAGCAGAGTGTCCCGGTGCAGTAGCCAAAGATCAGAAGATAGTAACCATAGTTCAAACCAGACTAAAAAGCCAAGTTTTCAGCCTTTTTTTTTTTAAAGGTTGGCAGATTGGAACCGGCCCACAGTTCTAACATGAGTTTGTTCCAAGCAGTGGCACACAGAAAAGCTGATGATCTACCTCCTGTTCTAGTCTTCTTTACTCTGGTAATCACTGCCGATAGTTTATTGGCAGATTTCCGATTTCGGGTAGGAGAGTGGAAGCTCAACCCGGCTTTAAGGTACACAGCCCCTGATTGGTGAAGAGCCCTATGTGTCGGCACCAGCCCTTCAACACAGTTCTTTACCTAATTGGAAGCCAGTGCAGATCTTGTAAATGTGGGGAGATATGCGCTCTCACAGGCCATTTCAAAAGGAGGCGGGCTGCCGCGTTTTTCACCCCCTGCAATCTCTCTTGAAGACATTCGGGCAGGCCCAGGTAAAGTGCATTATCATAGTTCAGTCTTGACGTAATGAGTGCCTGGATGACGGTTTTCTTTGCAGATGGAGACAGCAAGTATAACAACTTTTTCAGTGATCGCAAAGCCCCGAAGCATTTACCCACAACAGATTGTATTTGTGGCTTAAATGACAGATGGACATCAAATTTCACCCCCAAGTTCCTCACAATACTATCCTATGTTCCATGGGGCAGCAGCCTTTTCAGACCAGAAGGCTTGCCTACTGTTTAGTGGGATGTCACTGAAAACGAGAATCTGTTTTCTCAGCATTACACTTACGCGGATGTATTTCCAGCCAATGAAAAACTGCAGTTAGATTTTAATCAAGTTCCCAGGGAGCTCTTCGCCCTTGCCACATGAGAACAATAGCTTGGTATCATCATCATCTTCTGAAAAAAAATTGGCACCTGAGGATCCCGCTAACTGAGCAAGAGGGGTAAGATAAACATTTAATAATGTAGGGCTCAGAGAGGAACCCAAGGGCACTCCCACTGTCCACTCACGAGGCTCTGATGAATAAGGTGGAATCCAAATCTGATGACTGCGTCCCTCTGAAAGAGGAGAGCCAGTTCAGGGCCTAACCCTCTATTGCGACGGAATGCAAGCGCTCAAGGAGGTTGGAGTGTAGAACCGTATCAAGGTCTGATGACATCTTAAGCATTATCAGCACCACCTCCCCCTCCATCCAATATATGCCTTTGATCTATTCGCTAACCTCCGAGAGAGCAGTCTCAGGACTATAGTTGGGCCTAATCCCTGACCAGCTGGGATGACACTGATTATTGGATTCCAGATACCTGGACAGTTGAAGGTTAACATGCTTCTCCAGTATCGTGGAGAATGTTTGGAGCAGAGATATTGGTCTGTAATTTAACAGAGTTCCAGGCTCTGCAGAAGTTTTCTTTAGTAAAGACCACATTCCTGCTTGCTTCCTGGGGCTAGGAAGCCTAGCTGACTCTAAAGAAGAGTTTAATATCCTATTTACTAAAGGGTTAATTACAGATACACCTAATACACACTCATTAGGCAGCAGGTCAGATGGAGAGCCCGATTTTAAAGTGCTGAACGCCGACAGGAAGCATTCCAATGTGATAGACTCAAAAAATACAAAGTGTCACCTTGTTCAGCGGAATCCTATTGCTCTGTATCAAGTCAAGAATCTCATCATTCGGTGGCAAGCCGGATGAGAGACTAGCCAAAATTGACAGATTTTTCGTCTGAAAATTGGATGAAAGCTGCTCCCACCAAGAAGTAAAAGGATTTTGAGAATTAGTGACAACTGTGGGTCTTAAAAACTTTTTAACTATCGTAAACATTTCTCTTGTTTTATTAGGAGGTCCCATGATTTTGTTCTCAAAGAACTCCAGTTTTGTAGTTTTAATGTTTTAATGTGTATATGCGTGTGTATTTAATATAAATATGTATATATAGTGTGCGTGTGTATACATAGATATATATACCCTGATTCCATATATTTAATTTAATTTATTTTGGGTGTTTTATAAAGCGCGAATATGACCTGAGTGTATCAGAGCGCTGTGCAAACGATTGAAAGAGCATAAACCTAGACCAATAACTGAAATCATAAAATAAATTCGTATATTAACAAAAAAATAGATCAAAAGCTGAAGACACAAGTAGGATAGGGTATGTTGTAAAATCGATATTCTTAAAAGTCCGTCATTCGTTTATGAAGGACTGTGCTAGATTCTCCAAGAGGGTTTCCTAAGTCTGCTCTGAGCTCGATCCTTTCCAGTTACCCAGGGTAACAATGTTTATGCTGCGTTATTTATTTATTTTAATTTTAATTTTGGTGTTTTATAAAGCGTGGACATGACCCGAGGGTATCAGAGCGCTGTACAAATGAATAACATAGATAAACAAAGATCTGAAAGCATAACCAAGAACATCTAATTAAAAACATACATAAGATATGGTATGTTGTAACAGAGGTATTGTTAAACAACGGCCATTCAGACTGCCTCCTGAGATTCAAATATTTTCTGCCCGGTACCTAGGTTCCTTAAAATGTAAGGTTTTATGCGTGAGGCAAGCAATTTTCAGTTGAGTTCTGGCCTCGAGAGGTAGCCAATTAAGAGACCTAAGAGATGGGTTAATGTTGTCATGGTCTAGTGCCTGTTAACAGTCTAACTGCTGTGTTTAAGATCACTTTGAGTGGAGCCATTCTCGACTTGGGAAGACATGAAATTGTCCCACATCCGTATTCTAGTCTGTAGGACACTAATCATTGTACTGATGTGGTAGGAAGGGTTTCACTTTCTTCAGTAGCTTAAGTTGGTACACCACACTGCACCTGATTGCACGGATATGTGCTCCCATGTTCAGATTCTTGTATACCAAGGGATTTAATGGAATCAATAATGGTAGGTTTGTATTTAAAGGCGTCTAGGTGATTGAGCCAATCTTGGATATGTGTGGAGCTGTTATGAGGGGTAATACGTTGGAATTCTGTTTTCAGAGTTCAGCTTGAGGTTGTTTTGTGATAGCCAGGACTTAGCTTTGACTAGAGTGTTATTTAGTTGGATGATATCCTCTAGGAAGGATATCTTAAGTAAAATGGTGTTGTCTGAATACATGTGGTAAGCAAGGTGTGATTGTTTGAAGATTTCCGTTAGCGACGCCATATATTGGTTGAAGAGTGTGGGGTAAATGGTTGATTATTGTGGGACTCTGCATCTCATTTTGAAGAGTCTGAGAATGAGTTGTTTTGTTTTAATCTTTGTGAGCAGTGCTGCAAGAAGGATGTGAACCAGGAGAGCACTTTCCCGGACAAACCCATTCTGTTTTCTAGCAATTTTAGTAGGTTGTTGTGATTGACACTGTCGAACATCGATGAGCGGTTTGGGAGGAGGGGTAGGCATGCATCATTGTTGTCTAGCATCTTAAGGGTATCCTCTATTGGGTGGAAAATGGTTGATTCTTTCCTGTGCAAATGTATAAATCCTGATGAAAATTTGTTGAGTAGGTTGAATTGATCAATGTGCAATTGCAATTGGTTGTGCACACATTTTTCCAACAATTTGGCCAGAAGGGGAATATTTAACACCAGCCAAAAGTTGTTCAGGGTTGTAGGGTCTTCTCCTACTGTTTTAACCTCTTCGAGGCTGATGACGAGCTGGGCTCGTCATGGTGTAGCCTCCTCGCACACTGATGACGAGCCCAGCTCGTCATGAACAATGGGTTTTTTAAAAAGTCAGCATACCAGCAGAATAAGAGCAGCGCGCATGTGGTTAAGAAGGGTGTCACTTGTCCAGTCTTCGGGCTGTCCAGGATCGTACCATGTTTTAGAGATGAATTTACTATCTCCGTCAATATGGATAAGAAGAGGTGACTGAGTTCCTTCAGTATTGTGGAGGGCATAGGGTCGTTGAAATGAGAAGTTGATTTCATAGATAGTAAGATCTTATGGACCTCTTGCTCAGTAAGTGTTTTGCACTCACTCCAGAATGCTTGATTTTTGGTCTTGGCAGGGTGTTTTTTTTGTATGGTTCACCCCTAGGGACGAAGATGCAACGTCAGAATGGTGATAATTGTCTATAGTGGCTCTTAATCTTTCTTTGTTAGTCTCAATGTCTTTTTTTAATTTCTAAGATTTTATCATTGAAAAATGAAGAAGCTTCATAGTTTTCCAATGAGTTATTGCTGATCTTTATTACATTGTTTGCCCTGGTTTGTTGGTTGACAATTTCGAACAGTCGCCTTGGGTGACTTCTTGCATTGTCGAGTGGGATCTTAAGTACAATGCTTTTGCTTTCCATGTGCATTTTTTGTAGCTGTTCCGTCGTTCATGAAGTTTGATTAGAAGCAATGTCAAGGGTTCCTCTCTCTAACTTCGCTCTGCTTGTCTAAGTCTCCTCCTTTCCTCATTTATGCTTTCAGTATACCAAGGATAGGAGGCTTTGATTTTTTTTTTTTGTATTTTGACCCTAAGAAGTGCTACTGACTCTATTATGTTTGAATTTGTATGGTTGTAGTTCTCGGATAATTCAAGAACATTCTGGGTTACGGTTGGAGGAGTGAAGGTTTTTTTGTTTTTTTGTGCAAAATGCGGTAAGTTCATCTCTGTTAATGTTTTTGGTATCTTTAACCCAGCATTTCTGTTTGGTTTCTTGCCCTTTTGTTCTCTGTGTGTGTGTATTTAGGTGGAATAAGATTGAGTGATGGTCAGACCAGTCATTGGGTGTGATTGATTCGATTGGCAGTGCTCTTTCTCTGGCTATGATTAGGTTTAGCGTTGATCCTTTGTAATGGGTTGGGCTTTGCATGATTTGGTCAGGTTATGGTCCTAGAGGAATCGTTTTAGAGTGGATACCTGCGTATCAATCTCGTTGTTCCAGTGAAGGTTGAAATCTCCGAGGAAAAACTGCGTTGGAGTGTAGCTTGGAGTGTATTGTAACAGCTTTCATTATATGTTCCATGAACATTTGGTTGTCTCCTGGAAGGTGGTAAATGAGGTGTGCATTTGCCAGTGACAACTTTGCTATGGAGATTTCTGCACCCATGTATTCACAGGATGTGAGACTGTCTACTGGGAAAGTTTTGACTAGTAGGGAATTCTCATGAATGATCACAATCCCACCTCCATGTCGTTGCTGTCGGTTAAGGTGCTGAATGGCGTAGCTTGGAGGAACAAGTATGTCAAGCATGGGTGTGGACCATCGATTTAGCTAGGCTTCTGTCAGGAATAGAATGTCCAATTCATGATGGAGGATAGCTTCGGTGATGTCGGCTGCATGTTTGAGCGCTGATCTGTAATTGAGTAACATACATTTTAGGGTCGGTTTTGAGATGCACGAGGGATTGGGATTTAGTGTTAGCGAGATCTGGATTAGGTTTTCGTGGCTTGCATTCTGTCTTTTTTCCTGTGGCCTCCATCTTTGCTTGAAGTCGACAGGCGTTATATTGTAGGTCAGCTGTGAGGTTGGCTGTGGGGAATCCTTGTAGTGTAGAAGCAAGATGTCCGTCTTGGATAGATGGTTCTGTGCCGAAAAATATTGTGAAGAATAGGTGTGGATGGCAGAGGGTGAGTGACATAGCTTCTGTTTGACTGTGAGAGGTTTTTATCCTTTGGCGTTAATGCATCTTGTATATGTGTCTTGATCTCTTGGAAAGCTAGTGAGGTTTTCCCGATGTTCGTATTTGGTATATTTAATTTCTTAATTATATGTTCAATTTTGCCTTCCTGCTTGCTTAGCTGGGTATGCCAGTAAGTTGTCGGATTGTGATTGTGAGACATATCACATCTCCTGGATTCTCTCAAGTGAGGCCCAGTCTGTTTCTTTCCTATGGAATGATCTGGGTGTGTGATGTGTTTATACTGTCATGTCTGAAACTGGTGTTTGCCATATTACATGTAATTTTACGTGCTTATTCAATGGATGGTTGAGGCCATTTTGGGGGGTTCTTTCCTGGGGATCCTTTTGTGATGTGCTTACTACTTAGGATCTTAAATGAGCTAAATGGATGACTGGTGGGTTTTCTGAGGGCAGCGATGTGCTTTTTTTGTGCTTTAATAGTCAAACCCATGTGGGAGTCAGGGAGTGTCTTCGGTCCGGTGGAGTGTGGTCTTAGGCTCCTTTTCCTGATTCATCTGGTGGGATCCCTTCAAATCTCCATTCCTCTCCATTGATCGGTATAATCATATGTGGAGGTGCCAGAGAGGTAGTGTTTGGATAAGAGACTGTAGTTTGACTAGGATCCTGACTGGCATTTGTTGTTGTTGTGGAACTTTCCAATGATGTACCTAAGGGGTAGTTGGGACAGTTAAAGACCGTAGGGTATGAGTCTTGGTCGTTTGTGTTGTAGAGCAGATCTAGCTGAAGTGTAATTGGTGAATCTTGTGCGGTGGAGCGGTCAATTTCGGTTGGAATTGTTTTTTTAAAAAATTCTGGTGTGTTATTGGTACTCAGAGGTTGTTGATTAGTGTGCGTGTCTTGGGCAGTGCTCAGGCTTAAAGGTGCTCTTGTATGTGCTCTAAGTTTGCGGTACCATTGATCAAAAATTTCGAGGTTGGGGTAAAATGCTTGTACCAGTATTATGCCATTCTTGTAGATTGTCACTTCTGTGACAGATATGGGAGGGAGATATAGACAATTTGAGACTGTGTGGAATATTGGAAGATTTTGATACCCGTAGGATTGCTTTGACCACTCTTCTTCACCTTGATGTACATCTCGTGAAGAAGATGAGGTCTGATTGTATGGTTCCTTTCTTCAAGCAACGGTAAGAGTCTGGGATGAGTGTTTCTGGGTGGGATTTTTAAGAGTCTTTGTTTGAACTGTTTTACTGCATTCTTGGAGGGATTCGACGGATCATTTATTTTGAGGTAGTTCTGTCCAGATTCAGAGAGGCAACTTTCTGGAGTGTTGACTTTCTGTAGGGTCATCTTGGTGATTAATAGATACTTGTCCCTGTGAGGTGTGTGTTACGTTGATCTAGGGTTTTCTCTGCCTCACTAAGAGGTGGGAACATCAGATATTTTGTGTGACAGAAACCTAGGATTTCTGATGGCTAGTCTCTATTGTCATGGAGGGGTATTCTTTTACCTTCTAAATTATATTCACAAGGGAGAGATTCCAAGATGTCTGCCCCTTTCAGAGGAACTGTGGAAGGGGCATAGGCCTTTCACAGTTAATGGTCCGAATTAGAGAAGTCCTACTACAGTTCTTATTCCTTTAAGAGACAGTCCATTTACAGTTTTTAGCCCCCTGGGAGACTAATAGTCCTGCCACAGTGTTAATAGCTGTTATCAGCTGAGAGGAGCTCAGTGATAACGAGGGAAATAAGCGTAGGCCTTCCATATTTTGCTACTAACAGGGCTATTTGAAGGAGAATATTTTCCTTCATAATATCCGCTCTGCAGGGTGCGCTTTGCTTTCTAGGGCTGTTTTTGTTGGTTGTGGGAGCCCAATCTGAGGGAACGGTCCCGAACTTCTTCAAGTCTGCAACAATTGTTCCCATCTTGAAAAAGGCTGGAGCAGATCCCTCTTCCCTTTTTAATTTCCGCCCCATCTCCTTGCTCCCTTTTTTGGGAAAGATCTTGGAGTCCCATGGCACCACCTGCCTTGGAATCCCTTTACCTAGACCCTCACCAGGCGGACTTTCGTCCAGCTCATTCCACAGAGTCGGTCGTTCTCTCTGTGCTGATGAGCTTAGAGGTGGGGCTGTCATCAATTTCCCCTCAGGTCCTGGTTCTCCTTGATCTGTCCGCTGCCTTTGACACGGTCGACCATACCATCTTACTCGATCGTGTCGGGGGCGCGGGCATTCGGGGAACCGCCCTGGCATGGGTCACCTCATTCTTAGAAAACTGCCACCAGGCGGTCCAGTTGGCTGGTTTCTCTGCTTCCTCCCGCTCTGTCTCCTGTGGTGTCGCCCAGGGATAGTCTCTTTCTCCTTTACTCTTTAATCTTTACATCTTTCCTCTCATTTCTGCCCTTCAGTCTATGGACGTCACGGTGTTCAATTACACCGATGACCTCCAACTTATTTTCAATCTTTCTCCCTACCCCGCTTCTGTTCTTAACTTTCAATCTATAATGCTCTTTATCAGGGACTGGATGATTTCTAATCACCTTAGATTGAACCCCGATGAGACCGAGCTAGTACTCACGGGTGGCATCTCCAGTCCCTGGTCCTCTACATTCTGGCCCCCCTCTTTGGGCCCCTCCCCTTCTCCCTCCACCTCCGTTAAAACTCTTGGGATAAGGGTCAGCGCTGACCTCTCTGCATTCTCATATAAGCGCTGTGGTATCGTCCTGTTTCCTCAAGCTTCGCGTCATACGCAAGATCTCTTGTTTTTCTCCACTGCAGCTTTGAAAATCATTCTACTTGCTATGATTGTTTCGCGCCTGGACTACGGCAATGCGCTGTATGCGGGGTTCCCGCATATGAGCTACGACGTCTCCAACTGATTCAGAATCAAGCAGCTCGCCTAATTTTTAAACTGCCCAAAAACCACCACGTTACCCCCCTCCTAAAATCCCTACACTGGCTACCTCTATCTGAACGTTCCTTTTTCAAAATGGGCTGTTTGATCTTTCAGGCTTTAGCAGGCAGCGGGCCAGCATTCTTAGCTTCAAAAATCGCAGCCTATGTTCCTAGCAGGGACCTGCAGTCTTCTTCCATGCTCCTTTTATGTATCCCCCAATTTAGGAAGAAAAAACATGGCGGCATGAGGTTCTCTACCCTGGCCCCGGTCTTTTGGAACGCTCTTCCCTTGAGTATCAGAACAGCTGCCTCTTATTCGATCTCTCGCAGGACTCGTCCGGTTTGTCCGTCCTCAGCGCCAAGAAACCGCTTGGTATACGTGCGTTTTATAAATGTTTTAACTTCAACTTCAATCTAATGGTAGTTTCTTTACTGTGGGCCTCCAACATCAATGAGCAAGTCCTCTTTTTATTTAAACGATCCCTTCTGCTGGACCAACGTCTTTTCTTGATGTTACTTCCTAACCAAATGGTCCAAATTGGCTGTCTCTCAGCTCGTCGGATATTAAGAAACATAATTAGGCTAAATTCTTGGCCAGCTGGAGTACGTGGAGATCACACTCAGCAAGTCCATTGAAGCGCTGTGCAAAACCAAATCCTACAATGAATTTGCAGTGTGAAGTGCAGGAGGAGAGTGATCGGCTCGGTGCTAGGATGCCAGTGGGGGTTGTTGGCAAGGAGGGCACAGCCCTCTTCGGGCAGAATATATAAGACAAAAAGCCGCTGCGGGAGACAAGCCTGCAGTCGTTTATAGAATTCTGGGGGGAGGCAGCCCTCCACAGAGTGCCACCGGCAAGGAGGCAGGAAGTCTAGCCTTCTCTCGAAGGTCTACACCCCCCTCCCAGGCAGCAGATACAGAGTACAGGAGTGAGCAATAATGGGTAGAGTCCCGTCACTTTTACCTCTGGCCGGAAGACGCAGTGCTGCTAGGTCAAAGTCTACTGATGACCGGTGGTTCAGCCACCCGAGTAGGCACAGCAAAGAAGACCACACTCACCCGGCCACCTCTATCATGTTTAGTTGTGTCAGTTCCATCCTCTGATGAACTGGCAGGCCACTTTCCTCGGATGGGCTTAAGCTTCCAGCGGGCTGAGGAGTAATTATCAATGTGGAATGCTCCGTAATTTGTCTGTCTTATTATCTTTTATAACTTTAAGTACCGGGGCCTGAAATGATGGCTAGAGCATTTCTCCTCATGTTGCCGCCAACCAGTGAGAGCATGAGCTCCTGCTAGAGCCAGACAGCTAACAGGGGAAAAAACAACAATCGGCTAATTAGATCTCTCTATTATTTGAAGTTGCGTGCTCACTGGACTCTCGCGAATCCAACCATCTAGATATACATGCATACATTTTGAACCTTTATTTATCAAAAACTACTGAGCAAATTTACACCAAATCACAAGAGCTATGCTTTCTGGGGAAAGTTCTAGATTTGCGTCAAATTTAGTATAACGGTGCCAAAGTTATTATCAAACCCCAAAATACTCTTTCTATTTTTAATTAAACCCTAACTACAACAACACAGTGGCAACCGCCACTGTATTATATATATATATATATATATATATATATATATATATATATATATATATATATATATATATATATATATATATATTCGGAAACCCCCCACACCACCAACCCAACAGCAAGAACATGTTGCATGCTGGGAGTTGGAGTCTCTTCATACTTACGTGATTACCAACAGGTGAGCCAACGCTCTTATGGGAGGAGTCCAGTGTCGACTGCAATACTCGCAAAGCAGCCCTGTGGAAGTAATGCGTGACTTTGTTTTGGGGCTTGAGCACTGAGGAAGGTTCTCTGACGAGCCGAAATGCATTTGCTGCTACCAATTCAAGTGACCGTGAAATAAAGGGTTCCCACAGAATTCCCCTTTGACCTCCGCGCTTTTCTTACCAAGGGAAGTGGTCAGCTCATATATTATATATATATATTCGGAAACAAGAAACCACGCGGCACACTTCTTGGCAGTACTTATTTTCGTTTATAGAACACTGCTGTGATCAAGAACGTTTGTTCCAAACGCGTAGGAGTTTTGCGCTAGACCTGAAATAAACGAAAATAACTACTGCCAAGAAGTGTGCCGCGTGGTTTCTTGTTTCCAAATTCACAGGAGACATGCTCCCGGTCTCGAACGCGGGCACCAACAGGAAGTGTTCCCTCTGCGACGGGAACAGTTGTGAGGAATATATATATATATATATATATATATATATATATATATATATATATATATATATATTCGAAAACAGTCCTGTCCGCTATCCACGCGGACTTCAGCAAGCGCAGACCTCTTTCCCCCATAAACAAATACAAAGTCTCAGTAAGACGCCATCACACCAAAATCGTGTCGGCAGTGGTAAAGAATTTATTCAGCAATCATGGAGCGAGTGCTCTCCTGTTGACAATTGAACATCCTGTTGTGAGGCTCCTCATTCAAAAGGCAACCATGTTGGATGTATTTGCGGCGTGCCTTGGCCGCTGAGTAAGCCCCGGTGCTCGTGAGCACTCCTGCAACGACGCTCTCAGGTGCCGTGGCGACAGGGACAGGAGCCGTTAGATGGGGGCAAAGTGTACCAAAGGTTACTGGGACGTTAAATTTGAAAATGGAATTTTAAAACCTTAAAAAGTCACTGGAAAAACCAAAGATTACAGGGACGTTATAGTTAGGCAATTGAATTAAAAAACTTTAGAAATTAACTGGAAAAAACAAAGGTTACAAGGACGTTTTGGTTCGGCTTAGATTTCACTCATATAAAACCATTGAAATTCAGCAGTTATAGTTAACGGAGCTAACTATAACTAATGCCCCCACAATACACTGCTTATGACATCATCTAGTGAGTATAAAGATTTTCTAAGAGTTTATGATTGTTAAACATATATGCTAACCTGCTACAAAAGGTAAATTGGTGGACTAGGTGTACTAGGTGCACTACAACTGAGTGATACTACTTCTAACATATAGTATGTGAGTGGCTGTGTAATTGTATTTATCCTCGTGTGTATGGGTGTGTGAGTAGCTGTATGGGTGCGTGGGTGAGTGAGTTGCCGTGCGAGTGGCTGTATTGCTGAGAGGGTGTGTCAGCGGCTGAGCGAGTGGTGGCGTCAGTGGTTCTGTGGGTGGGTAAGCGGGTGTGTAGTGACTGTATGGGTGAGTGAGTGGGTGAGTGAATGCCTGTTTGAGTGTGTGTTTGGTTAAGTGAGTTGGTGTGTGGGTGGCTGTACTGGAGAGTGACTGTGAATGGCTGTATGGGTGAGTGAGTGAATGTGATAGTGCCTGTATGGATTTGTGAATGGGGATGAAAGTAGGGGAGTGAGAGAGTGTATGTATGAGTGCTTGTATGGGTGAGTGAGTTGCTGTGTGAGTGACTGTAGGTAAATAAGTGGGCATATGAGTAGCTCTATGGGTGAGTGTGTGGCTATGTGACTCGCTGTGTGGGTGAGTGATTGGCTGTATGGGTGAGAGAATGGCTGTGTGAGTGGCTATGTGAGTGAGTGGGTGTGTGAGTGGCTCTATGGAGGAGTGAGGGGATGTGAGTACTGGTCTGTGAATGGGTATTTGAGGTTGTGTGAGTGGGTGTATGAGGTTGTATGGGCGTGTGAGTGGTTCTGTGGATGTCGTCAGGGATGTCACTGACTGTCATGAGTGATGTAATATGAGGTGATAAGCAGTGGATTGCAGGTACGCAAGTTATAGTTAGCTCTGGTAACTAAAACTGCTGAATTTCTATGGTTTTGTACAAGTGAAACTATCTTGTACTGGGGGCCATGCGGCCCCCCTCCTTGGGCAGATTTTTGCGTGGGGGATCACATCCCCCATGGCCAGCCTTTTAAAAAAAAGTTTAATGAAGTACTATGGGAGGGGGGCCAACCGTCCCACCTCCTCGGGCCCCGCAATTTATTGATGAAGTTGAAGTTGAAAAGGATTTGTATAGCGCTCTACTACCAAGCGGTTTCTTGGCGCTGCAGACAGAAACTAAAACTGAGGAAAGAAGAGGGTGAGATTTAAGGAGTATAAGCAGAAGAAAAAAGATAAGTTTTCAAAGCAGCCCGAAAGTCCAGATAGGTGGGGGTGGATTTAATTGTCAGAGGAAGTGAGTTCCAAAAAAGGGGAGCGAGTGTCAAACCTGGAGCCACCCGATTTCTTCTTAGGAAATCGGGGGACTAAGAGAAGAAACTGGGTGGAGGATCGAAGATGTCTAGCAGGAACATATACGGTAATCTTGGATCTGATAAAAACAGGGGCAGTGCCAGCTAGAGACATGAAGGTCAGCCAACCCAGTTTGAAAAGTGAGCGCTCCTTGATAGGGAGCCAATGAAGAGTCTTGAGCAGAGGGTTGGTGTGACTAGATTTGGGGAGCCTAAAAATGAGGCGAGCTGCTTGGTTTTGGATAAGCTGCAAACAACGACATTCATAGGCTGGAATGCCCACATAGAAGGCATTACCATAATCTAGTCGGGAGAGGATCATTGCCGAGACAACGAGTTTGAGGGCTTCAGCCGAGAGGTAACGTGAGACTTTACGGATAGTTCTAAGGGAAAGGATGCAAGAAGAGACTACTGCGCTTATCTGGGGGCGCAAAGAAAGGTCTTGGCTGACCTTGATGCCAAGGGTTCTAACAGATGCAGAGGGAGACGGGGGAGACCAAGGATGGGGGGCCAAAAAGCAGAGGACCAAAGGTTGGAGGGACCCCCGATAAGAACCAACTCAGTCTTATCGGGGTTTAATTTAAGTTGATTGAGGTTCATCCAGTTATAGATGAAAGTAAGAGTGGAATGAACCGTGAAAACTGAATCGGGAGAAGAGGAGAGATTAAAAATGAGCTGGAGGTCATCGGCATAATTGAACGCCGTGACCTCCATGTTCTGTAAAGCAACAATAAGGGGATGTATGTAAAGATTAAACAAAAGAGGGGAAAGGGAGGAACCTTGGGGTACCCCACAGGGGACGGGGCGGGTAGGTGCAAGAAAACCTTCCAATCGAACAGCCTGAGTTTGGCCTGCTAAAAAAGAGGTGAGCCACGACAAGGCTGACCCCCGTAGGCCGGCGCCCCTGACAGTTGAGAAGGATGGAGTGGTCGACCGTGTCAAAGGCCGCGGACAAATAGAGTAGGACTAAGGCCTGGGGGGAATTGGTGTCAGCACTACGTCTGAGCTCGTCAACCACTGAGAGGACCACAGATTTCGTGGAGTGTACAGGACGGAAACCGACCTGGTGGTCAGCCAGGAGGTGATGAGCCTCAATATAGGTGGAGAGAGAAGAAGTGATGTGGCTCTATAAGATCTTACTCAAGAGAGGGAGGAGCGAGATAGGTCGAAAGTTGGAGGAAACAGTAGGGTCGGCACCAGGTGTCTTTATGATGGGGATAACCGTGGCTGATTTAAAAGCATCAGGTACAATTCCTGAGGTAATGGAGGTGTTAAGGAAGGTAATAGGGGGGGCTGGACAGCAAGAAAAAATCTCCCTCAGGATATATGCCGGGCAGATGCCAGCGGGGGAACCCGTTTTAACTTTGCCCAGGAGAGTATCAAAGGCTTCTTCCGAGATCAGCGGGAATTGGTCAAGAGAGGAAGGGGGCGGGGGAAGTGGAGGACAGAAAAACAGAGAAGGTGCTGAAGGGATATTCCGTTTTATGGTGGTGATTTTCTCAGTAAAGTAATCGTTAAGAGTGTTACAGAGAGATTGGGAGGGAATGGGTCTAGGCGCAACTCTATCAGAGGCAGCGAGCTTGTGCACGATAGTGAAGATCTCTTTAGATTTGTTAGCTGCCTGATTGATTTCCTGAGAAAAATACTCTAGCTTGGCGGTGAGTATCGCTTTTTTGTAGGCCTGAAGGAGAGCTAAATAAGCAATCTTAAGGTCTGGGCAGTATCTGCGACGCCAGTGGAGCTCAGCCTGTCTAAGTTCAAGCTTCTGTTTTTTAGAACATAGGTGAACCATCTTTTGGCGGCGTGTGGACGACGGGTTCTAGTTAGTCTGAGTGGCGCAACTAGATTACAGGCCTCTGAGAGCCAGTTGTCAAGAGTTTCTACCTGCCTATTAGGATACAGATCTGTCAAGGTAGGGGCAGAGGACGCTAGGGAATGGCCTAGAGCAGCCAAGTCTACCCTATTCCAGTTGCGGGCGTATATATCTTTGGGGAGAGAAGGGATGTTGGTCTCCCTCAACTGTGCTGAAAAGGTGATAAGAGAATGATCGGACCAGGCACAGGGAGGTATAATAGGTGTGGAGATTGACAGATTGGCAGACCAAACTTGGTCGAGGATGTGCCCGTGAATATGGGTGGGGGAGGATATGTGTGGCGTGAAATTAAGGCAATGAAGGGTATCGGAAAAATCTTTGGACATGGTGTTCTTGTGTGGGTCACCTGGCCAAAAGTTGAAGTCACCCAGTAGGAGGACAGCAGAGTTGTTAACCACCAGAGTGGCCAGTAGGTCCTGTATGGCCGGAATGAAGTGGAACATGGGTTGAGGTGGGCGATAAAAGAGTACAATAGTGAGAGGGATCGCAAGATTCGTAGAACGCACCACTAGAAAGTCAGTAGAGATAATGGGATGGTGAGTAAGAGATTGAAATCGGAGATTAGAACGTAGCATCATTGCTACTCCGCCGCCGGTCTTCCCCTCCGGGCGGTCGGAGCAAAGAATGTAGTAAGAATCAGGAAGGGAAGTAAGGATATCAGGCAGGGAGGCAGCCGTATACCAAGTTTCTGTGAGACACAGGATTTCGGGTTTGACAGTGTCAAGGAGGTCAAAGAGTTCCAATTGGTGCTTGACCGCAGACCGGGTATTAAGAAGAGAGACTGAGGCCATTGGGGGGAGGCCAGTGGTGAGTTTGGAACAGGAGTCAGGGAAGACAGGGCGTAGCAATTCCTTATCAGAGCTAGAATAACAACTTGCGGGATTAGGATGATCGTGGCGAGCGATTTCAAGGGAGTTAATCTGGGACAGTGTTGAGGGGTTAATGGGCCAGTCGTCGTAGTATGCCAGGAGTTGGTTCGGTGAGTAAGTGAGGGAACAGAAAGGGGGGGGCACCGGGGCCCAGCCTGGCGCGGACGGGCGCAGACGGGCTTGCCTTTAGCGCGCCATCGGCGTGCCGCCGGCGCTCCCGCTGCGCGTGTCTGCTGCGCAGCCGGGAAAGACACATATTTAAGTAGAGGAAAAGAGGGGCGTGTCCTGGCAAAAGTGGGCATGGCCTGGGCTGAGGGCTTCCCCAGAAAGGCGGCAATCCTTCTGCGACCCGCGGCAGCTTCAAGATCGGCTGCACGGGGAGAAGTGTTCAGGTGAGGATGTAGGGAGCAAAGTAACTAATAAAACAGAGCAAAAATACAAATTTAAAAGCAATCCTCGCTCCTGGCTTCAGCCTCAGGAGTTAGTAGCTGTCTAATATGCGCGATGAGGGCAGCACGCTTTAAATAGAGCAGAGGGGCGAGTCCTGGCGAAAGTGGGCGTGGCCTGGGCTGAGGGCTTCCCCAGAATGGCGGGAGGGTGTGCGGCCTTCCTCCCCAAATTTGACCTCTGGCATGCTGATTTGTTCAGGGTGACCTCAGGGCACCCAGTCTCCACTCTAACCAGGGGAAGACTGAATGCCCCCGCTGTCCCTGCCATCTCCCCGCCTCCTGCAGGAGCCGGCATTACTTTCAGACATGGGGAGCTGCTTTAACGGCAGCTCCCTGTCTGAAAGCAATTCTGCTCCGCTTCCAGCAAGTGAGAGCATTTTCAATGCTCTCATTTGCAGGGAGCGTAGCATTTGCTGTGGCTTTGTAGGAGTGGTGAAGCTCCTGCAAAGCCAAAACAAACAGCTATGTCCCGGAGGAAGGCACCCCAGGACATAGCCGGAGTTCACCCTGGAGGGTGACGATCCTCAGGACCATCTATGGCTCCATGAGGGGGGCATCACAGCCCTCCCCCTTTGTTTGTAGGGCCTGCCCTGGGAGGTGGCTGCCATAGGGCCGAATATGTCCAGGAAGGGTGACTGCGCAGCCCCCTCCAATTTAAAAAAAAAAAAATAAGTTAGCTCCAGGGAGGTGTTGGTCCCCAGTGCCCGGGCTGTCGATCGGAGAGCGCCGCCCCATAAAAATCCATAAGCCCCAGGTAGGTGGTGGTTCCCGGGTAACGGGGGGAGGTGTCCAAGAGGCCCCCATTTAATATTAAGCCTAAGGATGTGGTGGTCCACTCTGCATTAATAAGCCCCAGGTGGAGGGGCCCTTGCATCCCCCTTCCTTTATTTGTAAAATTCCCCTGGGACGTGGCCCACCCCCACCCGGCAGCCAAGTACTACTGAAGCGCAAGAGCCCGCAATATTTTTTGTAATGTTTCTTTTTTTGCCTATGGCAGGGTCCCGCTTTACCCCTCTTCCTCCTCAAGATTCCTAGGGGGGTCAGGGTATTCCTACCCTGCCCCTTTATCTTTTTTTTTAATGTTTTATTTTGGGGCTCTGCTCAAACAGAGTCCCAAGATGCCTGCCAACACTTCCTGGTTGGAAGTGTTGGCAGCCAATCAGATTTGAGCACGGGACTGTCGGATCCTCGAAAGATCTGTGTCCCTATATGTACAAATTGGTATTTTCCTCAATATTTCCGAAGGTACTGAATGGATTTACGTGAATTTACAAAAAGGGGAATTTCTGAACCAGTAGCTATTTTTCTGCCAAATTTGGTGTAATTCCGTTAAGCAATTCAGGTTGTAGCTGTGTCTAAAGTTCCTATGGAAATTAACAAGTGAAGTGTTTGCTTTTTTTTACATCCCCTGTTTTTTTTTCTCAGCCCCGCTTGACAGATCACCCCCATACTTTCCATGTGCGGACATGTGAATGGGGGGGGGGGGGCTAGGAGCTTGAAAAAGGTCCAGTGCTCCCGGGGTTGAAATAAATGCAAAAACTAGGGGTCACTAGGAGACTGGACAGATTGTGAGAGACAGTCACAGAGACTGTTTTCTGTTGCCCTCACACTTCGCAATAGGGTGGTTGCTCCTCCTCAGGCCGGCACTGCAATGTCCTACGGGTCCCTCAAAGGGGTCACTTTAGCGTAGATCTTTTGTTTTCGTTAATCCAATACTTTTTGGTTGGTGTCTAGTTTACTGGGTTCACTTGTATCTCTTATGGATTTGGAATGCGCTTGTCCGTCAGAGGGACCCTGTGTAGTTGGGGTTGGGGCATTCCAGAAATCCAGACTCCAAGGAACAGATATGACACTGTATGAGGTGAGCTTTGGACAGTAGCGCTGTCCCTGGCCTTTATTTTTTGTCTGGCTTAGTTTTTGCTTGACTGTTAGTGCCAAACCGGATTCTGGCTCAGCTCTTCCTGCTAAAAAATAAAAATAAAACACACACCACCTTCACCACCACCACTGCTGCTACCGCCATGGGGCCCCTTCCAGTGTGTGCCTTTGGAGATTCAGATGTCCTCTTTTAGTTAGATGTAAAATGATTGGCAAGCATCAGGGAGGCTCTGGGTGTGAAGGGTTTAGTGAAACCTGGAGTGCTTACATCATGTTCATGATGGTGTCCCTGGCGTTGTAACCATTTTCAGTGAGGTTTGTGAGTTACGCTTTCCAGACACGAAGATCATGTGTGAGACCTGTTCCCACTTTGAGGGCATGCTTGATGCCCTCCTCCAGCTCACAGAACAGGTTCTAGACCTCACATGTCCAAGGCCTGGCCTAGGCCTCTGCTCACAATCTAGATTAACAGGGCTCTAGGGCTAAACAAAGTCAGGAGACCAGTTTTACATGAACCTTGGCCCTCGGGGCCGAACTAGTTGCCAGTTGGCCATGCAGGAGACATTTCTCTCTCTAAAGGATTTTGCCCTGCCTAGGAGTTTTTGTAGGATTTTCTTTCAGTGTGTACTGTCAGTAATTTGGTAGTAGAGAAGCGGTGCTCATCAGTCTCCTGGAGGTTCAAAGAGTCTTCCTTTTCAAATTGTCCTTAAATAAGAAAGGTGTATTTTTTATCATTTTGAATTTGGTTGTCAACAGAGATATTAAAGCTATTACTCCTGTGGGTTTCTCATTGTGCCAACTAAGTAAAGTCATTTCAGCTATTAAAGATCAAGCACGAATGATGTGTGTATGCCAGCAGCAAGCTGAATTAGTCTGATTGAATGGACTAAGTGGCAGTGAGGAGGGCCAGTCTTCCAGCTCCTACCAGTATTTTAGCAAAAACCTTGGCATCCATATCAAGAAGGATGATGAGCCTATGGCTTACTGGATTTAAAGTTTAACCAGACCTTATGTAATCAACAAAAAAGAGGTTTCAGAGTACTACTGGGAGAAGGGGTTAGGCTCCGCCCACAGGTTGGTTCCCGTGAGTATAAAGCGTATACTTCATACAACTGGACCAAGTGAATTATGGTTGCAAGCCAGTGATCATGGCTATAGGCCTGATCAGTTGATGACATTTTAAAATCAGGACAGTAGACCGGCAGTATTCATTTGAAAAGCATATGTTAAAATCCATCTATTTAATGGTGGATTGTTAAAGCTTGTAGGAAAACATGCAGAGAAGGATTTTGGGGCATGAGCTTCTCGATTACTGTCATAGGCAAGGGATTTGGTGTTTGTTACTCCTCTGTTACAAACCATGGCTATATAGGCTTTGCAGTAGGAGAATCCTTGTTAGGACCTCTTACAAAGGATAGTATTTTGCTTAGCCAACTGTAATTTTGTATACCTTTTGTAGTTTTATGACTGTATGCCTGACGGTTGCCATGAAAAAGATGACATTGAAAATAGTAGACCAAAGTTTGTTCTGGTGACGAGCAATGGGCCTAATTGATGGACTGGGAATAGTTCTATTCAAGACTATAGCTCTGATCTGCTTAATATGAAAAATTACGACAAATGCAGTAGGCCTAGGAGAAACATTTGTTAAAACGCGTATGCCTTTAACCATGTGTTGGTATTACTTTGTCTTACAGGTTAAAGACCGGTATTACATTACATGTGATATCACAGACTACTGTAGTAGGCAAGGGTTTTGATTTTGGCGAGACACGCCGACTACCACACACAGCGGGGGGAAGGGGGTGTTCCCTGTGATGATTGTTAGACTCGATTTACCCCCTTAGTGCATAGGAGGACCTGCCTGGGATGTCCTCCACACTACCTATGGAATGCAAAGAATGTCAACAATTCGTCCTCCGTACTTCAAAAGAAAATGCTTTTGGTTTTTAAAAGCGGAAACATTTTCTTTTGCAAATCAAATTCCGAATGCAAGATAAGTGCTTCCCTCGCATCCAGAGTTTGATTTTCTTTTTTTTTTTTTTGGGTTAGTGTGATCTGCAGCAGCACAGGAATCTTCCTACTCCTACTGTGGGTGGATGGTGGGTAGGAGGTGTTTGCCCACAAACTCCTCCCCCCCCCCCCCCCCCCCAGGCGGCAGAAAGCCCACTAGACCAGCTGGGAATATATTGTTCTTTACTGTTTAGAGGGGATTGGCCCTGGGCATGGGCCTGTGTTCACCCAC
Organism: Lissotriton vulgaris; assembly: GCF_964263255.1. NCBI lineage: Eukaryota > Metazoa > Chordata > Amphibia > Caudata > Salamandridae > Lissotriton > Lissotriton vulgaris. The sequence goes on from NC_141698.1 coordinate 1,099,060,135, forward strand.
GCCCTGAGCAGAAAGCCCACTAGACACTAGGGAATATTTAGCAGGAAGAGAGGTTGGGGAAGGGGCTCCTGTGGACATGGGCCTGCTCTACCCGTGCACCAAGGCACAAGAGTTAACGCAGATAGGGGTGTTTACACCCCATGTGTCTCCCCTGAAGGGGCAGAAAGCCCTCTTGGACCACCAGGCGTTTTTTGTATTTAGCCTTTAGATGGGTAGGGGCTCATCGTGGGCATGGTTTGTGCTCTCTTACCACCCCTAGACTCAAGAGTCTTTCTGCCTTTTCACCCCCCTGGATAGGGAGAGCTTCTCCCCAATCTGCCCCCACGGCTCTCCAATGCGGTGGACAGAAAACTCACAAAATCACAAAGAAGTATTGTTTAGTACTGGTTTGGCGTGTGGCCCCACCGAGTATGGGCCTGTGCATCTCCCGATAAATATGGAACCCCATTTGTGTGGCATAGAACCTGGTTTAATCCGTTCAGTCACATGCACTAGGCACAGACTCACAAGTAGGGATCATTTTTATTGTTAAATGTGTGGGAATGTTGAGTGGTGGGTATTTTGTGGGTCCCTGCTGATTCTAGAGCTTCTCCTCGCTGTAATGTGAAGAAAATGCAGGCTTTTAGCCAAAGCTTGTGGGCAGGAAATCTCAGTGGGATCCTTGCGAGTCCCACCAGCCTCTACTTGTTTAGTTTTCAGAAATGTCTAGATTTGGTAGGTTTCCCTGTGTGGCATCCAAGCCCTGGCACAAATTCTTGAGCAGCTACCCAATTTGCAAAAAAAAGGGTTGCTTCTCTTCCCCAAAAATGCATTTTGAAGCATTTCATGTTGCAGGTGTTAGGCCCAACAACATAAGTGAGGAGATGTGTGGGAAAACAGAATAGTAAAATGTTTCTTAATACCAATTGGATTCTCCATTTTTTTAAACCTAATTCTAAGCCTGTCTGCAGTAAAGAACCCATTTTGCAAATGCCCTCGGAGTCATATGGTTCTGTATGGTTAACCTTGAATTCAGAGGTGTACAAATGCCCACTGCTCCCAAATTCTATATCTTGTGCATATATCAAAAATACATTGGGTTCCCTCATATCCTTTCTCATTCATTAGATTTTACTGTATGAATTGCTGCATGGTCGGTACATAATGAAAAATCATTACAAGCTCAGTTGTTGGCACAGAGTACGGTGTATTTTTGGACAACCAACAAACACTGTTTATCCCTGTGAGCAGAAAGGTCTGGCGGAAGTAACGGTATGTTGCTTTTATAAATCGGCCATCTGGGCAAAAAACTGCAGATGAAAATGTTTTCACTAATTGCTATTTTTTCCTTCTTTCTGCCATTTTTTTATTTTAAGGATTAGTTTCTTTTGGAAAACCAGAAGCAGTCTACACGAATGACCTCTTGCTAAATTTGAAATATTGTCTTGTTTTCCGAAATGTGTAACCTTCTTTATTCACCAATGGATGGTTTCATGTCTGTTTCTAGCACAAACTGCAAGTAGGCTGAAATCACAAAAAAGAGGAAAATTTGACTTCCAGTTAAAAGAGCAAAATTTGCAGCTAAAACAATTTTCTTTCACAACTTGCTTGTTCCTGAAAGCTGGGGAGAGGGTGATCTTAGCACAGCAAACCTTTGGTTGATGCTTCGTTTTGGAACAAAACCATGTGCATTTTTGCATCGGTCTCCCCCCTTTAAAAAAAAAAAAAAAAAAAAAGCTTTGAATTGGCATTATTTTGGCTGTTTTCTAAATTCTCGCTAGCATATTGCACAAACCTTGGACACATTTAGAATGCTCAAAACGCCTGGAATCATACGCAAATTTGGCCTGGATAACTTTTTCCGAAAAACAGTTTTGAAGGATTAAGCGCTAAGTGCCCCAAACATAACACAATTGCTCAGCACTGGGGTGTGAAAAGCCTTAGCTGCGAAGAGTTTAAGATAGGGTGTATATTGTTTTGCAATATTTACTTTTTCTACATATTTGTACTTTTATAACTGTATGCGCCATGATTTTCACTTTTTTTGGCACTTCATTAAATCTATGTTGGTTATGGTGTCAATCCAAGGTTGTAATTTTATGACTGCGTGCCGGTTTGTCGGCTTGCAGGAAAGTTAAGCTCTGTACAATAGGTCTCAGTTGCTTGTGGTGACCATGATAGCCGCTATAGTCCTGAGTGGTTCCATAAGAAAAGGTATTTTGTGAGCCATCTGTCTGATCTGTTATGGAAAGTTACAATAAAGGCAGTACATCTGATTTTATTACTGTTTATCAAATTTGTTAAAGGCAATAAATGTTTTTTGCACCGTGTTAAAGCCTTCATCAGGTATTTATTTGAAAATGTTATTCCAACACGTGTGTTCGCATATCCAATATTCCAAAATCAGTGCAAGTACCAGACACCACCAGGCTCCGGATCCAACCGCAGCAGTAATAACACAGCACAACACACTCGGCACTGGATTGAAGTAGCAAACAGTGCATGCCAATCACATAGTAGGCAGGTCACCGACTCAAATATTTGAACTTCCCCACCCGCACCATCTCCCCATCATCGGCTATTTTATTTACATTAAATCTCACATATTACCTTTATAGCGGAGAAGGTTGGTGGTGGTTACCCCGTTTGATGAACCCTAGGAGCAGAAGATTTACTCTCTAATAATTCTTGCTAGATCTCATCGGAAGGCCAGCAGGCTTAGCAGTCTGTCACGATCTGGTAATTGAAAAAAAAAAGCAACAAATACATGCATACATATACATGAATATTATCCATTTAGGTACTTTGGTACAGCTGTCTTCGGCCATTGGCTTGTCTGCGTGTCATTTGTCGCTTCCATGCGTGACGTGTACTGCTTGGGGCAATTATTCAGTCCACATCAGTCATTGTCTCTCTTGTGCTGTGAATGAATGTATTTTTTGATCACTTTCTCCTTTAATAAATCCTGTCTCTTTGTTTTGTGCACCTTTATTTCATTTTATTTTTTTATGAAAGATAGTACAACTCCCGAGGCAATGATAATGGACCACTTGCTTGTTCTTTTCATTCATAGTGCACCGCATCACGTGGTACTACTTTCTCAAAACCAGGCAACCATTATGGAATCCAAAGTGTCTTGAATTTACCGTTCTAAGATGGCCAGCACTTTGGTTCTAGACGTAGCTGCCATGATGGAACTTTAAAACAGCTGAAGACTATGTATAATATCACTGGAAGACATACACTCCCTTTTGAAAGGTCTCAAAGGGATAGCAGTGGAAAGCAGCCTTCAGGCTTATCTTGAAGGCGTGTTAACCAGCCTGTTTTACCAGATGTAATCCTGTAGGTTAAACAAAAAAGAACCACACCGTATATATATAAAATAGGTTTATTTATTACACAGCACTCACTAACACATTGGTATATATCCTATCCAGAAAAATGAATACAAATACACAATAATACTTCAATTGAAAATAGGTAAGTAGCACAAAATACAGTGGTCTGCAGGGAGAGACCACACCATATACTAAAGAAATGGAATGTGAACTGCGAACGAAGTCGGGACTTGGACCAGGAGGAGCTGTGGGACATAAGTAAACATCCATGGTAAGTACTCAGGAACCCCACAGAGGCTGTGTGCAGATTGGAAACACAGCTGTGTGTCCAATAGAAGTCACTGGGAAAGTCATATTTCAGTTTCGAAGAAGGACCCTTCCTAGTGGACCCTGTAGAAACCCTGTGGAAGACACAAGGTTTTAGAGCCACCCCACCTGTGGATATCCCAAGAACCAGGATACCTACACCAGCGGACACAAGCTGCCTCATGCCGGAAGTAGAGAGAACAAGGCGGTTGGTGTCCGGCGGGAGCACCAGCAAGCCTCGGCAGCTACAACAGGTGTGGAAAGTGAAAAAGGAGCAATATTGGGGCCAGCAAGTTCCAAGGGACTCATCACAAGCGGGAGGGTCAGAGCAAGCCCCAAGCAAGCAGGGGAGACTACTGGCGCAGAAGACCCTCAAGCGGACCCCCATACCTAAGGCACAGGAGTCACCAGAGAAACTCAAGTATGTCACCAAAGAAGAAGGCCCACGGTGCAGAGGATGCAGTGGGGATGCTTTACTTGGCAGGAAGAGATGCTGGAGAGTGGAGCTTCTTGTAGCCCGAAATTCTCTGGAGTGTAGAGCCAACAAGTCGACTCATAGTAAAGAGGTTTGGTCCAAATTGTAGAAAGGACAGGTCCGGCCTTGAGGGAGTTGCGGAACCACCATCTGTGTTGCTAAGCCTTTCGAAGTCCATGGGAAGTCAGGAGCAGCAGACTGGTCAGCTTCTTTGCAGTGCTACAGATGCAAGCAAGTGACTCCTTCACTCTAAGGGAGATTACTTTGGGTGTCCTTGATGCCCACAGGTCTGTTGAAGACCGTGGAAAAAGTACAGACATAGACAACAAAGAAAACTTGCAGAACAGCAAGACCAGGAGCAGCAGTGGTCTTCCTTGATGCAGTCTAGATTCCAGGAGAAGTCCACCAAAGTCCAAGTGTCCAAACGTTACGTGGTTTCAGGCTTGAGCCTTGTCCCACGATGAATCTGAGGACCCACCCACAGGTAAGCCCTTAAATACCCTAAGAAGGGGGTTAGGGCGACTCGGGGGTCCCTCCTAGAGGAGGGACTGGACAGAGGGAAGGATTCTCACATGTCCTTAGTCCAGTTTCGCACCAGAGCGGAAGCCAAGGACTCCCTGAACTGGCTCAAACCGGAGTATGCAAGCAGGCACTGAATGTGCGCTTCAGAGCAGTCTGGTGGCATTGACAAGCACCCCCACCCCAGCCCAGTACACCAAGTCCTGCTCATGCAGGGGCACCTTTACACTTCTAACCCAGCACCCTGACTTCAGGACTGATAGGCCTGCCCTAGGGGTGACTCATAGATTATAAGTGTAGTGACCTCAGATATAAGAACATGTATATCTGTTGTAGGTGGTGCTAGCGCCAACTTACACCGGCTGTAATGTCAGGCCTGTAGTCACACTTTGAGTGGTCTCTCATGGGTGGCACAATACAGGCTGCAGCCTATGGGAGACCCCTAGTGCACCTATGCCCTGGGTACCTTAGTACCGTATACTAGGGACTTATAGGGGACACCGTAGCCAATTGTGGATGTACAGAAGTACTTACCATGGTCAATTTAGGGAGAAAGCACAGTGATTGGTATCCTGATTAGCAGGATCCCAGTCAGACTAGTAAAAAAAAAAAAACACACAGACACCAGGCAAAAAGTAGAGGTAACCATGCTGGAAGGATCCTGCCTTCCTACACTCCCTCCTGTGTTTAATTTCATTTTTTGCCAGCAAATCCCTGCCATGTTTAGACAGCATGCTTCTTTCTAGGTCTTGTCTACACAGCACATGTTCTCTGCTTTGAGAAGCATTGTTTACAGTTCAGTGGGCTTTCAACCTGCCCACAGCATGCCCTTAATTGTTTTCGCTCATACTCTCATTTGCAATCTTTAGATCGCTTAGCTCCCGTATGCTTCCCTTCCTTTCTTGTATTGGTTCCTTTCTGGACCATGGACCAAGTACAATTGTTCTTTCTCATCATTTTGCAATACACCATTTTTTTTTTATAAGCGTTTCGGTTTTATTCCTTGACATGCATTGTTCTTTCCTACTATTAACACAGGCATACGGCTTCCTATTTATGTTACTTTCACCCTATCTACTATCTCTATTGATGCTTTACTTACTTATGCCCACAGCTGCACCACTCTACACTACTCTGCTTTCTACACCACTCTGCTCTACGCCACTCTACTCTACACTTCACCACTCTATTCTAAGCCTCTCCATTCTAAGTCACTCCAATCTGTTCTTCACCAAACCACTCCACACTACGCCAATCAACACCACACTACTCCACTCCACATCATGCTGCTCTGTGCACTGCACTCTGCTTCATGTCACTCGATTTTTTGCCTCAATACTCAATGCCACTCTACTCCACTCAGCGCCACACTTCTGTGCCACTCTACTCTATGCCACTTTGCCACTCCATTCTAATCCACTCTCCTTCACCCCAGTCTCTGATGCTCTACTCTATGCTTCTCTTTTCGGCTCTACTCTATACCACTCTTTCATTCAAAGCCACTCTGCACCATGCCACTCGACCCTACTCCACACAATGCAACTTTGCCCTAATCTATACCATGTCACTAACTTTTAGTCATGCTGAACAGCAGCTATACTACTGTAGAACATGACTAAAAGACATTAGCAAAGCCAGTAGCGCTCACATACGTTTTGCCAATGGTTGTTTGTACTGATATTCTATTAATGCATCTTGCATATGTGGAGTTTGTGTGTATTTTATTGTGGTTGTGTCAGAGGTTGAATGCAAGAATAATTCAGTGGTTGGATCTGAATGAATAAGTGAGTACAAAGATGAGTGACAGTGTGTGTACGATGACTTATCGAGTGCATAAACCCACCATTGACACAAAAGGCACTTCATTTCTTAAGCCAAACCTATCGGTTTTGACAATGCTTGTGAAGACTGGATGCAAGATCAAGTCTTGCCAGGATCCTGGTATAACTTGGGATTGAATACAATGATTATACAGACGGCATACAATTCCTGGCCAAAAATCTGCATCATATTTAAATAAGTGATCGACCGCAGGGGGCAGGACGCGTCAGATCTGCAGGTCTTGATCATTTCAGAGAACTGGCTGCTATGAAAGTAACCGGCTGAGGCGGAAGCTGCCAACATGAAGTTGGATGTGGTTGTGTGCTTTCACATTGAGCCCTTATGCAGCTGTGTGATACAGATGATCCAGAAATCTAGCGAAACATGGCCGCCGCAATCCACATTATCACCTTTATCCTGTTTTGTAAAGAACAAAATTCTTTCAGATTTTTGTGCAGATTTTAAATATTGTGTCTTCTGTTTGTTTTTAGCCACCCTTCCAGCTTTATATTTTTTTAGACTTTACAGAGCGACCTCCCCTTTATGGCGTGGGCGATGTCAAATGGGTGCTTGTTCATAACTTTGATTCCTCGTTGGAGTATTTTTTTGTCGAACTGAGGAGATTTAGAGCACCATTTGTTACAGGTTTTGGCTCTACCAAATGGCTCAACATGCCTATTGTGGCATTAGTTAATGTCTGTTATCTGCCTTATTCGCTTAAGGTGGAGTGTGTGAGGTGGGTCACTTGCTTTAGAAAATAGTTTATTCTCTGAAGCAGGATTCTTCAAAGTCCGTCCTGGAGACCAGATCTATGGTTTTCAAGATAACTACATTTAACTAAATGGGGATATGCTAAAAATCTGGCATGAATCCGTCTCTCCAGGACCGACTTTGAAGAACTCTGCTCTAAAGGCAAAGAGCATTAGATTCTAATAATCTTACATTTTTGAATACTAGTCAGTAGGACAGTTGTCTAAAGCTAGCAGTACTTTAGATGAGTGTCACATCAGAAACCTTGAAAAAGTTGGCCACGTTCACAACTGTTTGTTATTGTAGAATTACTTATAAATTTGAATGGTTAACCCCTTAGCTGTGGCGGCTATTCCGCTGCAGCGCTAGGGGGGAGGGGGGCCTTGCGGCGCTCGTGTACTCGTGACGGAACCGCTCTGTCACGAGCCTCGGGTGGGCTGTGCTTGTGACGGAGTGGTTCCGTCACAGCCCTACCCGCTCAATAGAAAGCGCTGCGCAGGCACGAAATCAGCGCCGCCCAGGCGCGGCGAGCGGACCGTGACGGAACCGCTCCGTCACCATCCCAGCCCACCCGAGGCTCGTGACGGAGCGGTTACGTCACGAGCATGGAATGGGTTAAAGGCTAGCCAGTAGATAACCTAAAACTTCACTGCTGCTGAAAGTGACATGTCTGGGTCATTGACTGCTCTGATGAGAGCCCAATGTCAGGAACTTAGTCGTGATTTGAAGCATAACGAAGTAAAGATTCAGCAAGTTGTCCTTTCTCTGTGAGATGCTCAATAACGATGGTATACTCCCTAATTTGAAACAACAAGCCATGACAAGTATATCTCTGTATACTTGTGATGCACCTCTCCACACAATATCCTAAAAGAGTCCCAAATTATGAGCCTTTTTGCTCAAAATGGCGATGGTATGTATGAGTGAGTATCCTCCCCACAGTCCATGTCTTCCTCAGATGGATGGTACACAAGGTTCAGATTAAAATATGCAGTGATCAGCCGATGGGCCGCAGAGAATTCCAGTTTTAACTAGTTAATGGCCAACTTCCGCTCGCGTGCACTGTTTTTATGGTCTGTAATTGTACACCTGCCGCCAGACAATCGTGTGAGCGTCACTAGAGGCTGTGGCTCCGCCCACATGATGGGAGCCTGGAGTACATGTTTTGATTGGCCTGACGGGTGCTTCCACAAAAAAGTGCTTGCCCTCCACGCAGCTGTGATCATTTTGTTTATTTATCCAGCAGACCTAGCACTTTCAGGGGCACACACGCACGCGCACAACATTTAAATGCTATTAACCCCTTAAGTGCTGCTGACGGCCAATGGTCGTCAGCAGCGCTACCTCCCCAGTGCTGCGCACGACCATTGAACGTCCATTCAGCACTAGTTCTAATGGACAGCGCAGCACTGGGGAGGAATGTGTAATAGCAGCTATGAGGTTAAAGTGTCTTAGATAACTAGGTAATCTATGTTGTTTTCTCTGGCAGCAGCACAGCTGGGAGGAGGGCAGTCATATAGAATTGTTATGTCCTGCTTGACAGTGGAACTGTCACCAGACCTTTTAACCTGTACAATATTATTCTACAGTTATTTGCTTCCACATAAATACAGATCTGTCCCCATGCTATTTACTTGTAATGCTACACATTACCATACACCATTCCTTTGAAGCCAGATTTATTGGCATTGCCAATGCTTCCTCTTTTCCTTGTGCAGTAGATTGATATAAACATTAAGCAATGAATAATGGTATTTTGATATTATCCGTAATCCAGTTCTTAACTAATATAACAAATGCTGAGTCACTGCTTGGTTGCACTTTTTCTATTTCTGAATCGAAGCAAGACGTAATGTATGTTGCTCAACACATATACACCTAAATACATCAAGAGAGCTGTTGATCCTCACTCTTCAGCCATTGGCTAACGCCAGACCTAAAAATGGAAACAACAAAGGCCTTTTGATTTTAATAAAATTGCATACAAAATGTACCTCTTAATCTACTGGTCTGTTGTGTAATTTCCATTTTTCTCCACCCACTGCAGCATACATCACGGGCAGCACATCAGCTGACTTCAGTCATTGGCAAAATGCACTATGAGTGGCGGCATTCTGCCCTTTTAAAAGAAGCGCATGTACACGGCCGATGCACTTAAGTGCGGTGGAGTCGGCTGGGGGGGGATTTCGAGAAACGACCACAATAGAAAATGAATTGTTTATTTGATTTTTCCCTTGTGGTTGTCTCTCGAAATCCACCCCCAGCTGACTCACCGCTCTTACCTGCTGTGGCTGCATGTACAAATTGTCATTCACTTCTCTGAAAGGGACTACTTACTGTGTGTCCTGCTTGACACCAATAACTTATTTTTGCTTTTAGCCACGCAGTTTTCATTTTGATGGGGGTTCGGTAGCTGTCAACAATGAAGTTTTACCAAAAACATGACAAAAAACTGTTGACAAGCCAAAAGGCTGTAAGTCACTGCCAGACCTTTTTGCCAATGCTTGTACAGAATTAGCCTTTGGATATGTTGGCTATTGTCAAAGACATGGCATTTCATGGAGAAAAGTACATGGAACTTTAGGTAGCCCCCTGCGATAACCCTCATTATTCTTCATCACCCTCTTCCCCCCCCCAGTGTCTGTTCCCCACCACAACCCATCCCCTGTGCAGGAAGGTGTCCTTTTGCCATCCGCTGCCCTCCTCTGTCTGCCATCTGACACCAGCATGCTTGTACTTTTGCAGTTACAAATCCATCAATCAAGTCGTAGAGCGCTTGTTACACGAGAGGGTATCCAGGCGCTTGCTGCAGGTATCAGTCAAAGAGCCAGGTCTTGAGCCCCTTCTTGAAGTGGGTCCATGAGGGTGCAGAGGTGGAGGGGGAGAGCGTTCCAGGCATTGATGATGGATGGGAAATAAACGTCCTCTGGAGTGGCAGCGGCGTATGCAAGGTGTCTGTGCGAGGGCGAGGTGTGTGGAGCGGAGGTTCATGGGAGGACGGTGGAAATGCAGTTGGTGGGTCATGTAGGGGCTCCTTAGTCGTGAGGGGCTTTGGCATGGGTAAGGAGCTTGAGTTGGAATCTCATCTGGACTGGGAGTCAGTGGAGGACTCCACTGACTCGGGCTCATGTGGGTTCTCTTTGGCAGGTTGAGGATCAGTGTGGCGGCAGCGTTCTGGATCGTCTGGAATCTTTGCACGAGTTCAGTGGTGGTTCCTGCATAGAGTGCATTGCGGTAGTCCAGTTGGCTGGTGATAAGAGCTGCTTCACTGTCTTACTGGTACTCAATGCTTTTTAAATTGCTTTACAAGCCTGGGCAAAGCAAAATGATTCCAAAATGGCTAACGAAGTTGCTGCTACCTATATGGTGGCCTTCTTGTAATGAGTTTATTTGAAAATCCATTAGAAAATGGCTACTTTATATGTGCACAGATGCCCAGCAACGTGTGTGGCCAAACAAAAAAAAATAACAAGCCCATTTGGTCATTGCCTCGTAACAAAGGTGAGGCCTTTAGGCTTTGCTGTTGCGTCTTTATGTTTTTTTTTAACCTGTGGCACGCAGTGCTTTAACCACATCAGTGCTCATGACGGAGCGGTTCCGTCATGAGCGCCGGTTGGGCTGTGCCCCGCCCGCTCAATAGAACCTTCAGCGCAGTGCGAACATTTGCGCCACGCTGAAGGGGTTAAATGGGTCGGTACTCACCGGTACTTAAGCTGAATACCGGCACTTTTCCACTGCCAAGGAGAGCACAGTACTCTGGGTCAAATTGATAGGGTGGGCACTGGGCCAGTGCCGAGGGCCAGCTGTGTTCCTGTTTTTTAGCAGCATGTTTGTCGTTTGTCTATCATTCAGCCGTGGCAAGCGGCACAACGAGACCTAAATGGCCTGCTGGAGGTCTCCTTCTGCGACAAGTGGGCCTCTGCTCCCTCCCCACCCAGATGGAAGCTCTTATTGTCCTCACCAGCCCCCTGCCGAGCCTCCATGCTGGGTCGCCTAGTTAGTGTATGGGACGTTTTCTACCTTGGGCTCAGTGATGTGTGCATACTGCATGAGGGACGGGAATGGCTTCTTAGGAACACAGGTGACACAGGCCATTTTGACCCCTTGGTCTTTCCCTGACTCACTTGCCCCTGTAAATCAACCCCCACTGTCCAACCGCCTGCTGTGACACTGAGTCCATGATGGGCGGGGATGAGGTGGTGGGGTTTACCTAGGCGGACTCACTGTTGCCCAGGTGAGGTGAGAGGCGGTCTACTGACCTTCCCATCAGAGGCCAGTATTGTTCTGCCCCTGACCTCTGCCATGCTGGACACTGCACATGTTCACGGCCCTGCAGTGCTGACTTGTCTGCCACTGAAAGCTTCCCGACCGCGTGGCCTTCTGCTGAGGAGAGAGGGCGGATGATGGGGTGAGAGAAGGTGAAGAGTGAAGGGACAGAGAAAAGAGAAGCAGAGCAGAGTTTAAAGGGGAAACAGACAGACAGAAGGGGTAAGCTCAGATAGAGCTGGGGAAGCGAATGAGAACACGAAAAGCAAGGAGAGTTGGAGGGTCTGTGAACCAAGAAGCCGAGCCTAAAAGGTCCTCATTAGAAAACCAAACTTTTGGATTGCACTGAACCAGACCAAGTGGTCATACGATACTAAATGTATGATAGATATCCTATCAGCCCACCCATTCGGCGGAGCCTCGTCATGTAGGACGTCTGGAGCCAGAATGGTGTGTCCAAGCCCAGTTGAATTGGCTAGACAGCACACAATTCTGGTTCATACAGTGGAAGTGTCCATGCCACTGGGCGGTGCTGGTAAAGTGCAGTGCAAACAAAAAAAGGTGAATAAGTGGTGTTAAAATGACGGTCGAGGCAAAAAAACTATTTATTGATATTCACCAGGACGCCAGATTAAAAAGAGATGTAGGACAGTGTGACAAAATCACTGTTTGCTTTGCTGTGTTGTTAAATAGGCCAACATGTTTCTGCCAACAGGTGAAACTACACCGGCATTCTTCAGGGCCACATACATCAGTTGTTGCTACTGCATAAGTACACTCTAATAGTAATATCTAAAGTGAAAAAGACAGACCAAAATGTAATAAAGGACTGTCAGACTAATGGTGTGGTCATAGGGACCATCCTACCGTATCCTCTCGAACCATTTGTTGATGGAGGATGCAGTCCCAGCAATATGTGGGAGTCAAGCCTCACCTCACCCGGCAACGGCTCGGAGATTGAGGCCCCGCTCTCTCCGTCGGTACCTCTCGGCTAAAACCAAAGCCGAAGGGGAGGCGAATGAGAAACCTATGGAAAGAGTACGAGAGGCACAGAGAAATGGAGAATGAAGGGATACAATTAGGGTAAAGAGAGTGGGATGGAGTTGGATACAAATGGGAAAGAAGTGAGGGGGAGGGATCGAGAGGTTAGAGATGTGAAGACTAAAGAGTGTTTGTCTGCTTTGTTTGTGAGAAATGAAATCCGAGCGGAAGAGAATCGGGGCATTCCGGAGGTATTTGAAAAGAAATGTGTGGAATGCGCGTTTGTGTGCGTGCACTCTTGAATATAAAAGGATTGCGCCAAATGCAAGTAAGCAGGAACAGTATGACCTTAAGAAGCTGCAAATATTAGAGCAAGGAAACATTACCATGTGGTGTTTGACTTTCATTTTGTGGAAGGAGTTAGCACATTTTGTGTATATTGATAAATTTCTCACAGCTTTTTGCATGGCCTCCAACTGGTGTCATTGTCCTCCTCTGCACATAGGAATAGTTTGACACAGCTATCCAAGACAAAATGAATACTCAACAAAAGTGTTTTTGTATCATCGTGTTTACCCACCTCTAAATCCGCCCACAACCACGCCCCTAGCTCAATTTAATGAGTAATCTGCACTTATTTTTTCCATTTAAAGCACTGGTGGCAGCAAGCTTTTAATGTGTTTTAATAAGAACTCAAAATGCACGCTATTGGCTTAGCTTGTAAGGTGTTGTAATTCTGCTGTTTCTCTGACTGAAGCCTCAGCGACCAGTCTCAATCGGAAATCTTAGCCTTGGTGTGAGGGAGCAGTGGAGTCCTTTTCAGATTCCGGCCCTTCAGTCCTTGGCCTCTTTGCTGATGCTGCCTTCAAGGGGGACATTGCTGTTTTTGTTCTGACTTCTAGAAGTTGGCTCATTGGTTGGTGCAGTAGCCGGCCATTAAGGGGGGGGGGAGGGAGGTCTATGGGGGCATTCGACTTTGAGCCAGTGGGTGGAAGTCTTTGGAGTCCCGCTGAGACGCCTTGGGTGGGTGGGTGGGGGGGGGGGATGTGACTTGTGCTGACGCGGAGGAGGATTAGGGCCATTTCCTCGACTGGTGAAGTTTCATCCACGGTAGCTCAAGAGCTCTAGGTTGGTCCCTCCTCTACCACAGGGGCGTAGCTTTCTTTGGTGCAGCTGGTGCAGTGGCGCCGGGCCTTGAACCCTGATAATGTATCGTTCAGACAGCAGCCAGGGGTCTTATTCTCTTCTTTGCACTAGGGCTCAGAAGACAGACAGACACACATACACACCTTCAGAGTGTTGCCCTTTAAAAACAACTGAAAACTAATGTTTCACTTTTTCTGTTTTCTTTAGATTCAACAAGGAGATATTTGAGCACCAAGGTAAAGAAAACATCATTTCTTGTTGAACCTTTTGAACTTTTCATCTGCATTATAGAAGTGTTGTGGTTGTTTTTTTTAAAAACTTGTATACATTTGTTTGAGAGATTATTTTAATCCGCATTTCAAGAGCATGGATGGGCGATCACAACGCAGTATGGACAGCAACGCATCAGCTTTCACGGGAGATCTTTTATCGCATTTAATGTAATTGCATACAGGGCCGGTCCTAGAACTTCTGGGGCCCCGGGCGAAAGGGAAGATGTGAGGCCCCTCTAATTTTCATGTAAAATCCAGTCGCGGCCAGCATGACTCGCGGGTGGGAATTCTTGCAGGGGTTCGCGCGGAGGGTAATTTAAAAAAAAAATAAACGTACCTTCCCAGTCATCTCTGCTCCTGACCTGCTCTCTTTCTTTCCTGCCTCTGGCAGGAACAGGAAGCAGGCAGCCTCCCTCTCCTAAGCCAATGAGAATGCTGCAATGGCAGCATTGTGATTGGTTGGGCCGCTGACCAGCCAGTCGCCTATGGGGAGGACATTTTCTCCATGTAGGGTGCATTGGTGCCTACATGGAGAAAGGCTAGAGTGTGCATGACTGTTTGGTCGATCCTGGAGGGCCGACCAACAGTCAGGGCCTTTATCAGGGGGCAAGGCAATCCTCCCCTGCCCTAAAGCAGACCCGCCCGCCCCCAACCAAACCCTTCTGCTTTCTCGCAGTGCGAGTAGCAGAAACATAAAATGGTAGTTTTAGCATTTTGTGTTTCAGCTTCTCACACTGCGAGAAAGCAGTGGGGCAACGCACATCCGCCCTAATGGAGGGCGGCTCCCTTGGTAACATCACAAGAAGTGACATCACAGAAAGTGACATCGAAGGACTATTGATCTTATTTGGCAACCCTGAAGAGACCTAACATCGATATCAGTAACATGGACAAAAAGATAAATATACAAATGAAATAAGTCCATATAGTTTAAAACTGTATTAAATGGATTACCTTTGTCACATTGGATGGAAAAGCTAGGTGCAGGTCTCACAAAGATGTATATTGTTTACTCCTCAACTGATTGTTTCCAGATGAGTGCATGATACAATTTCCAGTTCTGCTCCATAAAGGGGGGAGATCCTGTGAGGTAATGATAGCGCTGGGATGCCTGAGGGTAGCCATGCGCTTAACAAGAATTAATAATAATAATAATAATGAGGGGCGGGATCATTCAAAATATAAAATGATACAAGAGAAAACCTCTCACACCATGGATATAATTTCAAATTTCAAAAGGCTCTCTTATCTTTCTGTGCCATTATTGTGCTACCTTAGGATGACATTAATACTTTGTAATTTGTTTTAACATAAATCCTCTCTCTAACCAGTATCTCCACACACATGCTAAGAGACGTAGGACAATCTTTTTTTGTGTGTAGGCTCTTTACTCGCCAGAATTATGTTAAGTGTAAAATACAACACATATAATAAAAAACATAAGGCCCAAGGAAGAGAATGACATTTGGACATCACAGAACAGGATCATGGCTGCAAGGTGTAGGAGAGCAGGCCTGCCGTCGTGCAAGCAAGGCAAATTGTGACTCCACACTACCCTCTAGTCACTGACTGAGCAGTAAAATACATCCATAATTTGGGTGCATTGGACAGATAACCCCAAAAGACCATGGTCCCATTGCACTTTCTACGCTATTGATAGCTAGGCCCTTCAGATGTCGCCTCTTGCCCTAAGCATGGAATTCATGAATCTGTGCTGCCTCTCAGCATTGGACGATGACAGTGATACCTAGGGGCGGGTGGGCCTTCTGTGAGCTGCACAGCAGTACTGGATCTTGGCTCTGTGGTGCATGGGAGAAGAAACCAGTGAACTAGTAATGTTGCCATGGACCGTGATGCAAGAAAGAGCCCTGGTGCCACTGCACCTGCTGCACTATTGTTAACTACACCCCCTGAGAGAGGACCCCTGGGCCTCATAGCCATGTTCCAGTGCTGCTTATCTCATAGGAGGGCGCCTCCTCTTGTGAGTGTCCAACCATGGCTGTGATGCCCATGGGAGGCAGGGCCTCTTGCAGGCCTAACGGCTCTGTAAAATGGCTGGGAGGCCCATGAAAGAGAGGGCTGTAGCGCACCAGTGGTGCCATGGTGCAAAGTGAAAGCATCTCTCACCCTCGTCCACTGGCTGCACAGTACAGTAAAGCCATATTATGGAAAGATTGAGCTCTTAATATGCCTGAGCCTGGTGTCATGCCACCTGCTGCACTACCGATTGCTATTCCTCTGTTAGAGACACATGCACAGGGCCAGGGTCCAGCACTGTAAGAAAATTTTTTATGGACCCAGGGGTGGGGGCCCACACAAGGAGCGCCCCTCTCGTGTGCCTCTCATACATGGTGTAGCATTGAAAGGATTAGGATAGACCCATAGGCCTATCAGCACCGAACCATGGCTATGAGACCAAGGGGGAGGGGCCCTCTGCAAGGCCTTTTAGTGCTACACCATGGCTTCAAGGTGTGGACCCCCTCACCATGAGCCCGAGCTGTAAGGCCCAGGGGAGGGTGGTTCCATCCACTTGCATTTACAAAGTTACAGACCTAAACGCAAACTACAACAAATTGCCAAAAAAACGGCTTAGCACGGGGAAAGGCCTAGCAGTAAAGAGAGTTAAGGACCTTGTACCCCCCAAGAAATCACATTAGCCAGTGCTTGAACATGGGTGATGGAGTCCAATCTTTAGCCTAAGATTTTGTACTGGGATAGCAGAGCTTAGGCTACAAACTTTCTGTAAAATCTTCCCTTTGTATACATTTCAAATAGGCCAATTAAAAATGGGCATACACTCAAACGAATACCTTTGGGTAGGCAACATTTTTATTTTATATATTTGCATTCGATGTTTAAAGTGTTTTTCTCTCCATAGATTTGTTTAAAAAAAAAGTTGTAAAACGTAGCCTATGGCTTAAACTACTAGACACGGTCCTGCCCAAATAGACATAATTTTTCACAATCAAGTTTTTCGTGACTACTAATTAAAAGGTAACACTTTTTCCCCTCAAAGCTTTGGGGACGCGTAACATTCATGCACGACTGAAATGAGGAGTAGAACACTATGAACTCTCCACCAGTGGAGCCTGCAAAACACTTAACAGTTTTAACTGACCTGACTCACAGCTCCTGGACTTTGGACCACAGAGATTGAAAGCTATTTACATCTAAATTACGGAAGGTGCTCCTGGCCCTGCATGGTGCGTGCCCCCCTCGTGTGCTATAACACCTTCCATTCAGCCACTGACCATAATCTCTTTTGCAGCTCATCAGCATCTGTGAGAGTTGCTTGTCTTCATAAATTGTTTAACCACTGTCAGCCCCCCCCCCGCCCCCCCCACCCCCCCTCCCCCCCCCCCCCCCCGCCGCCGCCCCGAAATGCGTGCTAATTGGCACTGGAGTGGGAAGTGGACGGCATCCCCAATTACAAATGCAGACGGGCCTCGCGTTAACATGTGGGCTGCACGGCCCAGGGGAGGGGGGCCTCTTCCCCATTTCCTACACACGCCTGCGAAGCCCAGGGGAGAGGCAGCCCTTCTCTGGGCCTCACGGCGGCCGGTGGGGAAACACTTTTGCGAGGCCCCCTGTTGATGGGCTGAGCTCGGGGCCCTGTGCAGCCGCCCATGCTGCCCATGCCTAGCGCCGGCCCTGATTGCATATTGTCCATCTAGGTACCGCACATCACAAACGGAGTCCGATTAAATCATGTACCTATCCAGTGTAATTGAATTGTTTATTATCGGCCTCTGCAGAATGAAAGGCTGGATTGTTCAGGCTAGTAAAAGTCTTCCAGCTTGTTGCTTGCAGTTTGCACAGGTGTGCCACACACACCGCAGTCTCACAGTGGGTGATAGTGCCAGGTTTGCAGTTTTCACAGGTGTGCCTCACACACCGCAGTCTCACAGCCGGTAAAAGCACCAGGTTTACATTTTGCATAGGTGTGCCACACACACTGCAGTCTCACAGCCAGGGAAAGTTCCAGGTTTACAGTTTGCACAGGTGTGCCATACACACCGCAGTCTCACAGCCGATGAAAGCGCCAGGTTTTCAGTTTGCACAGGTGTGCCACACACACCACAGTCTCACAGCCAGTGAAAGCGCCAGGGTTGCAGTTTACCCAGGTGTGCCACACACACCGCAGTCTCATAGCCGGTGAAAGCGCCAGGTTTAGAGTTTGCATAGGTGTGCCACACACACCGCAGTCTCACAGTGGGTGATAGCGCCAGGCTTGCAGTTTGCACAGTTGTGCCGCACACACCGCAGTCTCATAGCCGGTAATGCCGCCAGGTTTGCAGTTTGCACAGTTGTGCCGCACACACCGCAGTCTCATAGCCGGTAATGCCGCCAGGTTTGCAGTTTGCACAGGTGTGCCCCACACACCGCAGTCTCACAGCCGGTGAAAGTGCTAGGTTGACCATTTGCATAGGTGTGCCAAACACACTGCAGTCTCACAGCCGGTGAAAGCGACAGGTTTACAGTTTGCATAGGTGTGCCACACACACCGCAGACTCACAGCCGGTGAAAGCGCCAGGTTTGCAGTTTGCCGCACACACCGCAGTCTCACAGCCGGTGATAGTGCCAGGTTTGCAGTTTACCCAGGTGTGCCCCCCACACCGCAGTCTCACAGCCAGTGAAAGCGCCAGGGTTGCAGTTTGCATAGGTGTGCCACACACACCGCAGTCTCACAGCCGGTGAAAGTGCCAGGTTTACAGTTTGCATAGGTGTGCCACACACACCGCAGTCTCACAGTGGGTGATAGCGCCAGGCTTGCAGTTTACCCAGGTGTGCCCCCCACACCGCAGTCTCACAGCCAGTGAAAGCGCCAGGGTTGCAGTTTACCCAGGTGTGCCCCCCACACCGCAGTCTCACAGCCAGTGAAAGCGCCAGGGTTGCAGTTTACCCAGGTGTGCCCCCCACACCGCAGTCTCACAGCCGGTGATAGTGCCAGGTTTGCAGTTTACCCAGGTGTGCCCCCCACACCGCAGTCTCACAGCCAGTGAAAGCGCCAGGGTTGCAGTTTGCATAGGTGTGCCACACACACCGCAGTCTCATAGCCGGTGAAAGCGCCAGGTTTAGAGTTTGCATAGGTGTGCCACACACACCGCTGTCTCGCAGCCGGTGAAAGCGCCAGGTTTACAGTTTGCACAGGTGTGCCATACACACCGCAGTCTCACAGTGGGTGATAGTGCCAGGTTTACAGTTTGCATAGGTGTGCCACACACACCACAGTCTCACAGCCGGTGAAAGCGCCAGGTTTACAGTTTGCATAGGTGTGCCACACACACCGCAGTCTCACAGCCGGTGAAAGTGCCAGGTTTACAGTTTGCCGCACACACCGCAGTCTCACAGCCGGTGATAGTGCCAGGTTTGCAGTTTACCCAGGTGTGCCCCCCACACCGCAGTCTCACAGCCAGTGAAAGCGCCAGGGTTGCAGTTTGCATAGGTGTGCCACACACACCGCAGTCTCATAGCCGGTGAAAGCGCCAGGTTTAGAGTTTGCATAGGTGTGCCACACACACCGCTGTCTCGCAGCCGGTGAAAGCGCCAGGTTTACAGTTTGCATAGGTGTGCCACACACACCGCAGTCTCACAGTGGGTGATAGCGCCAGGCTTGCAGTTTGCACAGTTGTGCCGCACACACCACAGTCTCATAGCCGGTAATGCCGCCAGGTTTGCAGTTTGCACAGGTGTGCCCCACACACCGCAGTCTCACAGCCGGTGAAAGTGCTAGGTTGACAGTTTGCATAGGTGTGCCACACACACTGCAGTCTCACAGCCGGTGAAAGCGACAGGTTTACAGTTTGCATAGGTGTGCCACACACACCGCAGACTCACAGCCGGTGAAAGCGCCAGGTTTGCAGTTTGCCAAGGTGCGCCCCACACACCGCAGTCCCACAGCCGGTGAAAGCACCAGGTTTGCAGTTTCCACAGGTGTGCCCCACAAACCGCAGTCCCACAGCCGGTGAAAGCACCAGGTTTGCAGTTTGCATAGGTGTGCCACACACACCGTAGTCTCACAGCTGGTGAAAGCGCCATGCTTGTAGTTTGCACAGGTGTGCCGCACACACCGCAGTCTCACAGCCGGTGAAAGCGCCAGGTTTAGAGTTTGCACAGGTGTGCCACACACACCGCAGTCTCACAGCCGGTGAAAGCGCCAGGGTTGCAGTTTGCATAGGTGTGCCACACACACCGCAGTCTCACAGTGGGTGATAGCGCCAGGCTTGCAGTTTGCACAGTTGTGCCGCGCACACCGCAGTCTCACATCGGTAAAAGCGCCAGGTTTGCAGTTAGCACAGGTGTGCCCCACACACCGCAGTCCCACAGCCGGTGAAAGCGCCAGGTTTGCAGTTTGCATAGGTGTGCCCCACACACCGCAGTCTCACAGCCGGTAATGCTGCCAGGTTTGCAGTTTCCACAGGTGTGCCCCACACACCGCAGTCTCAAAGCCGGTGGAAGCGCTAGGTTTACAGTTTGCATAGGTTTGCCACACACACCGCAGTCTCACAGCCGGTGAATGCGCCAGGTTTACAGTTTGCACAGGTGTGCCATACACACCGCAGTCTCACAGTGGGTGATAGTGCCAGGTTTACAGTTTGCATAGGTGTGCCACACACACCACAGTCTCACAGCCGGTGAAAGCGCCAGGTTTACAGTTTGCATAGGTGTGCCACACACACCGCAGTCTCACAGCCGGTGAAAGTGCCAGGTTTACAGTTTGCCGCACACACCGCAGTCTCAGAGCCGGTGATAGTGCCAGGTTTGCAGTTTACCCAGGTGTGCCCCCCACACCGCAGTCTCACAGCCAGTGAAAGCGCCAGGGTTGCAGTTTACCCAGGTGTGCCACACACACCGCAGTCTCATAGCCGGTGAAAGCGCCAGGTTTAGAGTTTGCATAGGTGTGCCACACACACCGCAGTCTCACAGTGGGTGATAGCGCCAGGCTTGCAGTTTGCACAGTTGTGCCGCACACACCGCAGTCTCATAGCCGGTAATGCCGCCAGGTTTGCAGTTTGCACAGGTGTGCCCCACACACCGCAGTCTCACAGCCGGTGAAAGTGCTAGGTTGACAGTTTGCATAGGTGTGCCACACACACTGCAGTCTCACAGCCGGTGAAAGCGACAGGTTTACAGTTTGCATAGGTGTGCCACACACACCGCAGTCTCACAGCCGGTGAAAGTGCCAGGTTTACAGTTTGCATAGGTGTGCCACACACACCGCAGTCTCACAGTGGGTGATAGCGCCAGGCTTGCAGTTTACCCAGGTGTGCCCCCCACACCGCAGTCTCACAGCCAGTGAAAGCGCCAGGGTTGCAGTTTACCCAGGTGTGCCCCCCACACCGCAGTCTCACAGCCAGTGAAAGCACCAGGGTTGCAGTTTACCCAGGTGTGCCCCCCACACCGCAGTCTCACAGCCGGTGATAGTGCCAGGTTTGCAGTTTACCCAGGTGTGCCCCCCACACCGCAGTCTCACAGCCAGTGAAAGCGCCAGGGTTGCAGTTTGCTTAGGTGTGCCACACACACCGCAGTCTCATAGCCGGTGAAAGCGCCAGGTTTAGAGTTTGCATAGGTGTGCCACACACACCGCTGTCTCGCAGCCGGTGAAAGCGCCAGGTTTACAGTTTGCATAGGTGTGCCACACACACCGCAGTCTCACAGCCGGTGAATGCGCCAGGTTTACAGTTTGCACAGGTGTGCCATACACACCGCAGTCTCACAGTGGGTGATAGTGCCAGGTTTACAGTTTGCATAGGTGTGCCACACACACCACAGTCTCACAGCCGGTGAAAGCGCCAGGTTTACAGTTTGCATAGGTGTGCCACACACACCGCAGTCTCACAGCCGGTGAAAGTGCCAGGTTTACAGTTTGCCGCACACACCGCAGTCTCACAGCCGGTGATAGTGCCAGGTTTGCAGTTTACCCAGGTGTGCCCCCCACACCGCAGTCTCACAGCCAGTGAAAGCGCCAGGGTTGCAGTTTGCATAGGTGTGCCACACACACCGCAGTCTCATAGCCGGTGAAAGCGCCAGGTTTAGAGTTTGCATAGGTGTGCCACACACACCGCTGTCTCGCAGCCGGTGAAAGCGCCAGGTTTACAGTTTGCATAGGTGTGCCACACACACCGCAGTCTCACAGTGGGTGATAGCGCCAGGCTTGCAGTTTGCACAGTTGTGCCGCACACACCGCAGTCTCATAGCCGGTAATGCCGCCAGGTTTGCAGTTTGCACAGGTGTGCCCCACACACCGCAGTCTCACAGCCGGTGAAAGTGCTAGGTTGACAGTTTGCATAGGTGTGCCACACACACTGCAGTCTCACAGCCGGTGAAAGCGACAGGTTTACAGTTTGCATAGGTGTGCCACACACACCGCAGACTCACAGCCGGTGAAAGCGCCAGGTTTGCAGTTTGCCCAGGTGCGCCCCACACACCGCAGTCCCACAGCCGGTGAAAGCACCAGGTTTGCAGTTTGCATAGGTGTGCCACACACACCGTAGTCTCACAGCTGGTGAAAGCGCCAGGCTTGTAGTTTGCACAGGTGTGCCGCACACACCGCAGTCTCACAGCCGGTGAAAGCGCCAGGTTTAGAGTTTGCACAGGTGTGCCACACACACCGCAGTCTCACAGCCGGTGAAAGCGCCAGGGTTGCAGTTTGCATAGATGTGCCACACACACCGCAGTCTCACAGTGGGTGATAGCGCCAGGCTTGCAGTTTGCACAGTTGTGCCGCGCACACCGCAGTCTCACATCGGTAAAAGCGCCAGGTTTGCAGTTAGCACAGGTGTGCCCCACACACCGCAGTCCCACAGCCGGTGAAAGCGCCAGGTTTGCAGTTTGCATAGGTGTGCCCCACACACCGCAGTCTCACAGCCGGTAATGCTGCCAGGTTTGCAGTTTCCACAGGTGTGCCCCACACACCGCAGTCTCAAAGCCGGTGGAAGCGCTAGGTTTACAGTTTGCATAGGTTTGCCACACACACCGCAGTCTCACAGCCGGTGAATGCACCAGGTTTACAGTTTGCACAGGTGTGCCATACACACCGCAGTCTCACAGTGGGTGATAGTGCCAGGTTTACAGTTTGCATAGGTGTGCCACACACACCACAGTCTTACAGCCGGTGAAAGCGCCAGGTTTACAGTTTGCATAGGTTTGCCACACACACCGCAGTCTCACAGCCGGTGAATGCGCCAGGTTTACAGTTTGCACAGGTGTGCCATACACACCGCAGTCTCACAGTGGGTGAAAGTGCCAGGTTTACAGTTTGCATAGGTGTGCCACACACACCACAGTCTCACAGCCGGTGAAAGTGCCAGGTTTACAGTTTGCCGCACACACCGCAGTCTCACAGCCGGTGATAGTGCCAGGTTTGCAGTTTACCCAGGTGTGCCCCCCACACCGCAGTCTCACAGCCAGTGAAAGCGCCAGGGTTGCAGTTTACCCAGGTGTGCCACACACACCGCAGTCTCATAGCCGGTGAAAGCGCCAGGTTTAGAGTTTGCATAGGTGTGCCACACACACCGCAGTCTCACAGTGGGTGATAGCGCCAGGCTTGCAGTTTGCACAGTTGTGCCGCACACACCGCAGTCTCATAGCCGGTATGCCGCCAGGTTTGCAGTTTGCACAGGTGTGCCCCACACACCGCAGTCTCACAGCCGGTGAAAGTGCTAGGTTGACAGTTTGCATAGGTGTGCCACACACACTGCAGTCTCACAGCCGGTGAAAGCGACAGGTTTACAGTTTGCATAGGTGTGCCACACACACCGCAGACTCACAGCCGGTGAAAGCGCCAGGTTTGCAGTTTGCCCAGGTGCGCCCCACACACCGCAGTCCCACAGCCGGTGAAAGCACCAGGTTTGCAGTTTGCATAGGTGTGCCACACACACCGTAGTCTCACAGCTGGTGAAAGCGCCAGGCTTGTAGTTTGCACAGGTGTGCCGCACACACCGCAGTCTCACAGCCGGTGAAAGCGCCAGGGTTGTAGTTTGCATAGGTGTGCCACACACACCGCAGTCTCACAGTGGGTGATAGCGCCAGGCTTGCAGTTTGCACAGTTGTGCCGCACACACCGCAGTCTCATAGCCGGTAATGCCGCCAGGTTTGCAGTTTGCACAGGTGTGCCCCACACACCGCAGTCTCACAGCCGGTGAAAGTGCTAGGTTGACAGTTTGCATAGGTGTGCCACACACACTGCAGTCTCACAGCCGGTGAAAGCGACAGGTTTACAGTTTGCATAGGTGTGCCACACACACCGCAGTCTCACAGCCGGTGAAAGTGCCAGGTTTACAGTTTGCATAGGTGTGCCACACACACCGCAGTCTCACAGTGGGTGATAGCGCCAGGCTTGCAGTTTACCCAGGTGTGCCCCCCACACCGCAGTCTCACAGCCAGTGAAAGCGCCAGGGTTGCAGTTTACCCAGGTGTGCCCCCCACACCGCAGTCTCACAGCCAGTGAAAGCACCAGGGTTGCAGTTTACCCAGGTGTGCCCCCCACACCGCAGTCTCACAGCCGGTGATAGTGCCAGGTTTGCAGTTTACCCAGGTGTGCCCCCCACACCGCAGTCTCACAGCCAGTGAAAGCGCCAGGGTTGCAGTTTGCTTAGGTGTGCCACACACACCGCAGTCTCATAGCCGGTGAAAGCGCCAGGTTTAGAGTTTGCATAGGTGTGCCACACACACCGCTGTCTCGCAGCCGGTGAAAGCGCCAGGTTTACAGTTTGCATAGGTGTGCCACACACACCGCAGTCTCACAGCCGGTGAATGCGCCAGGTTTACAGTTTGCACAGGTGTGCCATACACACCGCAGTCTCACAGTGGGTGATAGTGCCAGGTTTACAGTTTGCATAGGTGTGCCACACACACCACAGTCTCACAGCCGGTGAAAGCGCCAGGTTTACAGTTTGCATAGGTGTGCCACACACACCGCAGTCTCACAGCCGGTGAAAGTGCCAGGTTTGCAGTTTACCCAGGTGTGCCCCCCACACCGCAGTCTCACAGCCAGTGAAAGTGCCAGGTTTGCAGTTTACCCAGGTGTGCCCCCCACACCGTAGTCTCACAGCTGGTGAAAGCGCCAGGCTTGTAGTTTGCACAGGTGTGCCGCACACACCGCAGTCTCACAGCCGGTGAAAGCGCCAGGGTTGTAGTTTGCATAGGTGTGCCACACACACCGCAGTCTCACAGTGGGTGATAGCGCCAGGCTTGCAGTTTGCACAGTTGTGCCGCACACACCGCAGTCTCATAGCCGGTAATGCCGCCAGGTTTGCAGTTTGCACAGGTGTGCCCCACACACCGCAGTCTCAAAGCCGGTGGAAGCGCTAGGTTTACAGTTTGCATAGGTTTGCCACACACACCGCAGTCTCACAGCCGGTGAATGCGCCAGGTTTACAGTTTGCACAGGTGTGCCACACACACACCGCAGTCTCACAGTGGGTGATAGTGCCAGGTTTACAGTTTGCATAGGTGTGCCACACACACCACAGTCTCACAGCCGGTGAAAGCGCCAGGTTTACAGTTTGCATAGGTGTGCCACACACACCGCAGTCTCACAGCCGGTGAAAGTGCCAGGTTTACAGTTTGCCGCACACACCGCAGTCTCATAGCCGGTGAAAGCGCCAGGTTTAGAGTTTGCATAGGTGTGCCCCCCACACCGCAGTCTCACAGCCAGTGAAAGCGCCAGGGTTGCAGTTTGCATAGGTGTGCCACACACACCGCTGTCTCGCAGCCGGTGAAAGCACCAGGTTTACAGTTTGCATAGGTGTGCCACACACACCGCAGTCTCACAGTGGGTGATAGCGCCAGGCTTGCAGTTTGCTAAACTTTTTGGAAGGTGTTTTCATGCCGTGTTCATATTTATAAAGCACTTGACACTCTAACCAAGGAGGCACAGGGATCTCATGGGGAACAGGAGGCCCCATGGGTGACGCTCCAGGTCAGCCGAAGAGCCAGGTCTTGAGGCTCTTCCTGAAGGTGTGCAGAGTAGGGGAGCATCTGATGTGGACCGGTAGCTAGTCCAAGGCTTTAGCTGCGACGTAGGAGATGGGTCTGCAACCAGCTCTGGTTATTTTCTTTTTTATTCAAAAAGCTTTATTCGACAGCTTGTCATAAAAACATTAAACAACTTATCTTTACATCAATAAATACTAAGCTTAAAATGCAATCCGATATTAAAACTCACAGCTCGGCTCTGGTTATGCGGATGCACATTGTTTCAGCTAGGTCGAGCTCGGCGGAGCAGAGTTTTTTTTTTTAGGTACGTGGAAGAAGACTCTTTCGTTGAGGTATTTCAGCCTGGTGTTGTGGAGCGACTTATAGGCGTGGTAAGAAGCTTGAAGGTTACTCTCTTCACGGCGATGAGCCAGTGAAGGTCTCGCAGGTGTTGGGAGATGTGCTCATGTCGTGGGATACCGATGACGAGTTTGGCCGCTGTGTTCTGGATAGTCTGGAGTGTGCGTAGCAGGGATTTGTTGATTCCAGCTTTGAGGGCTTTTCCATAGTCCAGTCTGCTTGTTAGGAGTGCGTGGGTGACGGTCTTTCTGGCTTCGGGGGGATCGACTTGAAGGTCTTGTGGAGGGTGTTGAAGCAGGTGGAACCGACGGCCTTGATCTGGCGGGACATGGTGAGGGAGGTGTAGAGTATGATGCCAAGGATCTGGACGTGGTCCATGGTAGCGGGTGGGTTGCTGAGGCTGGTGAGCCACCAGGTGTTGTCACAAGCTGAGGTAGTGGGTCCAAGCACGAGGACTTCTGTCTTCTCGGAGTTGAGCTACAGACAGCTGCTGCTCATCCAAGCTGCAATATCTTTAATTTCCTCCTGGAAGCTGAGTCTGGTGGCCTCAGGACCTTCATGAGGGAGAGATGAGCTGGGTGTCGTCGGCTTAGGATACTATGCTGAGTCCATGCTATCTGACCATGGCGGCGAGGGGGGGCCATGTAGATATTAAAGAGCTTGAGACTGAGCGATGATCTTTGGGGGGTACTCAGCAGTTTATCTCTGTGGGTTCGGAGAGGAAGGGCGTGAGTCTGATCCTTTGGGTTCAGCCGGCGAGGAAGGAGCAGAGCCAATCGAGGGCGGTTCTCTGTATGCTAGAGTTTTGGCGTGTGGCTGTGAGAGTGCAGTGGGAGACTGTGTCAAAGGCTGCGGAGAGGTCTAGTAGGATGAGGGTCATGATGTGGCCTTAGTCGAGAAGCGTGCAGATGACGTCTTTGGCTGCGAGGAGGGCGGTCTCGGTGCTGTGGTTGCTGCAGAATCCAGATTGGGAAGAGTCGAGGATGACGTTCTCTTCGATGAAGTTTGTGAGCTGGGAATTGACGATCCTGTTGGTGACTTTGGCTGTGAAGGGAAGGAGAGTGATGGGTCGGTAGTTTTTCAGGTCCGTCGGGTTTGCAGAGGGTTTCTTGAGGAGGGGCTTGACTTCTGCTCGTTTCCAGTCACCAGGCAAAGTGCCGAATTTGAAGGTGGCGTTGATGGTGCGTCGTAGCTCGGGCGCTATGGCGGTGGGTGCTCTGTGGAAGATGTGAGAGGGGGGGAGCTCCTGAGTGAGATTTCTTAATTGTCATGGCGGTATCTTCGGTGGGTTGGCTGTGGGTGCTGAAGGAGAGGGTGGTTTCTGGTGTCTGTTCTCTGAGGTTGTCATAGAGGGCCTTGATATTCAGGTGGAAGTAGGCGCCAAGCTTGTTGCAGAGGTCCTGGGAGGGTGTGACATCCGTGGCTTCGCTGGGGGGAGGGATGGGGGAGAGTTGGTGAGTTGCTAGATGATGGTGAAGAGTTCCTTTGAGTTGCTGGAGTTGGTGAGGATTTTGTTCCGGATGAAGGTCCATTTGCTGGCTCTGAGTTGATCTATTATGTCATGGCGTTCTTGTAGGTGGTCTGGTCTTCAGTGGTTTTGCTGTTCCTCCATTGTTTTTAGAACCATCTGCAGGTGCATCTGGATTGTTGGAGGTCGGTGGTGAGCCAGGTGGCCTTCAGGAGGCGTTGTCTGTCGAGGTTGCAGAGAGATGTGAGCTTGTCTGCGCAGTTGGTGATCCACCGGCGTAGTTACTTGGCTGCAGAGTTGGCCTCAGTCGACGTGGGTTGGGGTGGGGGATCGTGCATGAGGGTGGAGTTGATGTGCTCCTCAGTGACCATGCTCCAGTTCTTTCGCAGTGGGTGTGGAGTGGGTATGTGAGTGGTGGCAGTGTTGAAAGAGAAGTGTACGCAGTTGTGGTCTGTCCAGAGGGTCTGCATGGTGTGCGTGGTGTGGCTGAAGTGGATGTTGGTCCCTCCTGTGAGGAAGGGGTCGAGGGTGTGTCCTGCCTTGTTGGTAGGGGTGGTGACTAGCTGCTTCCGTCTGATGTTGGCGAGGTTGTCGAGGAGGGCGGTGGAATTGGGGTTGCGGAGGTTGTCGAGGTGGAAGTTCAGGTCTCCGATGAGGATGTAGTCCATGAAGGCGATGGCGTGGGGTGTGATGAGTTTGGCGATGGTAGTGGCGAACAAGGCGCGAGGCCCGGGGGGGATGTGGGGGGGGGGTCTGTAGGCAAGGGTGCCATGAAACGTTGTTCTGGGGCAAATCTGTATCCGGAAGTGAACGTGTTCGGTGGTGGAAAGGGAGTTGCTCGTGTTGGAGGTGGAGAGTCTGTACACTGCCCTCCTGCACGTGCATTGATGGATACAGCCGCTCTTCTTCTGCACACAGCCTTCCTGCACACAGCCTCCTTCACGTTTATCGATGGATGCTACCACCTTCCGTACTCGCCCCCACCCCTCTTGCGGCCCTCTAAATCCTAGAGGCGCCCCACCCCGGCCCGCAGCGCTCAGCAACAGAGCATCGCCTAGAGATGGCTGTTTATATTATCATAGAAACTTATAGAAAAAAAGCTCTGGCTGTGATGTAAATATGAGCGGGAAGAGAATATTTATCGCCATTAAGTGACATGGAAACCATAGTGGGAAGAATGGGGGGGTGGGCGTGCATTAAGCAGGCTAATTACCCGCGCAGGCCGCTCGCCTCCCACACACTTAGCTCTTATTGTGGCGGCTTTGAAAGCAGCTCTCGGCTTCTCAAGCACTGGAGATGCCTTTTATTCCACTTCTTGTTTTTCTATTATTTCTGCGGAGCATAAAAAGCTTGTTAAAAAGGTTTGGTAAATAGGGGCGGGTGGGGGCAGCGGAGAGGGGGTGTTCCCCTGGATATCACTGTCTCAGCCGCAGCGTGAAGCTCCTGCCACCGATTCCTCTCTTTATTTGTTGTAAACCCATCTCTCTATTTTATTTCTCTAATTTGGGACTGGGAGGGACGGCTGTGTGACTCCTGGGAGTTTTATTCGGGTGTCATCAAGGAAGATGGCAAAATGGAAGTTTTTAAAACTTAAAATGTTCCTCGAAAGCGCCCTTTTCACCCTGTTTTTCTGCATTTATTTTATTTATTTATTTTTAGAGTTTTCTATAGCGCGAACTAGACCCAGGGTAGCGTATCGGAGCGCTTTACAAGGAAAGCAGAGTAAGTAAAGAACATTTTGCAAAACAGATCAGACAAAGTATCAAAATATTTCTAAAGAAGGTTAGGTAGGTAGCAGCAATGAGCATGTATCAGTAGGAACAAGTTTGAGTGCGCGTCAGTCATAGAGGCGAAGGAGTCATAACGGGGTTTGAGGAAACCAGTTCAGAGTCATAGACTGGTTCAGTGCCTTGCGGAATTAAGGGAGGAATTTGCTCATCAGGAATGATTTTGCTTCCCTTTTGAATAGTGGTGTAGATATTTTTCTGATGCTCGGAGGGAGCCAACAGTCTATAAATTGTGGCGGTTTTGAAAGCATGTATAAATGAATGTCTACAGGGACAGCGCCGAGCATTGATGCCATTTGAAGCTACAGGGTCCAACTAGGTATGATTAAGCACAATTATTGCAAGGGCAACGTTTGTAAAAAGAATACATTAATGGAATTGGACCACACATACAGAATAATGAATTGTATGTGTAGAAAGGAACATAAGACATAGGCAGTAATCATGAAAAAAGTACTCAAACTGACCACATCCTCCTATTCATAACAAGACTGTTATAGCGCGAATGAGGTAATCAAATAGAACTGCGAACGACTAAATACAGACGAGAGAAAAAGTATCAACAAACATTTTTTACACAATTGTGTCCATGGTAAAAACCTTTGTGGTGTGTTTGAGATCTAGTTCATTCAAGTGGTGTCTTTGCACCTAAAATGGTGAGGCGTTTCGACCCTGGGTGGCGTAAAGGGGTCATCAGCAGGACTGATACAGGTGTAGAGCATGGGGTAGGTCCCCAGTCACTTTTCTATAAGTAGGGCGTACTTTTCTTGCAGGGGACAAACAATCCAACCTATTCTCAGGGGTACGGTTTTGGCTACGTGAGGGGGTTAGTTGAGGGTGGCGGGACTAGGCCCTGTTGTCGACTGACGGTAGCGGTAATTGAACAGGTCTCAACAAGACTCCGGTAGCATCATGCACAGCAACGGACTGTGAATACTGCACCTTGCTTCTTTTTTCATTAAGCCAATGCCTGTGCCCGCCGTTGTTTGGTACTAGTGCGCAGCAGAAAGGTAGTACTTAGAAAGGAAAGGTGCACTTGGCATGTGTTCTCTTCAAAATAATAATTCAAACAATCTTTGTTAATTGTCATCTTTTATTTCCTTTTCCCTTCTTTCTTATTTGATCTTCATATGTAATCCATGCACATAAAAAACATCCAGGCAACTTGTTTCGTTCCAAATATTGAATTTCGTCAGGGCTCTTATATACCATATCTAGAGAAGGTATCATAAATGTACTACAGTAGTCAATATGTGACTAGATACATAAATATTCCTCCTTTTGAGATGGATCAGAAAAGCCCCATAAGTGTTTTAACACTGCTTTATCTGCAAGTACGGAAACAGGGATTATTTGCCCATCATGGTGACCTTCAGTTGTAAGGTGCTTTCCCTGAGCTAAACTCTGAACCTGGCCACCTTAAGGGCCTCTTCAATGATATATCGCACTTCAGCAAGGGACTGAAACAAATATTACCACATCACCTGTACCCTGATGGAACTCCACAGTCTCGCTTTACCTGCCCACACCATCCTCAAAACTAGCTGTAGCATCACTACTGGCACTCCCTACTTCTACAGCTGACCAGCTCAACATCTCCAGTGGCTTTCTGCACCCTGACAGCCAAGATCCCATCAAAGAGGGCAGAGAAGTGCCAGCAAAGTAAACAACAAAGCAGTATGGTGTCAAGATCCGGTACCTCATGCTCGTCTCCATCAGGACCGCCCCAGCGCTGCTTCAATTGAGGAAGAGCTGGAGATGCACCCCCTTAAAGAACACTACATCTTGGAGCACTCCCCACCCACAGGCCAGCTCCTCCTCCCACCACCTGTTGACTGTGTGCTTACCTTTGGCACTTCAGAGTACTCTCCTACCTACTGGTCCTGCAGGGGGGATGGACGAGAGATATATATATATCTCGTCCATCCTATATATATGGTGTGACCAAGGGCACTAGGTGCTCGAAACGCGTAACCAGCGAGGTTTTTATTAAAGATCTCCTTGACTGCAGCCACTGGGTCCGTGTCTTCGTTTCCACGACAGGAGTGTGGTTTATTGAAGATTACTTGGTTCATATATATATATATATATATATATATATAATATAATATATTCCCCCACCCCCTCCAGTCTTGGGGCGATCCTTTCCTAAAACAGGTGAGATTCTGCTGATTCGTGAGATGCCGAGGCAGCTTGTTCCAAAGCTCACATGTGGAGTAGACAAAACTCCCACCACCCAAGATGCTTTGTTGCATTTCTGAACTGTAAGTAACTGATTCGGATGCGGCTGAGCGCAGAGCTCTCCTTTGTGTGTACAAAATAAACTTTTTCCTCAAATATTCTGGGCCTGTCCCGTGAAGAGAATTCTATGCCGCATACAGAGTGCCTTAAAGGCAAGTCGTGTCTTAACAGAAGCCAGTGTGGCTTCTCCAAGGCCTGAGAGGCTGGTTGGTGTGGGTGGGTGGGTGGTGTGTGGAGTAGACGAGCTGCTGCATTCTGCAAACGCTGGACTTTATTTAGGAAACACTGCCCAATGCCCGGATACAGGGACTACCATAGTCCAGCCTCGACAGTCCCAATGCAATCACCACTTAATTCTGCAGATCATAAGGAATGAAAGGAAGATTTGTTCTCAATGTTCTGAAGAGAAAGAAGCAAGCAGAAGTGAATTTATTGATCTGATGTCCAAAGGTGAGATTTGCATCGAAAAGCTCTTTGTATCTCGGTTCACTCTACATCAAACGATAAAAAAATGAACTTTAACAACCCTTCGAAATGGCAGAAGTGGTATATAAAGGTGTGTATAAGAACACGTTTTTGTTATTGAATAGTGAGACATATGCACACCCAGCAATCCTCCCGGGAAACAGGTGGCTGAACTTAAGTGCCAACGAAGCTGAATTGCTTGTAGGATCTCCATTTTTGCAATTTTTCGTTCCATTCTATTCATATTTTTATTTGCTGTTTCCGGGTACTTGTTTTTTTCACCCCCCCCCCCCCCCCTTCATGGATCCGATTGTAATTCAGCATCTTGTAAAGAAGTGAAATCGGACTGTTGCCTCCACCTCCTCCTTATCACATCCTGGTGCCTGTAATCTGATCTGAATGGAAGGCACTTATCACATCGTCTGGTACAGCATTTAATCGAGGAAGTGCTTCCGCTCTCTAAGGTTCTCCACTGCTTCTTGGAGCTATGTCCGTGCCATATCTGTAGCAGTGCCACACACCGGCTCAGAGAGCTGCAGGTACTCGGTATCGCTGAGTGTCTGCTTTCTGCTGAGCAGTCCAGTATTCTAAAATTGAAAGTACTGTACAGCTGATGAGAAGAGCTAGTACCCCAAGGCTGACAGTACTGATGCGTACTGAAAATAAACGTCACTATGGATGGTCTGTACATTAAGAGCTCCGCACATGTAGCACTGTGATGGGTTCTTCTCAGGGGTAGTCTGGTGGGTTGGGGCCAGGTGTGGACACCTCCCTCCAGTCCTGAGGACACACACAACAGAGGAACTCTGGGTTCCAATGGCTGCAGGCCTTTACACCGTCCCCTTCTGTAGATGGAAAGAGTCAAGAGACCCTAACTTAGGCCTGACATTAAAGTGCATTTATTGCTCTGTCTTGTTTAATGTGACTGGTAAGAGTGTGCCCAAAGAGGGCACTACCAGAGAGTTGAACAGCAGTGAAGTATCGCATACGATGGGCAGGGATCACTGGCAGGTTATTGATACTATCCATAATGTATGCCTGAAGCGTGGCTTGCTGCCACCACACCCACAGAGCCCCTTCCAGGACTTAATCCACAGCCACTGCTATTGCTGTTGGCCTCCAGGTAGTGGTTGGTGCTACCAGGTGAGAAGCTGGTACCACAACCCTCAACCACCGGCACCAAGACTAGACTGTGGGGGTAAAGAGCTGGGCCCAGGCATCAGATTTATCTGACCAAACCCAAACAAAGCTGGTCCCAGGCACAAAAGTTCTCCGTATGAACAAGACACCCATCGGACCTATGAATTACGGGGTTAGATGAGGTACTCTAGTTACTACTATTATAAGACACCCGTGTAGGTAAAAGCTGGATGGGACAAGGACAGCTGAGCAATAAGAAGAATGCAGATGAGGGTGACAAAGCCAACCAGTGGTAAGCAATGGACAGGGCTATAAACCCCTGTTAGTTCCTGGTAAGCCCACACTACTTCTGTTGCAACAAAGCCGCTTCTACTGTCTGATCAACTCAACCAATTCACAAGAAAAGCAAATTGGTTCCATTGCGTGGTGTTGATGAAGGTTGAAGCCCAGCCTTGCATGTTGAAAGGGTGGCCCAGTTGATGGTGGTCGGATGTGGCATAACAGCCAGAACTATCGACTGGGGCACCAGGTTCGAGGCTCTGCGACAGCTCAACATCCTGTAATTCTGAGCAAATCACTTAATCTCATGCCCAAAAAATGTATGTATCCTTGTGTAATGTAACTAGTGCTCATGTAAGGTGTTCCTGTACCTTCATGTGGAGTTTACGCTACATAAAAATGCAAAAACTAAGTTGTGAGACCATTGGAGTCTG
Organism: Lissotriton vulgaris; assembly: GCF_964263255.1. Classification (NCBI taxonomy): domain Eukaryota; kingdom Metazoa; phylum Chordata; class Amphibia; order Caudata; family Salamandridae; genus Lissotriton; species Lissotriton vulgaris. The sequence goes on from NC_141698.1 coordinate 1,099,094,081, forward strand.
CAAGGGACCCCATGATAGCTCGGTTGCAACGCTGTGGGAGCCTGGTTGTGCTACCGTTGAAGAATGGTTGCAGTCTCTTTGGAGCACCTTTGAGACCCCATTTGAGCTTTGTTTCAACCCTGTAGGATCCTAGTGGCCACCCTATTGGAGCCATGCTGTGACGTCATTTGCAGATGCCATTGGTACCACAGGAGCATGGCTTGGACACTTGGAGTTTTGCTTCAACAGATTTGCAGCCCAGTTGCATGGCCATTGGAGCTGTGATGACATTGTATTGGAGCGTGGTTGGGAGATGATTGGAGCATGGCTGAGACACGAATAGAACACGGTTAGTCGCAGTCAAAATCCATATTATTGAATGGCTCTGTAAACTCAACATCCTTCTGCCTTATCTTAACAGTCTGCTGAGTGTCACCCTGTCACCCAACTGCAGTTTATCTGATCTGTCGTATGGGACTTAACTGCCCGCATACAAGCTTACTGTTTTTTTTCTAATTTGAAATGGTTTGATAATGTGAGCCTATGTGATGTGATTGGAACTATTTATAAATCAATTACCTTGAACGACCCTGAAGAAGTGTGTGAAATCAAAGCCCACCATCCGAAACATGTTGAGATTAAAGTGCTCAATGTGAAATATAAATATGAGGCTCCTCTCTGTGGCTACCTCCACCTTATTTGAGATACATTGCGAGTTGGCTCTTTATTTGTAGTTCTTTTCAACCCAGTTGTTAAGTACTGCTAATTAACTCTCTATGTTCAAGTCATGGAAGAGTTTGTGATTTGCTAAGAAATGAGTCTGAATCCAGTCTTAAGAGGATATGCGCTGTCCCTGTTGGGCCACTGTAGAGTAAATCTGTGTATTGGAATGTTTGCTTGAGCCTGCATGTGTCAGGGGAGGAGCTATGGCCATGAAGACGCACTCACTGTTCCTGATCTGTGTGGACGCGGATGGCTCCTGTTCCTACTAGCATGAACTAACTCCACTAATGACACCGAACTCCTATTAACTTACACCACCACTAGAACACTGAGGAAATGCTTCTGTTTCTTCAGAGCACAACCTTAACCCAGTATCCAACAAATGTACTGCTGGATTAACTACTAACTCTGGGTTAGCAAGTGGTGTGTTAGCTGCCATAATGTGCTTCAACACCATGTCGGAGGTAGTAAGTGCCTCATAAACGCAATTACAATAATGTGCTGCCCGTGGTATAGGACCCATAGAACTAAAAATCGAGCCAGTGGTTATTGTGCGCATGTGTATACACATTTAAAAAAAAAAAAAAAGTTACCTGTGGGATTTAAATCGCACAGAATACATTTTCTTTTGTGTTGCAGACTGAATAAGAAAGCAGTTTTATGCATGCCTTGCTTCTTCCTCCGGTAGCCTGCAGATTTGGCTTTTAGTAACTTGTAATTTAAGATCACAGTTATTAGGTGTATTTTCGCATTTTATACATCGTCCCCAGATGCTACAGTATTAATTTTTATCACTGAATATTTTATGAAATGTCAGCCTTCTGCTGTCGGTGCAGGCGGCATTGTTCGTGTTTACAAGGCGCAGCATAAACGGGAGGTGCCTGAGCCCAGCCTCTTCTTTGTCCTTCAGCACAAGAACCGAAGTGGTCCTCTGGTAAAAGCCTATGGTCATCTTGTAAAGCCCATGAAGTCCTAGCGGTGAGCGTTTCGCGTGGGCGTTGTGGCCACATTGGTGTTGGCGGTTGGCGTTGTGGCGGAGTTGGTGTTGGCGGTGGGCGTTGTGGTGGCGTTGAGCGTTGTGGCTGAGTTGGTGTTGGCGGTGGGCGTTGGTGGTGGCGGCGATGGCGGGAAGGTAATGTCCAGCTGGGGTGTTGCAGACACTTCCCATTGACGTTGTGCAGGGCCACAGATCACTGGGAGATCTCCAGTTTTTGTAGTGGCTTCTCCTTGTTATGAAGTGTTACTCTGCCGAAACAGAGTTAATACAGTCGTCATACAGTTCATCACCTTATGAGCAATTTGGTTACGTAATGTTGTAACATCCACAAACCTGTGAAGTTGACTGTCGCAGGTAATCTGGATCCCCTCACCTGTGTGCACCTCCGCTCCATGCGACACTCTAAGAGTGGGACCACGGACTTGGAACCCACCCATTTCCGCGGCGAATCTTCACAAAAAGACCAATATTTATACGAGGTGCCAGCCTTTGAAGTGGGGGACGTTTCTAGGGCCTTCTTCATCTGGATTCTTAAAACGTCACCCTTTCCCCTCTCTTTCATTCGGAATTGTTTGTCGATGACTCTTTTTGGGTCTTTTTTGCAGTTTGAAGTTTTGGTGTAATGATTGGACAGCGAGGTGCACATATATATAGGTGCAGAGTTGCATGGTTACCTAGTCCTCCCGGCCTCTACTGGAGTGAGTTCCTGATCCCCTAGAGGTGCCACTCCAGCTCCTGGACCCCTGGCTGGCATCAGCTGAGCTCCTCCTGTGGAATCCTGAATTTTGAACTCTGCATGCCAGATTTTGAGAAGGTAACTTTTTCAGCAGGACTAACCTGGTCCTTGTATCTGACCCGCCCGCCACAGCGGTCAGCCTGAACTTGTCACTTTGCTCTGATCTAACTTGACCAAAAACCCACAGTTAGCACTTTCTGCTTCTTGACACTTTTTTTACTCAAACCTTTAAAATTGCGTATCTGTGTGGCTCTCTTGTGTAGTGTTTCCACTTTATTACTGTTTGCGTGCTGCATAAATACTTAACACAGTGCCTCTAAGTTAAGCCTGGCTGCATTCATGCCAAGTTACCAAAGGGTTAAGCAAAGATTGATTCTGTGCCTTTTGAGGTTCACCCTGACAAGTATTGTGTTTGTTGCTTGAGAAGGGTTCCCCCCCCCTCGACTATTAACCCAATTTCCTACACATAGTTATTAGTGGTATAGCTAGTGTAGGTTGTCTAAATGGGTCCCCCTGCTAATGGTGCTAGATCCTAAGGCAGGGAAAATACATTTGAGAAAAAAACAACCCTATGCAAATATTAGGTCATATGCTATGTATAGACCTACATAAAGTAAGTTGATACTGCCATAGACTCAGTGTACTGTATGTTTAAGTTAAAAACTTCATTTCATTGATGCAAATTCATACTAAACCATTATTTGTGTCAGACATAAAAAATCTGAGACCTATAAGACAAATAAAACATACTGTACAGATCAAAACAACATAGACAAATATACAATGAGCAAACAAATGTACAACAATTCCTAAGCAGTGTTTCAAAGATCAATACAAAAACCAGACATTTATATAAAAGTTGGTTTCATATTGAAACATCGTGGCTCAATGGTGGAAGTTTCATATTTTTTATGCGCGTTTCAGCGCGCTAGGCGCCTTCTTCAGGACAGCCACAAAGATTCCCAAACTATACTATATATGGGACCAAAATGGATGTTTGGAGCCAAAGCAGGTAAGGTAAATAGATACCCTCCACTAGAAAACAGGTGGCTCACACTGTGCAAGTGTAGTACTTGGAAAGGTAGGAACTTGCTTCTTATAGATGTTCTGTTGAGTGTGAAAACGTAGAGATCACTGGTCGATAATTTGCTGGTACTTGAGCCCAAGTCACCAGAAAGGGAAGAATCCAGGATAGTATAGGGATCATATTCTATAATTCCGTAGCTTTCTGTATAAAAATTTCCAGATATCGATTCCCCTCCGGTTGCAAGAGTTGTGGTCGCCATACATACTGACAACCACACGGTGCACCTGAGAGATGGTGACATTTTTCCGGATCTGAAAACTATTTATACAGACTTGGTTATCTGGAAATTTTTATATAGAAAATTGCGGAATTATAGAATAGGATCCCAGGTCGCCAATCTCCTAAGGGGCTTGTGGAGCTGTTATGCCAACTTCAGCGCCCCTCATGTGTGCCAGCCTTGTCCTTGCGTGCCCCTGCCAGTTTAAAGTGGTCCTTCACAGGGCACAAGTCCTAAACAAGCATTTGCAATGCAATAGGTCTCGCATTAGGAAAGTTTGAGCTATTGGTATTGTAAATTACATTTTTTATTTATGTGCTGGTATTGAAAATAGCGAAATTAATAGCTTTGTCATTTACAATGCCAATAGTTTAAAATTTTGCAAATGTGAAACCTATAGCATTTGTAATGCAATATGTGTTGTATTTACGTGACTTAGATGTATTGATATTACAAATAACAATGGTTTTTACATTTTTTAATTAATACTTAAATAAAAGTTATTGTAATTTATAATGGCAATAGCACTATTATGCAAGGTGGACCTAGGGGAAATGGCGTGTGCATCACCCCCTGGAACTAGTATAATTTGTGAGAAACATGATGAGCGCCAGAGTAAAAGTGTGTACAAAAAAGCCGCTGGTAAACCAGCGCGAGCAAATCAATGGAGAAGTATGTATGAAGTACATATAGGTACAATAAACATCACGCAGTTTTGGCTCCCGTGCACATATGCTTGAAATTTAAAAATGCATAAATGAATTTAAAAAAAAAGTTTGAAGGGGAAATGAAAGACTTCCGTTCCCAGCGCTGTCAATTTGCCACTTTTCTTCTACACTAAATTCACGCATGGTAAAAAAATGACGGTGAAAGAACGAAGACGAGAAATTTCTCAAGTTAAAGCTGCTTCGATCAGCGAATTAAACCACCAGCTGAGAGCAATAAATTACCACAGCAGAAGCATAACTAGGAAGATTCATGGGCCGTTTTCAAAACTCTGCGCGGTGGACAAAGAACTGTGGAAGAGCCAGCCCAGATTACTACTATTTATTTCATAAAACACCTGCAGAAACGGCTGATTGTGCGCGCGCGCGCCACAGAACACAAGCAACAGCACTGACAACCCCCAGAGAAGGCCCACGCCAGAGAGATAGAAGGACCGGAGTCACACAGGCAAGCAGGTCGGATGACGTCTGCTAGCCGCGGAGATGGAAGAAAGACCGGGCTACCATGTTACATGGGGCCAGAGGGAACCGCACAGGCACATTCATTGCATCCAATGTCACGCGTTAAGTCTAAAGGGGCATACATAAACGAATATGCACTGGCAACACCAGGTGGTCAAGTCCTGGACAGCGTGCAATTTATTTGAATTACTTATGCAAAATAAATTGGCAGAAATATAAAAATAAGGGATTGATGGATAGGACAGGCACACAACAGTTAAAGTGTTTCACAGTAAAGCATTTCTTTGTAGGCGGATGAGCTCATATCAGAAAAAAAATGTCGTCACTCACAGTGCTGGACAGCCAATAAATAAAGTTGACTAACCTTAAATTGCCCTATGTTGGACGACCTCAGACAGAGTAACAGCGAAACCGAAAGCAGCTCTCAGGACTGGGCTGCGACTGAGGGCGGGGGCTGCCCGCGCATGCGCGCTCTTTGCTGGAGAGGGAGCCCCGGCGCTAAGGCAGCTGAAGTCCCGGGTCCCGTCCCGAGTGACCACCAGCGCTGTGGAGCTCCCACGCCGAGACACACCCAATGGCTGCCGAGGGAGAGAGGGACACGGACGAGGCAGAAAGAGCACGGTGAGTGGGAGGGGGGGGTTGTATCTGTGTGTGTGTGTGTGTGTGTGTGCGCGCCCGTGAGTGGTGGGGGTGCGTGCATGGCTGTGTGAGGGTGGGGGGGTGCATGTGCGTGTGAGGCTGTGTGTGCGTGCGCTTGTATGTGCCTGCGTCTGTGTGTGTGCCTGCCTGTGTGTGTGCCTGACTGCGTTTTTAGGTGAGAATCAGAGGCAGGGGATGTGCACGGCGACGTGCGCACCCTCGAGGAGGAATCTGAGACAGCGAAGCTCGTGCTTGAACGCTCTCTCACATTCCCCCAGACACGCCAGCAAAAGATGTCTTCGCAGACAAAAGCAGCTTCGCATGCTTTTTAGGTCTGCTCGATCTAAAAAAAGAAGTGGGGGGACTCTGACGTCACGACAGGAAGTGACGTCACGAAAGGTGGCTTGCACCATCAGACTCATTGTCTCCCCTCGGTCACCCCTTACATGCAATTGCATCAGAAAAACAAACATTTGCAATGCAATAGGTCTCGCATTTGTTGGAGTTGGAACTATTGGCATTGTAAATGACAATGCTTTTTATTTATGCTTTTTAAGTGGAGTGATAATTTAAAGAAAAAGTGCATACTATACCATACTATAAGCTTTTATAGCAACTGTACAGTAAAGCTATGGCTATGTTAACGCAATGGGAATTGCATGCTGCACTAGCACTAACGGACATCAGATGGTTCCAAATTGGGCCACCTTAAATAGGGTGAACATAACGTAAACGCAGCTCACCACACTGACATTGAAGACCTGAATCCCACATTATGAGAAAAGGTTCTTAGTTAAGAAATGTGTCCCAGTGGCCAAAGATGCATTAACAAAGGAAAGGAAACCAGTGTGGTATGTTTATCAAAAAACAGACTTTTCTATCAAACAGTGTGAACTGCATTCTGTTTCACTTTTCATATGGGCTGTTACAAAACTGTGACTCTCTGCATTCGCATCACTTCATTCATTCTATGTAAAAGTGTTCCAGGCTAAGAAGAGGTGGAGTGCATGTAGGATCCTTAGTCCCACCTTGGACCTCTATCAGTGGCCATAAGCAGTACATGCATTAGAGGTAACTCAAAATACATGCATCAGTGGCGGCCCTTTTACATCACATGCATCCGTAGTTCCTTTCATTGCATGCATCTGTGGCTCCTTAAGGTACATACATTACTGGCCCAGCAGTCATGAGGATCAATAATACTCCTACAAAATAAAATCAAAGTGACGAGACGTAGAATAAGACTGAACATCAACTCAAGTAAATCACATATAGTCCAGTGAGCCCAATATTATCAGAGATTAAATGACGAGTAAATACTCATTAGATGTATCATTTTCAACAACTGTTCTATCGGCCATGAACTATACTTACAGCAACACAATGTATCACAGGCCATCTTTGGTACAACAGCTTGCAGATCTTGGGTAACAAATACAAATCTGTCTTCAGATAATAAGTTTAAAGCCTGGTACCAACCTTTTTGATCTATCAACTCTTAACTTTGAAATATTTGTAAGTGTTTTACCTTTAATGATCCAAAAACTGTGCCAGATCTTGATGCTCTTAATTCACTGGGAATGTGAAGGGTTATGCTGTATGCACTGTAGCAGCGACATACCCAGGGATGGCTTTGAGGTGCTTTGTAAATGAATTTGTAACTGCCTCCCGTGCTTACAGGGAGGAGCGCAGAGGGTGAGTTCCCGACCCTACTCTCCAACTCCTTCCTCTGAAGACAAGATCCTGGAGTCGTGTTTAACATGAAGCAAAGTCTAGCGGTGAAGGCGAGTCTCATTGCATAGTTGCAGCTCCTACCGGGACGAGTGGAGGATACAACTCACTTAACATAGAACTTGCTCTGCTTTCCAAATTCCGTCCTTAGGTGTATAGGTACAAAGCAAAAAAAGAAGTGATATTGCTTTGTTGCTAGGAATGGGAACTAATCACTATCCGTGCCCAAAGTATACTCCACACTCTTCCTACAGCGCAGGCCATCCTGCGAACGGTCACTTTTGAAGTACTATTGCAAGCTTTTCCAGTGCAGTAAGAGGAGCTTTCTCCAAGTTTAGCAAATGCTCAATGCAGTGAACAATCGTAGGATTGTCCACAATCTACGGTGGGCCCTGGCGATGTCTGCCCAGGCTGGAGAAAGAGCTGACCCTGCAGTATTCCTCTGCATGACTGCCCCATAGTAGGGAGAGCACTGTGAGGGGTCAACATGGCCACAGTAGGGGGAGCATGGTGCGGGAAGATGGCTTGTCTGCTCATGGAGGGCGCAAAAATGGAGTTTGCCATCTGCAAAGCTACTGTCTGTGTGCGCAACTTCACCAGTGGGGGATGCGTTTGCGCAAAAACATGCAAGGCGCATCATACTTATTGCCTCATGATCTGGCCAACAAAAGCACTGCTTGCTTAGAAAGACACAGTGTGCTGCTGAGAGCTACTGAGAGTGGACATGGAAGCAGGCTGGGCAAAGATCAGCTTGATGTTTAATCTGTGAAGCCCCTGCCTTGTAGTGTTAACAGAACCGAGCTCTTGAGAGCTGTGCTGTGTGGCTCTGCTCTCACTATGACTGGACACACTTACCCCCGACCCCTCCTCCTACACAGACCAGGGCAGCAACACGAGTGAGGTCAGGGCGGACACTGTCACATATTTTACAGCAGCAGTACATGGGGACCTGGACTGGCAGGAAAATTAAAAACATCCCGCTGCCACAACCTGTGCTGAGTGCAGACTGGCATCATGATAGTGGTGGCAGCCTGTCCAGTGTCCATCGGCACTGCCCTGAGAGGCGTCCGGCTGTTGTCAGGCGCCGAAAATAAATCAGTGATCTGCAAGGAAGCCCCCGGCAGTCAGTGACACTTCAAGGGTGGGGTGTTGCAAGTGAAAATAGTTCTTTGTGAGCGGGCCGGTTTTATCGGAACATTTCTAAAAGTGTTTCTAAGCAGAAGGTAAAAACACAAAGATCAGGGAAAGAGAATACTGGGGGTGGCGGTCATGGGAGAGACTGGCAAGCCAGGAAGTGGGATGACCCGCAGGAACCCAAAAAAAAGCCATAACATGTCTGTGAGTGCTGCACTCGATCACCATCTTGGTGGTTGGCATAATTCTGCTAATACATGGCAGCTAGAATCTCACTACCATGGGCGGGGAGGTGCCAGTGGGAAAACAGCACCGGGAAGGGCCAGGCACCTCCGTCCGGATTCAATTAAAGGCTGTACTACCACTGCTGTCGGTTGGTACCACAGCCAGTGACATGGTATTGCCCTCGAGGCAGCCACGGCAGTAAGCCCCGGAGGTCACAGACCAGGTCTGAGCTGCAGGTCAGTTTCCAATTACTGAACAGTCCGCACATCCACAGTAAATGCTCATGTTCCCATTAACCACATGCGTGCGAGCGGAATTCCGCTCGCATGCTCAGATTTTCAAAATCCCATTATTCATGACGAGCTGGGCTCGGCATCAGCGTGCGAGGAGGCTACGCCATGACGAGCCCAGCTCGTCATCAGCCCCGAAGGGGTTAATACTATTCAGATAACATGACACTCTTTGTGAGCGGGCCAGTTTTATCGAACTGACCACTTTCAAAAGTGCTTTTAAGAAGAAGTTTAAACACATGAGTAACGGGGAGGGAGAGTACAGGGGGGAGTGAGTTGGTGGGAGGGATGGGCACGCCAGAAAGTGGAATGAGACGCAGGAACAAAAAAAAGACTTCTTAAACCCGCCCTGAATTATATCGGCCACGCCCCTATGAGAGACCCGCCAGTATTCTCCTCCCCCTCAAAGCTCTGGTGTTAATGCAAAGCCACTGACTGCAGTGGTTTTGGGCTGATTTACTGTCTCACCCTGAGAGCCTACTCCAAAGCAGGAATGTGCCTCTTCAGTTGAGCTGATTTTCTTTTCCCCTTGGGAGCTGCGAAGGCTGGCCTTGAATCACCGAGTTAAGTCAAGCACAGAGGGTGGAACAAAAAAATAACATGAACATGAACGTGAAATGTAAAACTAACACAACACTGGACATGAAGGAATTTTCCATAATTCAAAATGTATGGAGTTAAATTAGGAGAAAGGGGGAGTAAGAACGAAACTGAAAGGCAGAAGGAGGAAGCATTAAATATGCCAGAAGGAAGAACGACCGGCCAGTGAAATGATTGAAGAAAAGCCGAGTGGGCCTGCTGGAGGAAATCTGGCTGCAACAGCGTGCTGAGAGGAGGAGCGCGAGAGACCTATGGCAGCTGCTGTCCTTATAGCGTGAAGATAGGAGACATGCTGTGGAAATAAATCAGCGTGGATGCTGGTGCATTTTCTACTGTTTTAAAAAAATATTTAATAAACAAACAAAAAATTATAATGTGCCCAGAAAAGGGAGAGAGGAGGGATGAGAGGAGGGACGGGTGGGGGCGGGAGCTAAGGTAAGACGGACGGGTACTGCTCACGCACGGAGAAGATTAATGATATTTGTGCCCCGAAAAGGGAGAGAGAAGGGATTAGAGGAGGGACGGGGCGGGCGGGAGCAAAGGTAAGACGGACGAGTATTGCTCACACAAGGAGCACAATAATGATATTTATAAAGGGAATGAGCAGCAGCTTGTAAGCAAGAAACTGGTTTTATATAGCGCAAACTACACCTGAAAGTATGTTAGTGCTTTATATGAGCATCAGTTGCGTTATAGACGGACAAATGCATTTGAAACAAGATTCACTCTGCCACATCTGTTGGCCATTGGTAAACAAGCTCTGGCATTGCCTGGAGGGGGGCGGGGACTCACTCAGCTTCCTTTCAAGTCTGATGGGGAGGGGCGGCTTCCTTTGAAGTCTGATGCCGAGGCTCGGTGTGGGATGTGGCTGGCTATGTGCACGCGCCTGGCTCACATGAACTGTACCTAATCCGCAGTTTGGGGAGACTTTTCGAAAGCCTTACTATAAATCTCACCCACCCTCCCTACGGGATGGCATAGGCTCGACCTAAGCAGCGCGTGAGCAGCGTTCTGAATGGGCTCCAATCTCGCCCCAGAGAGGCCAAAGAGTGAAGGTGTGGCTCCATTTGCTCCAGTTATCGAGCTCCAGGTAAAATAAGTGGGGAGACGCCGTCCACCCGCGTGGTACCTCGACTCGATCCCTGGTCCTTCATTTTCATACTGTGGGTGATGTTTTTACTCCCCATTCGCCCCCTTCCTTGCCCTTCCTTCACCCTCTGCTCCCTGCTGACAACCACCATCTACACCCCCCCTGTGCCTGAGGCAGCAAAGCTATGAGTGATTAAGGCTAACTGGGGAGGTCAGAAGAGATTTGTCTTCGGGGGCCAGTCCCTGAGCAGCCAGGCACTGCCCAGTGAACACAAAAGGACCCCCTGCTGACTCACTGAATTCACCAGCATCAGCAAGGGTGCCAGATTTATTTTCGCCCAGGGCGCTATCGTAGCAAGGGCCGGCTCTGCTGGCTGTGGGGTCCCAGGAGCCCGAAATTAACATTTCAATCTTCCAGTGTCATGAAACTGATTACCAGTGAGTTGCATATATACGATTATATCCTCATCCACTTGAGATGTTTTGTGCGCACTACGCTGCCTTTTAGTTCACTAAAGGGCTTTGGACTGTTGGGTGGGTGTCTATTACCTATGACCTCTTCTCTTTTCTTAAGACCCTCTGGTACTTGTTGTAATTGTATATACGATTAACACCTGTTTATTACGGCGGAAGGAAGAGTCACTTGCTGATGCTTAGATGATTATTAGCATATTAATGTGCAGCGCCTAGAAGCTCGCCCATGCGTGCACAGTCTTGCTAACGTGCTTCTTCGGATCTTTCATTAGCAGTCAGCCGCACAGCGGCCTGCACGCTGCTTTCCAAGCCTCTCACTGGGTGATTGCTGTGATCCATAAAATACAGAAAAAAATCTACTTACAACGATGTAGTCACGTCAAGAGCATTTCTCGACAAAATTTGCCTCACGGTTAAATAGAATATATATTTTATTAAAGGTAATACCTCTTCTTTATGGGTAAGTGCTTAAAAAAGGCGCGATTCTGGGGTCACCGACCCCCCAATCTGTCGCGTTGATTTGCATTTTATAGCAGAAAATAGGTGTGAATAGCTCAATTAGTCTGGAAGGAATGCTACCTTCCTTCAAATAGAAACTTTAGATTAGCAGTGAAAAAAACCCTCAAATGCTCCATTTATTGGAGGTTTTGTCATTTGAAGATGATGGTGTAAACAGGAAGTGAAATTGAACTGTAGGCATATAAATTGTAAATTTGGCTAAGGATATTGACTTTCTTGTGCATTCCTAGGTCCCTGCGCCCAGCTCCCCACCCGGCCACCAAAGACCGAATTTGAGAGGAGTGGTTTTGTTTCTCCCCTGGAGAAGGTGAGGACGACTTTGCACCGTCAGGAGGTCAGCTCTGAGCTTGACCTCGCTGGCCCTGCTTCTAGCGCGGGGCACCCCTACCCAGGGGGTGCTGCAGCCCCGTGAGGGCTCTGGGGGGGGGGGGGGGGGGGGGGGGTTCCTGCCCCTCTTGCCTTCCTCTTCCCACACACATACTATGCACACCCCTGATTGGCAGTGGGCCAACGAGCCCTTCCCGTAGTCCAGGGTTTGCCGTAGTCCAGGGTTTGCCCGCGTATCCACCCTTGCTGAGGCTGGCAGCTGCCCCCTGTTTCCGGAGTCCTGTGGTCCCAGCCTGTGAGTGGAGCCATCGTCTCCCTGTGATGGGGAGTGATCCCTCGCTCCCTGGATCCGCTCCGCTGTCTGCGTTAGATCTTGTTGTACGTCGCTCACAGGCGGCCATTACAAAAGATCTCGTTGTACAGGATTCCATGGGGGACCAGTATGTGGATGGAGTGAGTATCAACCTCCTGGGATCTTTCCCCGGTCGGATTTTAAAAGATGGGGTCACGAGAGGTCCCGGCAGCAGTAGTTACTCAGTTTATTTATTTTAAATATTTATATAGCGCACATCTACCCGGAGGCATCAAGGCCCTTGAAGAATCGACACCTAGTGAACATTGACTGTCATCAACCCAGACCTTATGCGAGGTTACAGAGTAAAGAGCCATGTCTTTAGCCCCTTCCTGAATAATAGCAGATCAGATGCATTTCTTGTAGTGATGCTAAAAAAGCTTCAGTCAGTGGATAAGTCCCAGTACTGGCTCTGGGGGTAGGAGTGTATCAACTTCAAGAAACCCAGTTGAAAGAAAAAGCGGTGGAGTGACCACTCTCAAGGAACCAGCAGCTGGTAGGAGCTGGGGAAGGGGAAGAGGCAACCGGGGTGTTCGCTGTAGGGGCTGGATCGCCCGGTCCATATTACATTTTAAGGATATCCTCACAAGAGAATATTTATAATCCGTCTCAAAGTCACTGCTATAGTGTTTGTGGGTATCCCTGGCCGGACCCACCTTTAAAATCCCAGGGCTAAAGCTTGCTTTTTAGAGGTGAAAGCACAAGTTGAACCCTGCAAGTAGTACCTCATCAGACTATGGATTGGGCGTGAGTGTCATTGGGAGACAAAAGTAACAAATGATGGACGGAATGCTGAACAATGCAAACATCACCCCCAGTCACAATGATCTGGGTTTAATCCATCATACTTTTGCTCACTTTGCCACCCTAGTTCAGACATGGCCATATGCAAATCAGTCTTGACCCTGTTCCTCATGGGAACAGTCCAGCCCGAACTGGGGATACACCATACAGAATCCCTGTTAGACAGGAACAGACCCAAAGCTAGAGTCTGAGCGAAGCAGGACGACCAACGATGTGTAGTTATGTTATAAGGGACACGTGAGGCAGCGTCATGGCGGCCATGTTAGGTGTGGTGTCCAGTCTATATAGAGGACAGACTGGGCGCAGTGGAGATGCGGTTAGAATGCTGGTTATTGGCAATTAACTTAATGGCGGTTAATTATAAAAAACAATAGTAATTAATAAACAACCTATATACAATCATGATAATTACACAGGTGAGAACAAGGAGTCAACATAGGGTGTATTGGACTCTTGCTGGATGTATATCTCAGTGTATCTCGCTAGTTCATCAGTTCATGCATTATTGGCTCACGCGGTTCCCAACTTTTCACGGCTAATGTAGATCTCTCGTTTCGAGCCTTGCCGCGTTTTAAATCTAGGCACTTTTCACCTATTATCAATCACTAAGCGCCCCCTTAGCAGACCCGCTGTAGTCCAACCGCCCTCTCATTACAAATACAGGTTTTACACGCAGTTCTGCATGGTCACATCTGCGCCCTTGTTCCCAATAGGCTCACACACCTTGTCTCCCGCGCCTCACAACTCATTACAGTTTTAAGAGATCACCTTGGGGTTGGCATTTCAATTCTTGAACATTTTTTGAATGTCGATTATGAATATTTGCAATGCATGACCTGTAGGTACTCTCACTCACCATACTTTCATTAGTCAGTTTATGTAGCCAGTCTATTTAGTACTCTTTCGTCCATTTTTGGTTAGATCCAGTTTATTGTACTCCATTTTTGGTTAGATCCAATTTTCCGCCTTCAGCAAATCGTGTGGCCACCCACTATCTTGAACCACTGCTTGTGCTCATATTCGCCACTTCACGCTCTTAAGTTATTCCAACCACGTGCATGGTATGGTGGCCTGACATCAGGGCTGTTCATTGACTGCCCCGCAGTTTGTCCTATGTTTTACACTCCGTATGAGACGCTTCCTAATCTCCTTCCCTTCTCCTCATTTTCCACAGGCAATTTTCATGAATTCAGGCTTGTACCCTTAACTGTCCTGATGATGATCTAAAAAGATCGAAATGCTGTCGACTAATGTAAACAGTATGCACATTAATCCAATGTGATAAAATAAGTGCAATTACTGTTTTTTAAGCTTGTCAGAAATTATGCTCAATATTCCACAAGCTACCTTGTCTTGCCTGATATGTTTCTGTCTTAAATGTACTTGTCATTTGTTCGTGTAGGATGCAGGATTGTGTCCCATCATATTGATGTGTCATATTTGTGTTCTTTGACTTTTTTTGATTTATTAAATTGAATGTTCTGCTGGACACTTGCAATATAGTACTGATTATAGTCTATATTTATCCTATTTACTAACTGTTCTGTTTAAGGACCACTGTTCTAATACAAAACTGTAACTCAAAGTCCTTATCTGCCTTTTGGGTTCCCTTGTGTTTTGAAAATATGCAGATGACCTACCAACACAATTACTGACCATTAATCTCCTGCAAATGTGACAGTTCAGACCATTGCATTCTCCTAAAGCTATAAGATTTGCTTGAGTAGCAAGTATTAGTCATTTTAATATAAATGTAATTAACAAACACCTGTTGTGCTTATCTCTAAATTAGACAACGCCACCAAATGGCAGACTGTAATAAGTGCAGGTGCCGTGCATCGGAAACCACCTGCTCAAATTAAGCACTGGTACTAAAAAAGATGTTTAGAAATTTTTAGTGTGGGGATTTAAAAAGAAAACCTGTAGTCCTAAAACAAACAAAAACCAGCATGGTCCTTGTATAGCAGGCGGTTACGGGTAGCACCATGGTGCCCTACAGACAGAGCTGTACTTACCCTGTCGCTGTCATCTCCTTCAACCCCAAAATGCCCTCAGTAATTAACATCACCCCCAATGCAAACCAGGTCGGGCCAAATAGGACCACACCATCCTAATGGGGATCTACTGGATTCCTGCACCATGTTGAAGCCCAGCTGCATCATTTACAAAACCATCATGACCAGTCTCCCTGCCCCCTCCCCTGCCTATGTGACTGACAAGCTAGTCATCTCCTGTGGATGTAAGCATACGTGCAGCCAGGACACCATCAGACTGCAGGCTAAGAATTGTAAAAAAGCTACAGTGGAACAATACCAGTAGTTTGTCCCTGCTCCATGGGAGGGAAACAAATGAGCAGAAGGAGGGACTAAGAAGAATTATTACCCAATAGCAAGCAAGGCTTTTTCAAAGACAGTCCAATCAACTATTAAAAAGCCAATGGGCAGGCTGTAAGCCCACAGAGTGAATACAGCATGTCTCGAAGAGACAGCGCATGCGCTGTCTAGTTTCGACCTGAAAAAGAAAAACCAAGCGCTAAAGACACATCACTTTAAAGAACACTATTGCTATGGAGATGCAGTCCCCCTTCTGCTCCCAGTGCCAAAGTACGTCTTCAATCATATGTTCACTGTATCTGTGCCTTGGAAACCTGTACAGCGTTCCGCTGCATTTTTGCCTAGGTTTGTTCATTACAAATATCACATACATACAATGTGACATTCCATATGCTGCAATAAGTGGAGGGTGAGCTAAGGTAGTGTTTCGGAATGCATTTATGCTGGGTTCTGTAGTGCACTGTGATCAGAAGCACCTGAATGATTTACTACTACTGCCTTGGATTTGCCATGCTTGATGTATAACCCACAATCTCCTGCAGATTTTAACAAAATAAATGGAACTTCAACTGATCCAAACTTTGTACAAATCTGTACACTAGCCTGGCACTTTGAAAACGTGAGTTTGCCACCTTTCCGTTGTTGAGTGCTGTATTCCAGTGTTTGAAGAGGTGACAGTTTTGCGCAGATGGCGTAAACGTCCCCAACTGATTGATTTGTAGATGTGTGTTACATGAAACAAAATACTTAAATATTTAAATACCATAAATATAATTTGTCTTAATGTTCACTCAAACTCCTGTTTACATCGTAGGCCCCGTTCTCAAAGTAAGTCACTTCAGGAGGCTGCTCTGTTTAGAAGAATCCAAACATGTTGCATCTGTTAATAGTATGATGCATTAACAGCCAGCTTGTGAGATACGAGTAATGTATGCGATGTACCAAACTTTTCTGTGCGACTGTTTCTTGATAGAAATAGAGGCCTGTATAGTTATCGTAGTCATCTCGACAAGGTAGACAACTATATAATAGTGAGAACAGGGGATTAGAGCTACTGTGCCCGCACTGGTGACAAAGTCCCTCTAATGTACGTATGTGTAGGTGCAGGAGGTCTGGGACACAATCCCCTAGATCCCAATAATAGAAAACAAGAAACTTGTTTTACAAATCAAATTTCACAAGGTGACTCCGCACACTTCAACAGTAAGTAATCCAATATCAATAACATTATACATATAGTTGTATTAACCTTCCAATCATTCTCCCAAGAATTCCAAAGTCAGATTTCTTCAGTAAACAGATTCTTTATTCACAAACCAATAGCTTATTGGTTTTAAGGATCATTTGTGAATAAAGAACCTGTTTACTGAAGAAATCTGACTTTGGAATTCTTGGGAGAACGATTGGAAAGTTAATACAACTATATGTATGTTATTGATATTGGATTACTTACTGTTGAAGTGTGCGGAGTCACCTTGTGAAACTATACAATAGTAAAAGGACTCTGCAAAATAAGAGGGCATTTGTTTATATTTCTGGAACTGTGCTGCAGAAGGCAGTATTGTGGATTTACACAATCAATCAATCAGTACATTTGTAGAGCGCACGACTCACCCATGAGGGTCTCAAGGGGGTGGGGGGGTCGGGGGTGCTGCTCTGCTCGAACAGCCAGGTCTTGAGGAGTTTCCTAAAGGCCAGCAGGTCCTGGGTCTGTAGTAGGCGGATGGGGAGGGTGTTCCGGGTTTAAGCGGCAAGGTGGGAGGGCAATCTGCCGCTTGCGCTCCCTCGGCGGATGCAGGGGACGGTGGGGAGAGCGAGATCAGCAGAACGAAGCTGGTTGTTCGGGGTGTAGAAGGTGAGTTGTTCGTTGAGGTACGAAGGTCCCGTGTTGTGGAGAGCTTTGTGAGCATGGGTGAGGAGCTTGAAGGTGATCCTCTTGTTGACATGAAGCGAGTGAAGGTCTTTCAGGTGGGCTGAGATGTGGCTGTGGCAGGGGATGTCGAGGATGAGGCTTGCAGAGGCGTTCTGTATGTGTTGTAGTCGTTTCTGGAGTTTGGCTGATGTTCCTGCGTAGAGCGTTGCCGTAGTCCAGTCTGCTGCTGACGAGGGCCTGAGTGACTGTCCTTCTGGTACCGGTGGGGATGCATCTGTAGATCTTGCGGAGAGTGTTGGAGGAGGAGGCTGCGTCCACTTGCTCGGTCATTGACAATGCGGAGTCCACGATGACTCTCAGGTTGCGTGCGTGGTAAGTGGGCTTCGGTGCAACCCCCAGTGTGGCTGGCCACCATGAGTCGTCCCAGGCAGAGGTGGTGGATCCGATGACGAGGACCCCCGTCTTGTCCGAGTTCAGTTTCAGGCGGCTGATCGTCATCCATTCAGCGATGGCCTTCATTCCTTCGTGGAGGTTGGATTTAGCGGTGGTGGGGGCCTTGGTGAGGGAGAGGATCAGCTGGGTGTCGTCGGCGTATGACACGATGTTGTGGTCGTATGATCTGGCGATGTTGGCGAGCGGTGCAATGTAGATGTTGAAGAGTGTCGGGCTGAGGGGCGATCCTTGGGGTACGCCGCAGATGATCTTGGTGTCTTTAGAGCGGAAAGGGGGAGGCGGACACTTTGGGTTCTGCTGGTGAGGAAGGAGGTGGTCCAGTGCAGTGCTTTGTCGCGGTTCCCTGCGTTGTGAAGGCGTGTGCGGAGGGTGTGGTGGCAGACGGTGTCGAAGGCGGCCAAGAGGTCCAGGAGGATGAGTGCTGCAGTTTCTCTGCTGTCCATCATGGCCCTGATGTTGTTGGTTGCAGCGATGAGGGCAGTTTCGGTGCTGTGGTTGCTGCGAAATCTGAATTGGGACGGGTCCAGGATGTTGTTCATTTCGAGGAAGGAGGTCAGTTGCCTGTTGACTATCTTCTCGATGACTTTTGCCAGGGACAGGAGGAGGGAGATGGGCTAGAAGTTCTTGAGGACCTTTGGGTCAGCTTTGGGTTTCTTCAGTAGGGTGTTGATCTCGGTGTGCTTCCAGCTCTCCGGGAAGGTGGCGGTCTCAAAGGAGCTGTTGTTTATCTTGTGGAAATGGGGTGTGATGGTGGAACTTGCTTTGTTAAAGATGTGGTGCGGGCAAGGGTCGGACGATGAGCCGGAGTGGATGGTGTTCATAATGTTGATCGTCGTTTACGTGGGTCCAGGAGAGGAGGGGGTCGATGTTGATGGGGCTGGGGGCGGTGCGTCTGAGGTGACTGTGTCTGTCGGGGGCCTGGTTGCTGAAGCTGTTGTGGATGTCTGCGATCTTGCGGTGGAAGAAGGTGGCTAGGGAGTCGCAGAGGTCTTGTGAAGGCGGGATGTCTTTGGAGCTGGGGTTGGAGAGTTCCTTCACGATGTTGAAGAGCTCTTTGCTGTTGTGTGCGTTGTTGTCAATGCGCTCTTTGAAGGAGGTCCTTTTGGTGGTCTGGATGAGTTGGTGGTGTCTGCGGATGGCGTTCTTGTAGGCTGTGTTTTTCTGGTGTCTGTTCGTGGTGCCACTTCTTCTCGAGCCTGCGGCAGGCCTGCTTGAATGCCTGGAGGTCAGCGGTTAACCAGATGGCTTTTCTGTTGGTGCGTCTGTTTGAGGGTTTCTTAATCGGGGCGAGGGTGTTGACGCAGCTGTCGATCCATTGCCTGAAGTTGCGGGCTGCAGAGTCCGTGTCAGTGGTGTCCGTTGGTGGGTATCGGGCGAGGGTGGTAACTAGCTGGTCTTCTGTGACTTTCCTCCAGCTGCGGTGGGGGTTCCAATGTGTGCGATGGTGTATGGTGGGCTTCGTGAAGGTGAAGTGGAAGCAGGGGTGGTTGGTCCAGTGGAGTTCGGTTGTGTGGCTGATGGTGACTTGGTTGCTGGCTGAGAAGATGGGGTTGAGCGTGTGTCCGGCGAAGTGGGTGGGAGTCGTGACGAGCTGTTTGAGTCTGAGGTTGGCCAGGTTGTCGAGCATGGTGGTGGAGTTGCTGTTGTTGGTGTTCTCAAGGTGGAAGTTCAGGTCTTCAAGGAGGATGTAGTCCATGGACGCAAGGGCGTGCATGCTGATGAAGTCGGCAATGGAGTCACTGAACTGTGGCCTGGTGCCAGGTGGTCTGTAGATGAGTGGTCTGTAGATGAGGGTTCCTCTGAGGTAACCCTGTGCGTAGTAGCGCTACGTGTAGCTACGCAAACTGCGTAGTGTGGTAGGGAAAATGCTGTTCTCACTGATTGCACAGTGCCGGATACTTGTCCGCACTGTGCAATCATTGCAAACTGCATCTTGCACAGTGCAAGCGGTCGTTTTGTGCCGCTGGAGTAGATTTGTACTTGAGCGGCAGCTTTCTCAACGCGGACTGGTAGTTTCTCATTGCGAGCGGTCGCAAACATACGCAACCACTCGGCATGAGAAACCTGACCTCCCTGTGTTAAGATTCTCGCCGGGAGGTATATTTTCCATACTCTTGATCTGCAACTTGATGTTGCTGATCGCGAACGAGGAAAAAGTCTCGCCGGGATGGTGATTTTGCTCGCTTGCGGTCGCCAACTTGACGTTGAGGACTGCAAGCAAGCAAAAAATGCCCGCTACGAGTTTTTGCACAGTGCTACGTGCAATTCGCTTAGCGCGTAGTAGCACAAAGTGCGCATGCTCCGCAAGCCTAGCGTAGTCCTACGCCCAGGATTACTCTGAGGGTGGTGTTAGGGTCTGTGTGGATCTGGAAGTGCAGGTGTTTGGCGGTGATAAGCCTGTCGTCGGTGCTGGTCGGGATTCTGAAGGTGTTTCTGTGAACGATGGCGATTCCACCTCCTGGGCCGTTGGTGCGGTCCATGCGGGTGACCTTGTAGCCGTCTGGGATGGCTATGGCGATGTCGGGTGCCGAGGAGGGGTTCATCCAGGTCTCCTTCAGGAAGGTGACGTCTGGGGAGGTGGAGTCGAGTAGGTCCCAGAGTTCGATGGCATGTTTGCGGGTGTTGAGTAGAAGGCATCGGAGGCTGTTGCCTCCTGCTCCGGTGGGCGTGGTGGTGGTTTGGATGCTGGTGTAGCGGTAGTTCCGGCAGGAGAATGGTCCATGGGTTTGTTTCGGGGTGGCCTGGAAGCACGTATGTGATCGTCCGGCGTTGAGAGCATGGAGGGTGCTGGCGTCGTAGCGGCGTTGGGTATCGTGGCGTTCGTGGGGGCCAGTGGTTCTGGTGCTGGGCGTGGTCCAGGCACGGATGGGTGCAGACGGGCTTGCCTTAGGCGCTCCAGCGGCACGGCCGCAGAGCAGCTGCCAGAAGAACAGGAGGTGAGAGGGAGGAGCAGCTGGGAGGCGGGAGTGGGACGAATGGGGGAGCTGGGGGCGGGGCCGCAGGGACGCAGCAGCGGGAATGAGAGAGCCGAACGGGCGGAGAAATCAAGGGCACAACAATACAAGGAAATACAGGGAATAAAACAAACAGAATACAAGCACAATATTACAGAGTACAATCAAAATTCAGAGCGCAGAGTCTAACGGAGGGCAGAAAGGAAAAAGGGCAGATCGAGCACACAAATACCTACAAGCCTACCACTGGCCACCAGAGATCGAGCGCACAAATACCTACAGCCTATCACTGGCCACCGGGGACGAGGCGCAGGTGGTAGCCTGTGGGTGGAGGAGGGCCGCAGCGAGTAGGGAACTACGGGCGCAACAGGTGGTGCTGTTGCGGCGTGGGGAGCGAACTGCCTGGATCACAAACTGTTTCTGTTTGGGTTGTAGAAGAGGACAGTGGACTTCACCGCCAGACAAATCTATTAATTGATGGAGAAATTACAACTGTAAGATTTGCTGAATGAGGCTCGTTTTTTCGACAAGAAACCTTTGTCTTTTGTGTAGTTCAAATGAACAAATGGCCACATACTAATGCCGCATAATTTGCTGCACAAATGCAATTCATTTCAAAAAGTGCCTTACCTAAAACCGCAATTGTTTATTCCTTTTTGCTTTTTTTATCCCTGCGCTGCTGCACCCTTTGGTTTCCCCTCTGCATTAATTCCACTGTCGCTGCTCATGATCCAGGTTTGTGTTCACTGAAGTGCTCTTTAAGTAGCTTAAAACGTACATTTGCATATCCTTATTTTAACAAACTTCTGTCCAGATTAACAACTTTCTTTTTAAAAAAAAAAAGAAATAAAAAACACGCTTATTTTATAACCCATTAGTGTCTTTGATGGCAAGTAACGCCATTGAGGGATTATGTAAATTGATCATAAGAGGCCGAAGAAGCGTGGTTTGTGCTTGAATTGCGTCACTGCAGCGCCCCTCCCCTTGCGTCATTCTCAGTGTTATATAATGTGTTTTTTTAGCGCTTTAAGTGAGTGAAAAAGTTTGGAGGCTTTAAGAGGGCCGTTGCCAAATAAGTGTAACTCGGAATCTTTTCCACGAGGTGCGCCCTATGTAAATATGGGCGTGGCCTAAAACAGGTGCACTCGTACCCGGACTTCACAGCACGGCACCTGGCCAGTTTCTTCAAGATTTCTCTTATTGCATCCAGCGCAAGGGATGTACACCAAAAACAAGCCAGGCTTCTTGTTTTGCCAGGGCTTATTACCACTGTGAAATGAGTAAGAACAATGATTTAGTTGTGGATAGGATTGAAACTGTTTCATTTGTGAATATCTGAGACTGAATTAAACATTCCCAAGGATTGTGGCAGGGGCGTGGTCTTCGGAGTGTGTCTCTCTCGCTCCTCCTTTCACCCACCGCCCTCTGCAGTCTCTCCCTTGGACTCTGATGTCTCTTATTGTCCCCACGTCTGTCTGAAATCCTCCTTCTCGATGTCTCTCTCGTCATTTCTTACCTCTTCAGCGCCGCCTGCCCGCTCTCCCCTGTATGTACCGCATCCGTCTCCTCCTTTAAAAACGCCTCCTTTGATTTGGGTGACACTAAACATCTGTTATTCAGCGCCAAGATCCCTTCCGGGTGAACCGGCGCTTTACGGATGCACGTGAAGTCCTGCCCTGTTCACGCAAGCCTTGCATTGTGCGTCCCTGTGGTGCTGTCCGTTTGTCCACAGCCGTGTGCCTCCGTCACCGTTTCCCATAGAACAGTCACAACCGGCAAATATGTGCCCTTCATTTGGTGCGCTTTGAAGAGAGGCCAAGGATTGAATGTGCATGCCAAGGGCCCACTGCCGGGCACTGAGAACCCTGCCCTGGGCTCCGCTTCAGCGCTGTCAATCATGCCCGTCACTCATGAATAGCCATCCACAACTTGAACTCACGCAGGCGCCCAGAGGCGACTCCGTTCACAGTGGGCGCTGTACGAGAGACATGTGTTTCTTGAACTACAGCAAGACAACATCTGAAAGCAGCACATCCTGAAAGGTAATGTGAGAACGATAAAGCATGTCAAATTGAAACGGGCTGCTTTCGCCTTCAAGGATTTTACAGTCACTGCTGAGAATTCCATGCATGAACCGGGGCCCGGTTAAAAGACCAGTTTCAAAGTCCGTGTTTTATTTCTGCCGGTGTGTGACCTGTTTTTATCTTTTAAAGTCCGTGAATTCGCCTACTTGTGTAGCCGTGGCTGTGATTTACAGGTCTTTGTAGCATGTTCTGGAGGTGGGATCGGAAGTTCTCCGTTTGTAATGCATATACCTGCTCGTTCAGACCCCAGCGGGTGAGTTCTTGCACTTGAGGGAGGGCAGCGAGCGGCTCGGCTGTGCACACCTGCTCTGAGATGGTGTCCAGTGTGGCAGGAGAAATGGTATTCATTTCGTGCGTGTCAGTGCGTGCCTGCGCGTGGGTCTGTGTATTCACGTGCGTGCACGGTGCACACGGGGGGCACCGTGCAGGGCACGCGCGTTCTGTTCACTTTTTAGCCGTGTGTTCTTGGTCGCACCGAAGTTCCCACCTCCCCGCAGCGCTACTAAAAACTTGACATTGTCTTAATCTGATAACAAATGGCTCTCACTCCAGGTTCTTTTCAGGGGCTGGCAGCACATCTAAACCTGTGCTCTTTGAGGGATTTATGATGCTAAATCGTGCCTTGGCAATCTCGGCGCGTCCTCGAGAGAATACTTAAAGAGCGATTAATCACTGTTCCGCACTGAGTGTGCAGAAATGAATGGGGAAGCGGCGCTCCACACCTCCCAAGCAATTAATCCCCCCTGATTCTAGCCAGGTTTGTCTTGTAGATAAGTCAGGGTACAAAACGGCCCCTAATTTATCAATGTACGCCTGCCACGCAGCATAAAGGCCCCCGTTTGTGTCGGGCGCAGCACGGCGCGCCAGGGGCTGCGCCGCTCCGCAGCGTCCGCGGATCCTCCGCGGCCCCTCCGCGCACCGAGTACAGACGGAAGCCGCTTTATTGGACACATCTGCTGCAGTCACCGCGCATTTCCTCATCCACTCCCTGGCATTTTTAGTGATTCTGACATAAATCACGCTGCTAATCAGAAGTCTAAGTGACGGCAAGTCATCGGCTTGTTTTGAACAATGGCAAAAAACATATGGCTGCGGAGACGGGAGGTGGCGGCTCCGATATTTATGTGGCATTACAGCTTCTATTTAGAATTTCATATTAATTGCAATGGCTTGATGGGCGCGTGCAGCGCCCCGGGTTTACGGCCGAAGGATTTCTTTTATGCCTTCTCCTCGGCACGTGCTCGGCTCGTTTTTATGGCCCACCTGGCTCCGCGAAAAGCTATCGAAACCCTCTTTCTTTTATGGTTTTCATTTTAGAGACTGGGGGCTGCGAGAGTGGGCGCTTTTTCACTTCCGTCCGGCAACTTTTGACGCATGGGCGTGTTTGCCAAGGTGCGGCTTCCACCGTTCCCATGGGGGATGTGATGTGTGTGTGGTGGTGTGTGTTGGGGGGAGCGTGGATGTTACAGTTTAGATATGCAGATTTCCTGCACAGCTATTGGTGCATACTGAACCCAATCATCCATTCACAGGGAGATGCCTGGCACAGAGCACGTGCCACCACAGGAGAGATTGGTAGACACCAGCACCAACATGGCACAGCGATGACGTAATCATACAGAGTTTCAACTGCAGTTTTACCCCCGACACCATCAATCACAATATATTTTCAGTCACAGAAGTCCCTTTTATTGACTCTGTGGTTTCATGCTAGATACTTCTTTTTTTTCTTGTCAAAAGAACTTTTTAACATTTAAGTGTCCCTTCACCAAGTACATTAAAAACTCATCTATATTTCATGGTGAGCAACACAATAGTACATAACACATATATACATAACATAAATTTGCTAAACAGCGAAAAAACTTTGAGACATTAATACACAGAAATAACAATTATAGGTTTGATTTTCCCATACATCGTATTGTTATTTGATTCACTTCAAACATTACTGTGAGTTACTACACTTGTGTCCGGGGAATCGCCTGTGTGTATGTGTTGTCCCCAAGTCATTTAGTGTCCTACTTTTTTTTCGTGCAAGAACGAAAATCCACTCTTTTCTAGGCACATTTCTATATTTAAGGTCTTGATAGGGGCCAGAGACTATTTTGCAATTTAGCTCTGTGAGTCCAATCAATCCGGCTCTACTGGCTGAATCCAGTAGCGTCCCTTGGTGTCTTCTTTAGCTCTGGACCGCTAAATAATGCCAACGCGTTTCAACCTTATGGATGTGGGACCATCACTTTGTACAAAGGTCTTCATCAGGGCAGGATAGAATTATGGTAGGACATTGTTGAATCTGTGTGGAAGATAATGATATGCCTAGTTTTAGTATATGAACTTTAAATGTTAGAATAATGTGTAGCCTGGATCATTCACACCTTACATACCAATATCTGTTGCAGAACACTGTTGCTGTAGGTTTTCTACTTTTAAGTTGTTCAGTTGTGAACTTTCATGTGGCCGAACTGTTGGTAGTTCTCTTTGGTAAAGACATACCTATGGTGCTGGTGTGTATCACATCAATTCATCTGTTTTGTCTTCTATAGCGAGTCAGGGCAGGTTGGATACTCGTACAGTTGGTAAAAAACAATTTTTAATACTGTATTACCCCTTTAGCTAGTTAAAGGTGGTCAAATGTAAAAGTGGGGCACCTTTTTGTTAGAGAACGCTTGTGTGGGATATTTCATGTTCTGACCAGCGAGGCAAGGTGTTTTTTCATGCTCCATTAATAGACTTGTGCACTAGTAACCCTACTTAAATCTTAGTTCAAAGGGAAGAGCAATGTCCAGTGGTGCCCCATGAGTTTTAGCGCATGCTAGAATAAAGCGAGATGTCTGGTTCGGGTGCAGGAAACTGCATGTGCTTGTACAAAAGAGTGGCATGCAAGTATTAGCAATGCGCCTTGTTCACGTGTTGGGTGTTCCGGTTATGGTGACCTTTTGAGCAAAGCTCGTGTCAACGTCAGGAAATACTAACAGTTGATGTCCCGTAGTTTTTGTCGCCGCGCTGGACTCCAGCGTGGTTTACATCCGTTTTAAGTGCTAGAAATATCATGCAGGAATTCGAACATGCACCGTGTTCATCTGTTCTCTGTGCCGCGGATGGCGATGTCTAGAAGGAGCTCATGGAGCCCGTGTTGGATTACCGGTATCACCATGAGCAATAAAGTTCAAACCCTTCATAAAGTTAATACCTGTTTCATGCGGCGATTTCAATAACGGGGGGATTTTCTCCTTCCGAGTTATTTGTCTGTGTATCGCGTTGTATTTTACTCTCAATCTCGTAGAGTTTTGGCATCTGACGTCTTGAACAAACGCTTCGTTTCTATGCTAACGCTTCCTTGTTTCTTTGGCGTAATTCTATGGCTCACGCATGCGCATATGGCACCTAGAGTTGTTGTAGTTCTTAGGCTCAGATCTCTGTACTGGGGTGAATGTATGACATTGTTCTGCATTCTGTCCATCAATTGTTGTTTTGCATTCGTCACCCCGAGTGGGATGGGTATGCTCAGACGTGAGTCTCATGCTCTCCACACCACTGGAGTCAAGCTATCCTGGCTGAAGACGGCTGATAGCCAGAAACCGGTCCTAGGATGCTTGATTCCGGTCCAGGAAAGACATGGCTTGGCAGTTCGGGCTGGACTGTTCCCATGAGGCACAGGGTCAAGCTGATTTGCATATGGCCATGTCTGAACTAGGGTGGTGTGGAGTGCAAAAAAACGATGGATTTAGGCTCAGATCTCTGTACTGGGATGAATGTATGACCTTGTTCTGCATTCTGTCCATCAATTGTTGTTTTGTATTTGTCACCCCGAGTGGGATGGGTATGCTCAGACGTGAGTCCCATGCTCTCCGCACCACTGGAGTCAAGCTATCCTGGCTGAAGACGGCTGATAGCCAGAAACCGCTCCTAGGATGCTTGATTCCGGTCCAGGAAAGACATGGCTTGGCAGTTCGGGCTAGACTGTTCCCATGAGGCACAGGGTCAAGGCTGATTTGCATATGACCATGTCTGAACTGGGGTGGTGTGGAGTGCAAAACAACAATGGATTTAGGCCCAGATCTCTGTACTGGGGTTAATGTATGACATTGTTCTGCATTTTGTCCAACAACTGTGTGTTTTGCACTCTTTTGTACAACTGCATGCCTTTTCCTGCACCCAAACCAGACACACCTCGCTTTATTCTAGCATAGAGCTAAAACTCATGGGGCACCACTGGACATTGCTCTTCCCTTTGAACTACAATTTATTTAGGGTTACTAGTGCACAAGTCTATTAATGGAGCATGAAAAAACACCTTGCCTCGCTGGTCAGAACATGAAATATACCACATAAGCGTTCTCTAACAAAAAAGTGCCCAAGTTTTACATTTGACCACCTTTAACTAGCTAAAGGGTAATATAGTAATAACAATTGTTTTTTACCAGCTGTACAAGTATCCAAACTGCCCAGACTCTCTATAGAAGAAAAAACAGATGAATTGCTGCGATACACACCAGCAACATAGGTATGTCTTTACCAAAGAGAACTGCCAACAGTTCAGTCACATAAATGTTAACAACTAGACAACTTATTCTTCCCTTCAATTTAATTTGAAATAGGTAGAAAACCTACACCAACAGTGTTATGCAACAGATATCTGTACGTAAGGTGTGAATGATCTACGTTACATATTATTTTAACCTTTAAAGTTCATATACTAAAAATAGGCATATCATTATCCCCCACACAGATTCAACCATGTCTTACCATAATTCTATCTTGCCCTGATGAAGACCTTTGTGCAAAGTGATGGTCCCACATCCAGAGGTCGAAACGCGTTGGCATTATTTAGCGGTCCAGAGCTAAAGAAGACACCAACGGATGCTGTTTGATTCAGCCAGTAGTTTCTGATTGATCGACTCACAGAGCTAAATTGCAAAATAGGCTCTGGCCCCTATCAGGACCTTAAATATAGAAATGTGCCTAGAACAGAGTGGGTTTTCGTTTCGGCACGAAAAACAGTAGGACACTAAATGACTTGGGGACAACACACACACAGGCGATTCCCCAGACACGAGTGTAGTAACTCACAGTAATGTTTGAAGTGAATCAAATTACAATATGATGTATGGAAAAATCAAACATATAAGCGTTTTTTCTGTGTATTAATGTTTCAATAACATTTTTTCTTTGTTTAGTGTGTATTAATGTTTCAATAACGTTTTTTTGTTGTTTAGCAATTTTATGTTATGTATATATGTATTATGTACTATTGTGTTGCTCACCATGAAATATAGATGAGTTTTTATTGTACTTTATGAAGGGACACTTAAATGTTAAAAAGTTTTTTTGACAAAGAAGAAAAAGAAGTATCTAGCATGAAACCACAGAGTCAATAAAAGGAACATCTGTGACAGAAAATGTATTGTGATTGATGGTGTCGGGGGTAAAACTGCAGTTGAAACATTTGATATTGGATTCTGGCCTCTGACTGCCTCAACTGAATCATTCCCCTTAGTTTGATATCCAGTCGTCATACACAGTGTCCGTATCATGGACACCTTGGCGAGGCCCAGGCATCAGTGTGATAGCTGATGGGCATTGCAAATCCTTCTGTGATTTACAACCAGATTTTGGCAACCCCCATACCCGGAAGTGGATTTATCGCCCTTCTAAATGGACTCAAACCCCAGAGTTTTTATGCAGCTCAAACTCTTCTTGTAGAATCAAGAATGAAGGCATTTATACTGCTTCCTTTCCATACATCCACCAGTTTAAATGCCCAAATAAAGTCACATCTCTCAAAAGTGGTTAGTCCAGTGGTTTCTCAAATCTTTCCCGCACCATAAGGGCATTTCCTGAGTCTACTTTCCAGGCCTTTGGATCCAGTGACTGGATGTGTCCTAGCATTATGGGGGTCCCTCAGTCATGGGCAGCAGGCTGTCCGGAATGGGGGAGCCACATGGTAGATCCAGAAGCCTCTTTGTCTAGCAGGTGTACCTTGTGGATAAAGGGAGGATTCTCTCTTTCCAAATGATCACGTCTGCACAGCCCAGTCGCATAGCTGCACATTTGCTATGTCCCTTCCCTCCTCGTATACAAATGGGGTGCATTTGTCGAATGCTGTTTGCAGGTGTTTATCTCCCACACGAATAGTCCTGCTGTGGCATGAAAATTGTCAAACTAGTTTTGTGGGGTTTCAAATCAGATGTTTTGTTTGATGTAAGGGGAGTGTGATCATTTCCTGCACAACCACTCTGCCTCCTATATTTAGTGGTAGGCCCCGCCACCTCCTCGTCCTTCTGAGGTTTCACAGTCCGAGCGCCAGGTTGAGATCCCAGACATGCGTGGGATCCGTGGCAATGTGTGCGCCGCAGTCTTGTATGCTATCAGTTTGGATGGACACTTTAAATGATCATTCCATGAACTCGACGCCTGCACTTAGAATAATAATACATTTGTCCAGATTAACTTTAGAGTGAAGTCTTTCCCATTGTCATCAGCCGCGTCCACCAGCCTTGGCCCCGTCCAATGGGAGCTTGGCATGGACGCGCTTGTCCGCGTGGAGACAGGGCCTTGCTTCAAGTCCCATGATCTAATGGAATCCATGATCCGGAAATCATGTTGGATGCGATTCCTAGGAGTTCCATCACCAAGGTGAAGAGAAGCAGCGAGAGGGCGCAGCCGAGTCTCGTGTTCGTTGATCTCAAATGGAGTCCATACTACGCCATTCATTTTAACTTGATCTGGGACAGTTGTACAAAGGCCGTTTGTACGATAGGAAGCAAGGGCCAGAGGCCATTTGGTTAAGCGCCCAAAGAAGCAATTTCCAATTGAGTGTTGAACACCTTTCCAAAGTCAACTAACATCACAGAGCCGTGAGCACCGAACTGCACCGGCTGCCTATGGGGAAGAGAGTGTCCTTTAAAGTTATGTGCTTTTGTCACCACATTGTGAACTGGGAAGGACCTCATTATCTGCCCCTCTTGTCAAACCTTATGTACCTGTCAGAAGTCCTGGGTATGCAGGAGCCTCTTTAGCTGTGATCCCAATGGTTAAAAAGCATGCATGGGAGGTTGCTCCTGTAGTTTTTTAGCCGCTAAGATGTGGGACACGCTGCCTCTGGCTCTCAACCGGAACATTCTGAACTTGCCTTCCACAAGAATTTTAACTGCATCGCTGCTGCGGTGATTTTTGCGCTGTGCTGCAAATTACCATTTTGCTGTTGTCATGACGAGCTCAGCTCGTCATCAGCACACGACACCCGTGGGTGATGACGAGCTGAGCTCGTCATCAGCATCGAAAGGGTTAAAGCCTGGTTAGTTAGACAGCCTTAACTGACCATTGTTTTTTTCTGTGTGGGAC
This sequence comes from Lissotriton vulgaris, assembly GCF_964263255.1. Taxonomy (NCBI): domain Eukaryota; kingdom Metazoa; phylum Chordata; class Amphibia; order Caudata; family Salamandridae; genus Lissotriton; species Lissotriton vulgaris. The sequence goes on from NC_141698.1 coordinate 1,099,124,238, forward strand.
TGTTTGGAGCTTGTACTGGAGAATGAATCTTAGTACAGGGTTATTTAAGAAGATTGAACTGGAGGGTGCACACACATCAAACTGCTATTCTGGGTTCTGTAGGACTGGGATTGTAGCTTGTTGACATCGGGTAGCAGGCGCCTATGTCAATGGGTTTGTTATACAAATTAGGTAGGTGTGGGGATAAAAGCAAAATAAATAAGGGGATAAAAGCAAAATAAATAAGGGGAGCTGTTGGAGCCTGGCATTTTGCCCACCTACATTTCGTAGCGACCCTTTGCAATTTTCTCAGCTGTTACGGGACAATTTAATATTTCGCAATCCACATCATTCATGGTCCAGAGGGATGAATGGCTTCTTAATGGAGATACTCTCTCCTTGTCTTATAATGTGTGCTTTCAGTACAGTGTACTGTAGAAGGTCAGAATTGCCACTTCGACCTCTCTACATGTCCTGAAGTCTAACTTCGGTTGTAATCCTGATGCTTTTACTGAAGTGGCGACCCAATATAATTTTCCCTCCTGTCGTGTAGTTTCCACTAATCCATAGTACCTGCGCGTTTGTTGAACAACTAACTTTGGGTGAGGTGCCTAGACTGATTTCGGCACCCGTGCAGGGTATGCTGTCCTAGAGACCAGCTAACTCACAGTGCCACCGTAAGCCCCCTAACCTTACCAGGGAGCAAATGGTTTCTGTCAACCACTGAACATGACGACCCTGACCCCTAAGGGATCATGGAAACAGATCTGAACCTTTTGCTCAGTCACTCGTGCCCAGTTGTACTCGGAGGTATATACAGAACACACAGTGGGATGTTTTCAATATATTTCTTGAACCAACGTTCTTCTTCTATAGAATACATTTGCTGCAATAATCAGTAGACAGAAGTAGATGAAAGTGATTACAAGCACCAAAAGAGTAAATAGTAGGTATAGCCTGACCATGGTGCTTAAACAGAGTATATATGCAGACATTTAAACAAGGCAGTATTCAGGCGTACTCCTACTATGCAAACCCTACTTGTGTATCTAGAGTGTGTGTAGGTGTAGAGCCAAGAATCTCCCCAAGGGACAATCCAGCCCCATTACCTGGCGGAAGAGAATGAAGGACTCTGTCTTTGTCACAAACTGGACACCCCCTGACGAAGTTGTCCGACCTCTGCGTGGTGAAGTCTCAGCATGCAGGGACTCTCGGTGTCAGCTGAAGTGCCTCCTCTGCTAATCTATCAGGATGCTCATTATTTATGTTGAGTTGTCTATGCTGCACTGCCCATTCCTCATTATACCCGGCTTGCCAGTATTGGGAAATGATTGGATACCACTGGGAAGGACACAAAAGCATCTTACATATGTTAGTTCAGTGACTGGGAAATAAAAATAGTCAATTCTTGAAAGTGATTTATGTGGCCAGGATAAATTTTTCCGTCCTTTTGCCACTGGGACTCCTCATGCACCACAAATTGCTAAGCCCACATCCTTATCCGTGATTGTATTGAAATCCAATCCTGTAACTGCCGTCCGCAGTGGGAACCAGCCCTTTAGGCCTTAGAGTTCTCCAATGACTTTCCTAGTTTATTGACCTGAAATGAAATCATTTCAGTCATGTATTTCAACCCTGACCTCTGTGACTGTTCATGGAAAGGACCTATACAGTAGTATTGGCAGCCCTGTGAATACTTTTTTGAACCTTAGGTGATATAACAAGTTCGGCCTACGAAGTCCCCTTTTGTTCCAAAAGCTAGGTTTCTTACAGAAGCAGGGCATCCGGTGAGTATTGTTTTGGAAATTGGAGGACTGTCCCCCTGTTAGTCAGGTTATTATAACCTGTGATGCACCAAGTCATTATCTGACATATTGGGACCTATTCACAAACTGCACTTTGCAGTATGTTTAATTATATGACAGCAGCTCTATCGACGTACAACAAAATGCTATTCACAAACCTACATTGAGGTTCCAACCCTCCTATCTTTTTCTGTGCAGAGATCTCCTCCCAGACTGTGGAGTCTACTCATATGTACATATATCTTTTAGTAGTAAATATGGTAGAGAAAGGGGAGTGGTTGGAAAAATGGGAATACTTACTAAAAAATGTGAGTGCTTAAGATCGGAGTGAGTATGGTTTTAGAGAGGGACATGCACCCTCCCCAAAAGAGAAAGCCATTCCTATTCACAAATGGCTCTTCTAAAGTTACTACAGTTACAATGGGCCCACAGCAGTGTGAATGTACTCAAGCTCAAAGATGGAGCAAGTCCAGAACCACATACGGTCAACCACTGATAACACCGCACCCTTCCATAGAACATAATGGAAAAAAACATAGAACATACTCTCAAACTAGTTAAAATAGAAATACATTTAATTTCATGTTAATGATCTAAATTACATTTTAATTCAAATTTTACATCGTTTAATAACTTTCTTAAATTTTAAAATTGATGTAATACTGATTCTTTTTTTATGTAATTAAATTGCTTTAATTCTATACTTCACGTTCAATAATTTTCAGTAGATAATAAAACATAATACAATTTGTTTATAATTTAAACTTCAGAAAAATAATTTTAATTCAACATAGTCAAAGTAACTACATTTAAAATTGAAATTACATTATTTGCTGTATCGTTTTTATATTTTTGTAATATTGAAGTAAATACGTAATATTTGTTTTCATATTTAGCCCTCCCAGATGGCGTAGACCTCTGCCTATGTGTGGAAAGTTTTTAGTAGTATTCTTAAACTATTAACTGTTTTTAACATAATTATGAAATATATTTATATATATTAAAATAAATAACATTATATTTAAAGATTTATTAAACATAATCCCACCTAAAATAAAATGTTTACATTTACTTATGTATTAAAAATTACAAAAAATGTGTAAAATTAATTGAAATTCATGTAATTTTTAAAATAAATGAGTTACTGATGGTGTTCAAGGTGGAAAACCAACACAACGTGTCTCCGCTGGGCCTGCTGCTGGAGAACAAGAGAAAGGCCAGAAAGTGGGTGCAATAGGAGGAATGGATGCCGCTGCAACTGTATGAGGCAGCTAACACAGAAGAAGGCTTTGTCTTGCCAGTGAGGGTGGCCAAATCCAAATTAGCGTTTGGAGGTGCCAGAGCTGTGGTCTCTTGACCCAGTGACTGACCGGTGCGGTCGGAGACGGAGACCTCCGGGCAGTGTTTTGGCTTCCCCTCTGATCTGTAAATGTAAATGTATAGGCATTTATATAGCGCACTACTTACCCGGAGGGTCCCAAGGCGCTTCGACCGCTGCGAAACCCTTCCTGGCTTCCCTGAGAGATGGTCCCTTAATGGGTATCTCCAGGGTGAGACCAGGCATCCCCGGCGGTCTGGTGGGGCCGTTAGTGAAGATGAGGCAAGCTAATGCCCAGAGTTGCCGAGTGTGATCGCTGATCAGAGTGGGCACCGAGGCGAGAGAATTATCGAGTCCGCTGACCCTGGTCCAGAAACCTGCCGCGCCGGGAATCGAACCCTGGTCCCGGGCCGTCCTCTGCTCTCGGGTCTGCCGCCTCTAACCGGTGAGCCACACTACTTCACTGGATCTGGAGCCGTCTAGGGGCTGCGCCTGGCTGGATGACCCCTGTTATGTGCTCGGGCCACGCAGAGACTATAGATGATGGCCTTTTTTGTGCAATCTGACCGAAGACGACCGGCGACCAAGGGAGGCATTCCTTCTCTCCTTTTCATCAATGCACCTGGGCAGGGGACAGCAGCCTTGCTCCCCCTAGAAGCTGCCCTTATTAGAGGGACCTACTATAACGGCCTGGCCTGAGAAGCTGATCCCCCCCCCCCCTCTAATGTCACTTTTTGTTAGGACAGTTGCCACTGGGCATTGGAGTGCTTTGTGACTACCCAGAAGATATGCGAGTTGAGTGTGTGTGCTGTCGCTTGGCATGAGATTCCTACACAAGGCTGAAGTCATTGAAGGTGGTTACCCGTATCCACGCATAAAATTCCCTGCCAATCTCGAGCTGCAGACGCTTTCTGCTTTTGTACACCAGCAAGGGTACTAGGGAGGTTTGATAGAGCAACACCATACTACACATGATCCATCAGTCCCCCATATGCCTTTTAATCATGGCTTCTTACTTGGGCAAACAAGCTAAGACCCCCTCCATACGAGAAATACATAGACCGATGTGAGGTCTGAAGGACACACTGGAGGGTGGGAATTCCTCTGATGCACCCCAGCCACAATGGACCATGATGCAGCTGGGGATCTGACAACAAGAGGCTATATCCAACTCCTGATGTCCAAGTAAGAACTCTCATCCCTGTGACTGACCTGGGTAGATGAACTACAACTACACTCCCTCAATGTCCAGGGCGTAAATACTCCAGAGTCTGCACACAAGCATGGTTCTGTGGGTTCTGGAGTAAAGGAGGCTCCCCCTCATGACAGACGAGCCACAGCACGTCCCTTGGGCCTTGATATTCATGAGCAGCAGCAGGAGACTGATGACTCTTGAGTCCCTGGCTGGCACATCCTGTTTTCGGGAGATTGTGATGGGCAATACCGCCTCTCAGAGTTACTATTGCTCAGTTCGGCTCTGTACTTCTGCCAGACTGTTGGGGCGTAGCTTCGGGGGGTGGGGGGGAGGGGGGGGGAGGGGTTTGAGGTGTTACACCCCCTAATAAATGTATTTCCTGGTAAATAGTTGGATACAGGTGCATTTGGTCAGGTATAGAGAGGGGTTTCCCGGATTGTCCTGAAATGTTTACATACAAAGGGACAAACGCACACACACACTCTGTTTTGAAAGTCTTAATTTATTTATTTATAAAATTTCTAAAGCGCGCAAATACCTTCCGGTGTCTCGGCGCTAGAGTAATACCTTGGCTGCTTGGGATACTCTCCTCCTGTGCTGAAGGTCAATGGAAACGGGTGTGGCTGTGACGAGCTCAGCTTGTCATGAGTGCAGCTCAACTGTGCCTCATGACAAGCTGAGCTCGTCATGAGCATGGATGGGGTTAAAACATTAAGTTACTTCTTACTGGCCAAGCTACGCCCCTCCTGAAAGATGCAAGCCATTGGCCTTCCCACTGGCAGGTGGGTCTCTTTCCTTGGCGGTCGTCAATGGCAACAATACTCTCCAGTCTTGTCCCAGAATAGGCTCTAGTCTTTATAGGAGCCTGCAGCCAGCAAGGTTCCATCCCTGAATCAGACCTCAGATTCACTCCACCTTTCCTCCAGATGATGGGCATTTGTTGAACCCTGTACTGGGAGGGGGGGGTCTGTACTTGGGTCAGTTCTGACCAATGGGATTGTCTGCAGTCTTTGATTCTTGGGGTGGGGGTCTCCTCCAATCTCAGAGGGCTATGACACTTTGCGGTCATTGCATGCGGGTGCCCCAGACCACTGCAGCTCTCCGGGGCCATTCTGAGCGGGGCGAGGCAAAATACGCAGCAAGGGACCGATTCTTCATGCAAGGAGATGGAGGCAGGAAGACCAGGAGGGACTGCTCTGAAGAGTCACTTCAGTAACCTCAAAGGACAATAAAGGGGCTAGCAAAACGTCTTCGGACTCTTGTAAAATTCCACTTATTTGCTGTGCTCTCTATGATCTTTCTTTAGCTTTTAACTCTACACTGCCGAGGTAACTTGACTTCTCATTCCAAACCAGGGGCCTTTCCACAAGATCTTTTTATTTTCCCTCTGGACGCCCAGATAGCAAGGCAGGCGTGCAACCCTGGGCTTCCTACATTTTAAGCTTGGCATCTTCACCATATGAATTCTAGAGCCTTCCTCCACTTCTCCCCAAAAACAAATTATCCTGTTCACTTTTTTGTTTGCTGTAGATTTTCGCCTTGGAGCTAATGACGCTGTTTGGGCTCCGAATTCTGTGGTTGGAAACGTTTAAAATGGATTAACGTTACAACAGAGATGTTTTCCAGTTGGATATTGCAACCAACACCGGCCTACCCAGAGCCAGAATTAGTGGTGGGCTATTACTATATGCGACGCATCTCTACCTTACGGAGATTTGGTAGAGAACAGTTTCAGCTAGTTTTAGACCAGGCTTCTCCAGCAAGTAGCTCATGAGCTATTGGTAGCTCTCTGGGTACCTGTAAGTAGCTCTCGGGTATCTGTAAGTAGCTCTTTTATGTGCAGTAAAGTCTAATAATTAAATAAAATTGTGTGTATTTCCAGAACTCATAAACTGATGACTGATACAAATTGGCTAAATTTGCTGAATATGTTTGAAGTTGATATTTGACTGATAAATCATGTCGAGTTAGGTAGACTTATTACTAACGTCATTACCTTTGTGCGAAAGGAATTGCAGCTATGGCTTTTAGGTACTGTCCTTGCAAAGGCATTTCAACTGACAAAGCCTTTTCTGCGTTGGTGCTGAGATCCCCGCCTGATGCACTAATGTGATTCCTTCTAGTACATGTGCACGTAATCTTGTCTAATGTGGTCACTATTACAATATTAATAATTGTAGTAACTCTGGATAGTTTTCATTGAACATAGATAGTTACAATAGAAAAGGCTGGGGACTCCGGTTGTAGTCCATAAAGATACCTCGCCCAGACTTGATTGGTCTTCTGCATTTGCTCTCGGTATTCAGTTTCTTCTCCATTAACGGGCTTCTTTGTGGATGTCCCAACTCTTTTAGCCACGGCATATGATGAATGAATGAATAAATCGATGTCTGTCGTCCCTTGATGGCTTAACTTTCTCCATGAGATGGTCTACAGTGGCTGAAGAGAAAGCTGTACCTATGGAAAGCAAAGAATTGGAGGAACGGTCAGAATGGAAAATGAGTTACCCTGTTTCAGTGGTTAGCCTGGAAGAGGTTGGAGCAGTAGATATCTCGAGGGTGACCTATCCCATTCTTACCAAGTTCCTCATTTCTTTGTGGTGGTTCTACTGTGCAGGGGCATCAGCCATTTGGGTATCAAAGCTTTTTGTTCTGACATATCTTGAGACCCTGGGGATAATGTGGTGTCCTACAATTTGTTACAACTAAAACAAATGCATCACTTTGCCATGGCTTCGTCTTTCTCAATCATTTAACCCAAAAGGAGCCTTTTGAATTTTCTGCAGCAGATAGGTTGAGTTTTTTTTCAGGGAGGCCTAGCACCTGAGCCAACCACTGAAGCTCGCTCTGATGAAATGGTACCCCAGATCTTTCTAAATCTGGAAATGATGAAGAAATAGATTTATGCTGACATGTTGGTTTCAAACAGAGTTTCTAATGACAACTAATTTGGTGTGCAGAGGCAGAAACAGTTCTGGTTTTGATAAACGAGATGGCTTCGACGTTCAGCTGCTGTCTGCTGTCTTGCATACCGCGTTCTGAGTTGTAAAACTTGCTGCAAGGGGTGAAGCTGAACAGAGATCGTAAACTTCAATTAAACACGAATATCACCTATGTAGGATTGAAACCTGCTTGTGGTAAAGATAAAGGCATCATAAACCTTAAAAGTGCTAGGAGATGTTGAGGAAGGCTACTTAGGTGGTGGTGGTGGGGGGGAGGGGGCAGGGTGGGTGGGATGGGAGATATGAGTGGCTGAGAATTCCCACAAAAGACTAATACAGGAAAATACTACCTCGTGGAGGTGGTGCTTAGCGGTGCAACTTCAAGATATTGGCTGCTTTGACCACCAGTTGTAGAACTTCTTTTTGGTCCAGATCTTGATTTTTTTCCCTACCCATTAATGTGCCACATTTAGAGTTTGAAGGGGGCTTGCAGCTTCATGATAGCAGTTGATACTCCGATATGACCACCCATTTGTGATGTCCATGAAAAGCACGAAGTTTACCTTGCCTGCAAGTTCTGATCTTCCTGCAGTGAGTAGTTCGGCCCTGGAGCACTTAGTTGACACTTCTCAACAGTAGATCGGACCACCTGATCAAAGGCGATTGCATTAGAAAGTGCACCCCATACAGCGTCTGACAGTAAGTAACCTTATTGTATAGGATTAATTAAAACCATTACAAAATGACACAGTAAAATCATGTTTAAAAAAGAAAGGTATTAAAAAACCTATAAACAATGAGTAATGTCCGAGGTATTGAGTTCGCGAGTCTTTACAAGTTTGACGAGCCTTGGCTGCTGCATCTGGTGGGATAGCGCCGACCTTGATTCAGTTTGTTGCCCTCGCCCTGGCATATTCAATTGTTGGGGTACGTAACAACTGTGAAGCTATACACATCAGGGAGCTTGGCAGCGAGGGGCGCAGTCCGTTTCCTTTGTGTTTGTTCATCCATGGTGTCCCAGGCCCTCCTTTGGCTGAGCGGGGTATCTGCCGTTGTGGTGGTTGCTTGCAATAGCAGTGTTGGCTATTAACAAGGCTGGGAATGTGTGGAATATTTCAGCGTGAGTTCTGTTAGTGTCAGAAATGAAACTCATTTCCCGTTTAGCTGCGGATCCTTGGGGTTAAAGCATGCATCACAGCCTGTCTCCGGGTGCGAATCCCTCCTGGATTGAACTGCGGTTTGAGTAGGCATGCCCTCTCCTCCTTTAGGTTGGTGCACAAGTAGATTAAATCTGCCATGTCCTCGATCCTGTTGCTGCACAAGTGTCCAGTGTTCGTAGATTGCCTCCTCAGCCGTGGTGGAAGGTGCAGGATTGCTGGAAGTATTCATAACCGGTATTTCAAACATGTTTCTTTTGTCTTCCTAGAATATCCCAGGCTAAAGTATGTCCGTATGCCAGGCGAATTATATCCGTTGATTGTCATCCAGGCGTGGCTTCTTCGAGCAAAGTTAGCTTTATCTTCCACTAGGGAAAGTTTCCTATTCACTGCTTACTTGAATGAAGCCTGTATGGGTGGTTTGAGTTTCCCAGAGCTCAGAGAGACCGGTGGTGACCAGAGAATCCTTTAGGAATTATCTGGCCGGCGATGTGGCTCTTAACTGAAGCTCTTGCCAAAGATGGTTATTTAGAGTATTCAGGGGAGCGTTCTGATTTTATGCCATTAGGTTATGGAAGACCCTTGCCAGATGTTGCTTGGTTAGGCCGAACTCTAACCGGATCCGCGCTGGAGAAACGTAGGTTGGGATATTAAACAAGCCTCTGTAGGCCCTGGCTACAGTGCTGTCCAGGATTTTTGAGTCCCTCCACCTCAGGGCTTCACTTCCATAGTTGATAGTAGGTAAGATTTTGGATTGTGCTACCTGGAGGATGGAGGAAAGAATGGGGCCTGTTAGTTTTGATTTTAACTGCCTTAATTTTGTTGCTATAGCCATCCTTCTTCCGATCCTCTCGCATTGACTAGCAAATTGTCCGCCTTCATTTATGATTACCCCTAGGCGTTTGTAATTGGAAGCGTTCACGATTGGCATTTTTTGCAGATACTAGGTGTAATAGCGTCATTTGCAACTTTTTATTGTCAACGTTTTTGTTTTCTCATGATTCACTTGTAGGACGTTTTCCACTGCATACTCTTGCATTTTGTTGACCAGGTGTTGCGTGCCCACTTGGGTGCGACTTTCTTGGACCACGCCATCGGCATATAAAATGCTATATATGGCCTTGGCACCGTTAGAGGAGCGTGCAAGTGTTGCATGAGTTTAGGGTTTGTGTCATGTCCGGATATAGAGGTTGAACAAGGTTGGGACAAGCACGCATCCTTGTTTAAGCCCCTTGGTGGTTGGGATACGCTTTGAAAGATGTGTGCCATTGCCTAATTTAACCTGCATCCATGTGTCAGTGTGGATGTGCATTAGCTGGTTCAGAAATGCTGATTGGATTCCCCAGTGTGCCAGTTTCCTCCACAGTCTTGAGTGATCAACATTGTTGAATTCTGCCCTGAAGTCGATGAAACAGAAATGGAGCACCTGTTTTGTTGTCTTTGCCATGTCAATAAGTAGTGGCATGCTTAGTATATTGGTTGATGTACCTGTGTCTTTACAGAATCCAGTTTAATTGAGGGAATTGTTTTATTCTCCTTAGCCCAGTCCTGGAGAGCTATCAGTAAGGTACCGCCGAAGTACTTTGCCTCCATATACAGCAGCGCAATCGGGCGGTAATGTTTTGGGGAGGAATTTTCTCTGGTCTTATGATTTGGAGAGATTAAAGAACCCCTCCAGGAGACTGGTAGATGCCCGAACTTTCTGATTCCCAAAAAGAGAGGGTCCAGGGTACCTGAACAAGACTTGTGGTCTTGTTTGAATAGGACTGGTGGAATCAGTTTGGCCTGGCTCTCCTTCCTTTTTATTTTTTATTAATCAAGCTTGAAAAGAAGACGGATAAATAACAACATATCTGAAAGAAACAGGTTAGTATTAGATTCCTTACCTTAGACTATCCCCAGGCGTCAGACTGGATCCGGAAACTTTTGCGTAGCAGTACCCTTGCGCGTCGGTAGGCGTCGCCTGCGGCTCCGCGTCCGTCGTCTGCGTCGTGGGCGCTGAGAGGACGTCGCCGGACTACTTAGACGCCGCCCTCGCGCGCTGACGTCAGTTCTTCTTTTTTCCGCACCAGTAAGCGAAGATCCGGAACAAGTGGTACCCTTAGTCAATTTTAGACGAAACTTTTTCTATCATGTTTGATCTATTTCGAAGTCTGTACGACTCCGTTGGTGCCGGTAGGGATGCCCGGGTTCAAACCCTGTGCCGACTGCGACCGACTGATGTCGGTTAGCGACCCCCATCGCCGGTGTCTTCATTGCCTAGGCCTCGACCATGACAATAAGGCCTGCTCCGACTGTCGAGCCCCGACGTCTAAGGCTAGGTGGGAGCGGTCCCGCAAGCGGCTCGAGCACCGGCAGTCGGCTGCTCGAGGTCCCGGTCCGCGAGGAGGTCGAGGGACCGGTCGCGGGGTCGGAGCAATCATGACTCCGGGAGTCGTCTTCGGGCTCGAGGTCCTCAGGTAAGCACAAGAAGTCGAAGAGACGTCATCGCTCTTCCGACTCCCCTCCTCCCCTCCCCCCCAACACTGCCGCTCCGCGCCCGGGGGTTCGGGCGACGCCGCCCGCGCGGCTCCGACGGTCCCTGGGCAGCACGCGTCGCCGGAGGAGATCGAGGCTCACGGCCATGAGGTCGCTCACTCCTCCGTCGGGCTCCGCGGCCCGACAGGGAGTCCCAGCGGGTCGGGTGCTTCGGCCCCGACGCCGTCGGGTGCTTCGGTCCTGACGCCGCCGGTGACTTCGGTCCCGGCGCCACAGGATCCGGTTCCGGGTCGCCGCCGGTCGACCTCTGGTCCTCACCGGCTTCGGGCCCAGGGGTGTCTCCCCCGGTGCTGCCTTTGGGCGGCGCCGTCCCCGTCCCCGATCCCTCCCTCGATTCGGGTCCAGCGCCGGACCGGCGCTGTATCCGACGCCGCTAGGAGATTTCTACTTCTATGACCCGGCCCTATCCTTTATTCCTGAGTAACAGGAGATGGGTGGTGAGGGAGATTGGGAGAGGTCTGAAGACCCTATGGCACGGGAGTGCCATTCTTATCAGGACTGGACAGGTGAGCTAGGGGACGCCAGTGGTCTGGACACCTCGCCAGACACTGGTTTTGTCTCCCCTCCTACCCTAGCTACGGAGGAGGGGGCTGCTTATAGTGTAGTGTTGACACGGGCAACCAAGGCCTTGGGCCTGAAGCTCCCCGTCGCGGCCATGAGGATTAACCTCCTCACTGAGGTCCTTAAACCGCAGGCAAGCTCGGCCGTGCCTCTGCTGCCATTTAATGAGGCCTTGTCTGACGTTCATCTGGGCACTTGGTCCAGGCCCGCTACATGTCAGCCTGTAGATAGGAACGTGGCCAGACACCACCACCTGGCTCTGGGCGACCCTGATTTCCTGTCCACCCACCCCACCCCCGAGAGCCTGGTCATTCATGCCTCTAACTCCCAGACCGTATCCCCGACGGCTCCCCCCGATCGGGAATCCAAGAGGTATGAGCAGTACGGGAAGAAAGTATTCTCCTCCCTGAGTTTGGGATTGCGGTCAGTCAACACTGCATGCCTCTTGGGCCGCTACACCCACTCTGTGGGACACGGTCGCGGACGTGCTGCCACACTGTCCGGAGGAGGTCCGGACTAAACTCACCCAAGCCTTTGCGGAGTGTCGAGATGCGGCACAGTACTCCATCCGGTGTGGGCTGGATACCACAGACTCACTGTGCAGAGCGATGGCAATGATAGTGGCAATTTGTTGCCACGCCTGGTTGAGGTATGCCAACTTCTCGGCGGTTGTCCAAAACACTCTTAGGAACATGCCGCTTGATGGCCGTAGCCTCCATTCTTGGAGTTTGAGTGGCGACAGTTGAGGCCATTTGACTTCCCTCCTGAAGTTTGTACTTTGATTCTGGCAGCCAGGCGTCCCTTCACAAAGTCAGTATACGCCTGCAGGTGGAACAAATTTGTGGCACGGTGCACAGCAAAGGCTGTGGATCCTCTCGCTGCACCCCTTTCTGAGGTTCTCCTCTTCCTTCTCTCTCTTGCCCTGCAGGGCTCTGCTCTGGGCACTATCAAGGGTTACCTTTCTGCCCTTTCCGCCTTGTTAAGGCTACCTGATCAGCCCTCTTTATTGAAGTCCCCTATTGTAAATAGGTTCTTGAAGGGCATCACTCGTATGTTCCCCCCTGTTCCTTTTGTGATGCCCCAGTGGGACTTGAACCTGGTTCTAACTTTTCTGATGTGAGCTCCTTTTGAGCCGCTTCATAACTGTCCTCTCCGTCTTCTTATGCTTAAGACTGCTTTCCTGGTTGCCCTCACCTCTGCCAGAAGAGTGAGTGAGCTCCAGGCTCATTCCTCTAAACCTCCTTTCCTTTCGGTCCATCCGGACAAAGTTGTGTTGTGGGCAAGACCCTCTTTCCTGCCCCAGGTAGGCACAGCCTTCTACATCGGACAGTCCATCACCTTGCCCACCTTCTTTCCCCCTCCGCATCCCTCGAAAGAGGAAAAGAGGCTCCACCGTCTGGACCCAAAACGTGCGCTCTCCTTCTATCTGGATCGCACTTGCCAGTTCCGGGTGGATGACCAACTCTTTGTTGGTTACGTGGGCGCTAAGAAAGGTTGGGCGGTGCACAAGCGGACCATCTCTCGGTGGGTCGTCTTGTGCATCAAGGTATGCTACTGCTTGGCTAAGAAGGAGCCTCCTGTTGGGCTGAAGGCGCATTCCACTCGGGCCACGGCAGCTACTACTGCCCTGGTATGCTACTCCTTGGGTAAGAAGGAGCCTCCTGTTGGGCTGAAGGCCCATTCCACTCGGGCCACCGCAGCTACTACTGCCCTGGGCCGGGGAGTCCCCTTGCAGGACATCTGTCAGACAGCTACGTGGGCCTCGCAGCACACGTTCGCAAGACACTACTGCCTGGACAGCCAAGTCCGGAGGGATGGCTTCTTTGGCAGTTCCGTACTCCAAGACTTTCTGGTGTGATTATTGGTTCGCAGACCCACCACCGGGGTTGGTATTGCTGGGGTATCTATTCTAAGGTAAGGAGTCCAATACTAACCTGTTTCTTTCAGATGCACAAGTTACTTACCTTCAGTAACGATATATCTGTAAGAAACAGTAGTTGGTATTAGATTCCTTACCGACCCACCCACCCTCCCCGTTCTGCGAACCGATATCTAGGGTTAAGGTCATCCCCTTTCAGGGCCCTAGTTTCATGGCACCAGTGTTGGTTTTTATCATGGCTCTGCATTTCTGGCGTGGAAAAGCTGTGTAAGAACTGATGTCAGCGCGTGAGGACGGCGTCTAAGTACTCCGGCGACGTCATCACGGCACCCACGACCCCGACGACGGACGCGGAGCCTGCTGATGACTCCTACCAATGCGCAAGGGTACTGCTACGCAAAGGTTTCCGGATCCAGTCTGACGCCTGGGGATATTCTAAGGTAAGGAATCTAATACTAACTACTGTTTCTTACAGATATATCGTTACCGAAGGTAAGTAACTTGTGCATCACTTAATCATGGTTACAAATTATAACTATTACAGGTTTATACATAGGCAAAAAAAAGGAAAAAGAGAAAAAGAAAACATCAGAGCAGACAGGGGAAGGAGAAAATGGGCAAAATAGAGCTCATATACTATGTCAAGACCGATAAATAAGATAGGATAACATGGACCAATACAATCAATTGTCAATTTCTGAGCCATTCTTCGACTGGAGCCCAGATTTTCTTGCCCAACTCACGCCTCCTTCTACCCCCCCCTCTGGAAAACAGCTGATTCTAAATTATGGAGAGCGAGGATCCAGTTTACAAAAATGGGGGCTTCCGGGCTGATCCATCCTGAGGTTATGCAAAGCTGTGTTAAAGACATAGCAATAAATAACAAAGCAGAAGCATACCTAGTTCTCACAAACAAACAGTCAGTCTCGCAGCCAAATATTACTAGCTCTGGAGATAAGACAGCCGGATATTGAGACTTGAATTGATAAATAATTGGACGTCTTGAAGAAATGAGCCATGTTTGGAGCAAGTAAAGAACATATGCATATCGTTGGCTGCTACCAAACCACATCTTGGGCAGCTTTGACCCCCCTCTACCTCCCTATTTAGAAATTTTGCCCGGGGTATAATAAAGATCAAATAGAGGCATATAGCTATGGGATCGTAGACTACCTGAAATTAGCACAGTACTAGATAATTCTAAAGCCTGAGAAATATTCAAGCTGACCTTACCCAACCTATTCTCCCATTCAGTATTCTGAGAAGATAGGTCATCTGGGAGACCAGAGAGCAGATTTTGATATAACAGCCCGATTCGTGGCCTCCTCAGAATCAATTCCATAAGTGTATTCCTATCAAATAGAGTGGCGGTTTGTTGCATCAATTTATCCAAGTAGCTTCGAATCTGTAAATATTTAAAAAATGTGTGCGTATCGAGGCCAAACTTATCCTTTAGAAATAAAAAAGGAAGCCATTTTTCCCTCCCAGCCTAGATCACCCAAAGCCGTTATTCCTTGTAGCCTCCACCTGAATGTAATCTGATCTTGGAAGATGGAGGGCAACAATCTGGCTGCTGCAAGAGGTGTGTAATAGTTAATATTAGGAATTAGCCATTTCCGACGAACCTTCCCCCAAACTGAGAACATTGACATAATAACCTTAAATTTAGTCTTTTATAGTAACTTGGTTCAAGAACTGACAATAATATCCCCTTGGCGTCTTCCCCTAAACCGATCTCAAAAATAGAAGGTCTGCAAGAAAGCGGGAGTACCGCCCTATCCCCGAACAGCGGCAGAGCAAAATGGTGAAGAAGAGCTGACCAATTATAAAGCGCCAAATTTGGCACAGACCACCCGCCACTATCCAACGGAAGGTTCATTTACTTTGCCGCCCTTCGAGGCTGACGATAGCCCCACAGAAATCTGTTGCAGCATCTTTCAGCACGAGCAAGACTTGACTGTGCAAATTCAAGTGGGATAGTTCTAAATAAATATAAAAACTTTGGTAAGATCAGCATTTTTAAAACATTTCCTCTACCATACAAGGATAAAGGCAAGTTATCTAATCTTACCAAAGTGGAACTAACCGAATCGATAATGGACAAAATATTCAAATCTGGAATATTGTCAACTGCTGCTGTAATTTTTATCCCCAGATACAGCGCATTTTGAACCACTGGTGCTTCAGAGGGGCCCATGGTAGCTGATTGGACAACCTGGGTTTTACAGACATTAAGTTTATAACCAGAGAGCTGGCCATACTGTTCCGCTAAGTTCTTAATAGCTAAGAATGAGGAAGATACATCACTAGTTAATATTATGATATCATCGGCGTATGCCAGAACTTTATACTCGGACATATTGACCCTAACTGAGGATATATTCGAGGTACACTCAATTTTGCTTAAAAAAGGGTCGATATAAAGAGCGAACAGCAGGGGCGAGCAGGGACAGCCCTGCCTGGTCTCCCTGCTGATATTAAACAACCTTGAGACCGAGCCTGATATAGACAGAGTAGCTTCTGGAGCAATGTAGAGTGATTGTAATGCTTGAATAAACCCTGGGCAGAACCCCTTCCAGCGAAGGACTTTCCATAAAAACCCCCAGGCGACCCTGTTGAACGCCTTTTCGGCGTCAGACAGGATCGCACCGAGGCGAGATTTTGTAATTTTGGGCCCAGTCCAAAAGTGCAATAACGCGGCGTGAACCTACCAACAAGGTGGTTAGACGCACGACATTAAAGATTGAGGTAGTGCGATTCAAGTAATGAAAATACGCGCGGCATAATTCCTGTAGCGTCTCCATACCCTCTAGGGATACGTGCAAAACTGATAACCAGGTACCAATGCGTGAACCTTCCAACAAGGTGGTACAGACGCATGACATGTAAGGTGTATTTGAACTTGTGAGTGCTATGTAAAAACTCCCATTTGCGTGAGCCTACCAACAAGGTGGTTAGACGCACGACATTACCAATTGACGTAGTGAGATACGGGCTGTCCACACATGTGCGGCAAAATTCCTACAAGTCACCATTTGCGTGAACCTACCAACTAGGTGGTTAGACGCACAACATTACAATTGGAAGTAGTGGCTGTAGATTACACGCCAATTTACACACAGTTGTAGTGAAGACTTAGGACAGAGTAGAAGATAGCAGAGAATGGTTTAGAGGATAGCCAATTGGGCAAAGCTGCTTTCAGATTCATTTAGGCCATTGCGCACAGAATCAAAGAAATCAATCCATTTGAGTTCCCTGACGTTGAGAATGGGGGCTATGTTGCCACCTCAAACGTAGACTACTGTTGCCAACCCTATCAACTCCTATCATCAGCAGGATATGTACAGCCATCTAGGAGTTTGATTGTACATAATGTATTGATATATGCATGTTTCGTGTGGCCCCGATTTATGGGGACCATCCCAAGAATATATACATGAACTTTGACTTATGTTGTTTGTCACATATTATTGAGTACTGAGTCACAACTGTCTCACTCAAATCCCCACACAGCACCCCCTTCCCCCCTTTTTTCTATGTGGGCACAAAATTATTTGATAAAACAAAAAAGTATTTTTTGATATATACCGTTTAACCATAAAAAGGTTGATATGAGTGCGTTGTGAATAAAAACATTGCATGTGTGATTTGTTCTTCCTTTCCTTTTTCTTTTCCATTCATAATTAAGTACTTTTATGGTATACTATATGCGAATTGCTCCCTCAGGTCTGGGACCCCTCTGTCCATAACGAATGCAAATACTATGCAGCAAGGTCCTGGCCTAAAAACTCCAGCAGGGAAGCCCTAGTTCGAGCAACCTGTGGCTGGCTTTGAACTATATCCC
Organism: Lissotriton vulgaris; assembly: GCF_964263255.1. Lineage (NCBI taxonomy): Eukaryota > Metazoa > Chordata > Amphibia > Caudata > Salamandridae > Lissotriton > Lissotriton vulgaris. The sequence goes on from NC_141698.1 coordinate 1,099,141,455, forward strand.
GGCCCTCCTTAATCGCACATGTCAATTGGACCTCTGCGAGCCGTAATTAATCAATGCACCCATTAGTTTGGTCTTGTATTTTCCTCTGCCGGAAAGATGAAAAACTCTTGGTTTCGCCACGGATTGCTGCCTTTAATGTATCCCAAACAATATTACTAGAGGCAGACCCCCTATTAATATTTAGAAACTCTAATATCCAGGCCCTCATGTGGTCTAAATATGATTGCTCTAATAGGAGTTTTCTCTCAAATGTCCAGACCCATGGGACCCTCGCAATGGACTTAGGGTACCGCCAATAATCACAGGATTATGATCCGATATAATCCTAGGTGAGATCGAGATCAAAGTAGAGTCTGTCAATTGATCGGACAAAAAAAATAATCTAAGCAAACCATTTTATTGTGGGGAGCAGAGAAATATGTATAGCCATCTAAATGTTTACAATGATAGGACCAAAGATCAGTCAGACAGTGCTCCTGAACCAAAGCTTGAAGAGCTCTAAAAACTCTGGGTTTCTTACCTACATAATTTTGACCCCACCAAGTAAGTTAAAATCAGCTGGCAAATTAATGTTGAAATCCCCGCAAAGACAAATGGGGTGGGGCCAAAGAGCCAGTTCTACATTCAAGTGGTGTAGGACTACAGGATCGTCCATATTTGAACAGTATACAGTGCAAATAGTAAAGGATCTACCATTAATTGATAGCTCGGCAATTGCCCATTTCCCCCCACTATATTGACTACTTCTCCTACATGATCCCAGTCCTCTTCTTAATAAAATTGGCACCCCCCTGATCATTGAGGTCTGCCGGGAGCACCCAATTAAATCAAACCCAGGAATTTTTAGGTAATCTCGAACACTGTGCCTGCTCCTGTGGCCTGGTCGCCCCCACGCTCCTCCTGCTGCCATCTCCTTTGCCTGCCTCCTGCACCAGAGCACCAGAGTTTCCAGCCGCTGACTCCCTGCGGCCCCCCCCCCTGACAGCCCATTCGCCGACCCTCCTCCCAGCTGCCCTCTTAAGGGAGCTGCGTCCACCCCTCGGGAGCTACCACTGTGCCTGCTCCTGTGGCCTGGTCGCCCCCACGCTCCTCCTGCTGCCATCTCCTTTGCCTGCCTCCTGCCCGGGCGACCCAGCCGCCGCTGAGCCGCCTGCCCGCACCAGAGCACCAGAGTTTCCCGCCGCTGCCTCCCTGCGGCCCTGCCCCCCGACAGCCCATTCGCCGACCCGCCGCCGACCCTCCTCCCGGCTGCCCTCTTAAGGGAGCCGCGTCCACCCCTCGGGAGCGACCACTGTGTCTTCTCCTTTGGCCTGGTCGCCCCCACGCTCCTCCTGCTGCCATCTCCTTTGCCTGCCTCCTGCCCGGGCGACCCAGCCGCCGCTGAGCCGCCCGCCCGTACCAGAGCACCAGAGTTTCCCGCCGCTGCCTCCCTGCGGCCCCGCCCCCCGACGGCCCATTCGCCGACCCGCCGCCGACCCTCCCCCCGGCTGCCCTCTTATGTCACCCCCGCGCACGCGCAGCGTTCATGCGCAGCGGGCGCGCCGATTGTGCGCCGAAGGGGCGCCAAAGGCAAGCCCGTCTGTGCCTGGACCGCGCCCAGTGCCAGTACCCCTGGCCCCCACCACCGATGCAAGACTACCCGACAGACCTACGACGCCGCCACTCTCAACGCACTCCATGCCGGCCAGAACCCTGCTTGCTACCAAGCAACTCCGAGACGCACCCACAGACCCTTCGCCTGCCAAGCCTGCCGATTCACCTGCTACCGGACCTGCACCACCCCCGCCAAGTCGAGCACCAGCAGCAACCACCTGAAGTGCATCCTACTCAACACCCGCTCCGTCCACAGGCACTCGTGGAACTCTGGGACCTGCTCGGCGCGATAGCACCGGACGTCGCCTTCCTCACCGAAACCTGGATGAACGCCTCCTCAGCGCCCGACATCGCCATACCCATCCCGGACGGATACAAGATCACCCAGAAGGACTGCGTCAACCAGACGGGAGGAGGCATCGCCATCGTACACAAGAACACCATCCGCATCTCGACTAACTCCGACGAAACCTTCACCGCCGCCGAACACCTGCACTTCCAGATACACACTGACCCCAAGACCACCCTCCGAGGCACCTTCATCTACCGACCACCGGGACCACGCACACAATTCAGCGAAGACATCGCAGACTTCATCAGCCCGCACGCCCTTCCCTCCGCCGACTACATCCTCCTAGGGGACCTCAACTTCCACCTGGAGAACAACAACGACAGAAAGACCACCGCCCTGCTGGACAACCTCGCCAACCTCGGACTCAAATTGTAAATTGTAAATTGTTGTGTCTTGTAAAGCGCACTGCTACCCGGAGGCCTCGTAGCGCTATAGACCGCTGGGGAACCCATCCTGGCTTTCCCTGTGAGATAGTCCCTCCTGGGGGTCTCCAAGGTGAAACCAGGCATCCCCGGCGTTTGTGTGGGGCCGTTGTGGAGATGAGGCAAGCTAATGCCCAGAGTTGCCGAGTGTGCTCCCTGGTCGGAGTAGGCACCGATGCGAGAATTATCAGTCCGCTGATCCTGGTCCAAGACCCTGCCGCGTCGGGAATCGAACCCTGGTCCCGGGCCGTTCTCTGCACTCGGGTCTGCCGCCTCTAACCAGTGAGCCACACCTCTCCACTCAAGCAACTGGTGAACACCCCCACCCACTACGCCGGCCACACGCTTGACCCCGTCTTCTCATCCAGCAAGCACATCTCCTTCAGCCACGCCACCGGACTCCACTGGACCGACCACAGCTGCGTGCACTTCAGCTTCAGAAGAAATACGACCCACTACCACCCGCAACAGGTTCCCCGCCGAAGCTGGAGCAAGATCACCGCCGAACAGCTCACCGCATCCCTCAACCAGAACACTCCCACTAGCACAACGGACCCCAACGAAGCAGCCAGCAACCACACCAAGTGGCTGACCGCCTGCGCCGATGACCTCTCACCACTAACGAACCCTCCCAGCAGACCCGGCAGCAAGAAAAACCCCTGGTTCACAGACGAACTCAAGGAATCCAAGAAGAACTGCCGCACCCTCGAGAAAGCCTGGCGGCTCGACCAGACCACAGACAACAGGACCGCCCTCAAGCACGCCACCCGCAAACACCATCAGCTGATCCGCGCCACCAAGAAGACGGCTCTCAAAGAAAGACTGGACAACAACGCCCACGACAGCATGGAACTCTTCAGCATCGTCAAAGAGTTCTCCAACTCCAGCGCCGGAAACAACATCACTCCCTCTCAAGACCTCTGCAACTCACTCGCCTCGTTCTTCCACCGCAAGATCGCCAACATACACAACAGCTTCGACGCACAGACCACGCACCCTACCACCGAACCAACGCCCGCCACCACCACCCTCTGCAACTGGACCCCGATCAGCACCGAAGACACCACCCGCACGATGAACTCCATCCACTCCGGATCACCAACCGACCCATGCCCACACCACGTCTTCAACAAAGCCGACGCCATCATCGCACCCCATCTCCGAGACATCATCAACTCCTCCTTCCACACCGCCACCTTCCCGGGGAGCTGGAAGCACGCCGAGCTGACCGCCCTCCTGAAGAAACCAACGGCGGACCCCACCGACCTCAAGAGCTACTGTCCCATCTCGCTCCTTCCTTTTCCGGCCAAAGTCATCGAGAAGACCGTCAACAGGCAGCTTGCTGCCTTCCTCGAGACGAACGGATCCCTCAACCCCTCGCAGTCTGGGTTCCGGGCCAACCACAGCACCGAGACCGCCCGACATCCGAACCCTGATCGCCTACGGGGAAACAGCGGCCCTCATCCTTCTGAGCCTCTCAGCGGCGTTCGACACTGTCTGCCACCGCACCCTAGTGAAGCGCCTTAGCCACATCGAAATCCAAGAGCAAGCACTGGAGTGGATCATCTTGTTCCTCGCCGGAAGAACCCAGAGAGGCCGCCTCCCTCCGTTCAGATCCGAGGCCACCGAAGTCATCTGCAGAGTACCACAAGGATCTTCTCTCAGTCCAACCCTCTTCAACGTCTACATGAGCCCCCTCGCAGCCATCGCACGCCAACACAACCTCAACATCATCTCCTACGCGGACGACACCCAGCTGATCCTCTCCCTCACAAACGACCCCACCACCGCCAGAGCCAACCTACACGAAGGGATGAAAGACGTCGCCAACTGGATGAGGAACAGCCGCCTTAAACTGAACTCAGACAAGACGGAAGTCCTCATCCTGGGATCATCACCCTCCGCCTGGGACAACTCCTGGTGGCCCCCGGCCCTGGGCACCGCTCCCAAACCAACGGACGACGCACGCAACCTGGGCTTCATCCTGGACTCCTCACTGTCGATGACCAGACAAGTCAACGCCGTCTCATCCTCATGCTTCAACACCCTGCGCATGCTCCGCAAGATCTTCAGATGGATCCCCACTGAAACCAGGAAGACCGTCACCCAGGCACTCGTCACCAGCCGACTGGACTACGGGAACACCCTCTACGCCGGAACCACAGCCAAACTTCAAAAAAGACTCCAACGCATCCAGAACGCCTTCGCACGACTCATCCTGGACATCCCCCGACAAAGCCACATCACCGGACACCTGAGAGACCTGCACTGGCTCCCCGTCAGCAATAGAATCACATTCAGACTCCTCACCCACGCACACAAGGCTCTCCACGACCTGGGCCCCAAGTACCTCAACGACCGCCTGACCTTCTACACGCCCACCCGCCAGCTACGATCGACCAGCCACGCCACCGTACCACGCATCCGCAGAGCCACCGCCGGAGGAAGATCCTTCTCCTAACTGGCAGCCAAGACTTGGAACTCCCTCTCCACCCACCTTCGGCGAACCCAAGACCATCTCTCCTTCAGGAAGCAGCTCAAGACCTGGCTGTTCGAGCAGTAACATACCCCTCTCCCCCAGCCCCTTGAGACCCTCCCGGGTGAGTAGCGCGCTTTACAAATGCCGTGATTGATTGATTGATTGAGAACAGGGCCCTCTTCTTCCCATCATTCAACCCACAGACATTCCATGAAGCTGTACGAATTCTACCCAGTGCCATTCAGTCTTGAAAAGGAAAAACCTGAGTTAGTTAACACATACAGAGCAATATCAGCCCACCCATCATAGTAAAGAAACATCGCAGTAATAACATTATTAAACATTATTAAACAAAGAGCCATGATAAATCTGATTTTTCAAGCTTTTTTCTATATGCACCCCCATCCCTCCCACCAAACCAGCCCACCAGCAAACACCCCCCTCACCCCACCACCCCCCAAACAAGGCAACAGGACTGAGGTCCAAGTGATGGAGGAACTGGTATAAACACAAGCCCCCCTAAGGTCATTACCAACATAGAGGTACCAATAGAGGGCATGCCCATGGGGATAAAAAAAAGAGAAAAAAGTGACAAAGAGTTCCTAAACAAATAAAGCATCAACCCCCCGTAAAGAGCAATACCCCTGTCAAAAGAACTAAGGATTTTCCAAAAAAAGAAGAGCTATACAAGCGATTCTTTAAAGCTCAACAATCTAAATAGAATCCATAAACTCTTTAGCCTGGATTTCAGAGACAAAAAATCTAATCTGGCCTTGATAGATGACTTTAAGTTTGGAAGGAAAAACAGAAAAAAACACCTGCGCACCTTTGGACTGAAAAGGTGCAATTAGCTGCCACCTCCGTTCAACCGTAGCTGGACAAAAGTCAGGCCTAACAAAAAACTCACAGCCCTTCCCAGCCCTTCTCCTATCCGGCTTAGCCAAATCATAAATACTTTCCCTAGCTAAGAAGCTGCTCTAACAGAATAAAATGGCACGGGGCCTGTAGTCCGTTTGACCAGAACTTGTTTTGGCTTGAATGGGAACCGATGAGCATGCTGAATTTCAAGTTGCCTATCCCATTTCTTAACCTCAGGAAATGCTTCAGTAAATAGTTCAGCCACGAACTGCCTAGTATCTGAGCCTTCAATCCTTTCAGGGACCCCCATGACTCTTAGGTTATTTCTCCGAGCTCTGTTTTCGATATCGATAAGTTTCCACTGGATGTCGTCCCTCCGGGATTTAATTAAGTCTGTAATGCCCTTATGAGTGGCCAGATCATCTTCGAGAGTAGAGACCCTCGCTTCCGCTTCACCAATCCTAGAAGCGATATCCGCGCAAGTTTTGGCCACTCTATGAATAGAATTTTAGACCCTACGACATGCGCCCTGTGTTTGGGCACTCTCCTGCCATGTCTCTTCACAATGTGCCATTATTGTCTGATATATTATTGCCAGTGTCATCTCGCCCGGAGGTGGGCCAGAGGCATTGGAGACTTGATCTGTAGCATTGCCTTGCACACCAGGCTGCGCAGAAAATGAATAGTCCCAAGCTAGGGAACCGGTGTTTGAGCAGGAGTCCGTGGCTACTTTCCGAACTCTGCACAAGCCCTTAGATATAACATCGGAATTCAGAGCATCATTCGTTTGCCAGTCACCCGCCTTGCTATCATCCTCATCTGTCCAGTCCTTATCCAAACCGGCATCATCCACAGAGGATGTTCTGACAAAGAATAAACATTGTCGCCATCTGTGTCGCCATCAGGATTTAATAAGGCATTCTGTAAAGGGGCTTGAACCATTTTTCCATGAATAGGCTTATTTTGCTGTTGCTGGAGCACTGTAGACTGTAGAGGGGAGTAGGCAACTGCCAACTCTGTATTCAACGCTGAATCTGGAAGAACTACAGCTCCCAGCAGCCCACTGGGCTGTAACTCCAAATCCTGTGAATCTTCAGTGTTAAACAAAGTTCCAGGAATATTATTGCCAATTGCCCCCACTGCTGGCTGGTCGTCTACCCTTTCCAAGGCGCACCCAACCGTAGTGTGAGCCGTCACTGCCAAAGAGGATGAGGAGGGAACACTAACTGCCTTACTGGTAGAAGACATTACAGAGGCTTTAGGAGACACAGCAGGCGAGCGACGACATTTTGCATTAACCGGACTCTGTGGCGTTTTGTTGTTGCTGCTTGCCAAAGGTTTGAACATCGCCGGAAGGGTTTTAGTGTTCTTCCCGCCTTTTGCTGCCACATTGTCTAACTGGGCTCTCTTAGTAATATCGCCAGCTACGACCCCTGCCTGATTACCTGGAGGTTGAACCATTACAGGTCCGGTCTTCACAGAGCTCCGAGGCTGGTTCTTCGTCTGCCCTTTCGGGGCATGTCAGCACAGAGGGGATACCATGAGTCACAGCAGAAGCAGCTTCTGTACACGCGAGGCCACCGGAACATTTCCTTCTCAGGTCGGTGTAAAGGAGAAATGTTTTTTTTTTTTGCTTTTTACTTCCCCTGCCGCGAGGATAATGCCAGTTCTGATCCAACAGAAAGCTCGATCTATTTTCAAGGAAAATCCATTAGAATGCCAGAGTCAGCAAGTCGACCAGGAGAGAGATTGCTGGAACCAGCTCACACAGCCGAATAATTGGCCGCCTTCTTAACCCCGGCTCTCCTTCCTTCTGAAATTTGATTCTTGTTGGTTATTATGTGAGTTAGGTTGTCCACTTCCTCTAGGTTTCCTTCAATTTGAGTGAAATGTGTCGGTTGAAGGTCGAGGTTTGTACTTAACCCTGTCGTTTGCTGGTTGAAATGGGATTCTCAAAAAAACTGTCCAGGTCTCCTCTGTAATGTTGTATGATGATACCCTTCCATGTGCCGGCTGTAGTACTTTGTTTATGGTGGCCCAGACAAGCATGCAGTTATTTGCTTTGGAGTCGGAAAAAAGTTTTGTCCAGAACGCTTTGTCATTGGACGTGTTAATAAGTCACTTGAGTTTTTAGGGCTCGCCTGCTGATGCGCTTGCGCATAGCTGGCGAAGCTCTATAGTGGCTTATCCAGAGTTTAACAACTAGCGATTCCACTGGCGATTCCATGCAGTGCATGTGCTTTTTAACTCATTGCGCAAGCGCAATGAGTTAAAATGCGCGTGCACAGCATCAAATCGTCAGCTTGGTGCCGCCAGCCCAGCCATTCCCCTCCCCTAATTGCCCCCTGCTGCATCAAAGGCTTTTTCACGGCCGGCCGGCCGTGCTTTCAGTTTCACAGCCGCCAGGCCGTGTCTCCTTTCTACGCGTTTCTCTGATCACACTTCCTCAAACATAAAACATTTGTTAGAAGCTCTTCACTTCATACGTTCCCCAACCATATGTACCTTATTACCAGCAGGCATGTGGTGACTTTAAAGTGCGTGAGCTTGCAGGAGAAATACGGTATTACCTCTCGTTACTATTGCAGGCAGGATAATGTGTCAACATACTTTATCAGCACTGCGCCCCTTTTACAAGCGCCGCGTTGGTTTCACATTCATTGCTGCGTATCTTATCTGGTCTCCCTTCCTCTTCCCCCAATTAGTCATCAGGCTCCAGCACAGCCCTCCCTCTCCACCCGCCTGACTCCTCAGCTCTGCTGTGAGACAGTCGAGGCTGGAGCCCCAGGACGGTGCCCTTTCGTGAATGTCGCGCTGGATTTGCTTTCGTTGTCTTGCCTTTACCCCCGCTCCCCCACCCAACTCTCTTCTCTCCCTCCCTTCTCTCCTCCCTCCCCCTCCTTTCACTCCTCCCTCCCCCTCCTTTCACTCCTCCCTCCCCCTCCTTTCCAAACAGTGAGTGAACTCCACTGTTTTCGTCGGAGTAGACCAAAGTGGACACAAGCTTGTTTTAATAGGCATTGGGAGAAAGGGAGACTCGAAGTGGTCCGCAGTCCGCATTAATACGGTAGGGACCGAAGATGATGACGGTGAATGCTGACCTTCGCTTCGGCATTATAATTTAGCTTCCCCCATCCTGCTTCGCATTACCAGCCCTCCCCACCCTCGGAGCACAAACTGAGCCTTTCTTAATCAAGTGTCAGCGCTTCCTTATTCGTCCTACATTCCCTGGTCTGCCCGATCCCCTCTTGAGTCCCTACACCCCTCCTACACAGGTCCAGCGGGCACCTACAAGGTACGAGCTCCGAAGACTTCACAGACTTGCACGCAGAAGACCGCATTATACTGGCCTGGGTTCTCATCAAGTATTTTACCAGAAAAGTCCCAGCAATGGCTCAGTTTTTCACCCTACTCGTCTCCTCTGTGCACAACCCTCACTCACCCTCACACCCTCACTCACCCTCACACCCCCTCTCACCCTTACACCCCCTCTCACCCCCCTCACCCCCACACCCCCTCTCACCCTCACACACCCCCTCACCCTCACACACCCTCGCACCCCTGACCCTCTCCCACCCTCTCACCCTCACTTACCCCCACCCACCCTCTCACCCTCACTTACCCCCTCCCACCATCTCACCCGCTCACCCTCACACCCGCTCACCCTCACACACCCTCACACACCCTCACCCACCCTCACACACCCTCACCCACCCTCATACACCCTCACACTCACACACCCTCTCACACACCCTCTCACCCCCTCACCCCCCTCACCCCCCTCATCCCCCCCCTCACACCCCTCACATCCCCTCACCCCCTCTCACCCCCTCTCACCCCCTCACTCACCCTCACTCACCCCACCCTCACTCACCCCACCCTCACTCACCCCACCCTCACTCACCCCACCCTCAAACCCCCTCAACCTCACCCCCCTCATCCTCAAACCCCACACCCCCTCATCCTCAAACCCCACACCCCCTCACCCTTACCCTCACACCCCCCACCCTCACACACCCTCTCACCCTCACACACACACACTCACCACCTCAGCACCACCACATTATCACTCAGCACCACCACAGCACCACTTGGCACCCTCGCACACCCTCTCACACCCCCTCACCCACCCTCGCACCCCTGTCCCTCACCCACCCTCTCACCCTCACTTACCCCCACCCACCCTCTCACCCTCACTTACCCCCACCCACCCTCTCACCCTCACTTACCCCCACCCACCCTCTCACCCTCTCTTACCCCCACCCACCCGCTCACCCTCACTTACCCCCACCCACCCTCACTTACCCCCACCCACCCGCTCACCCTCACTTGCCCGCTCACCCTCACTTGCCCGCTCACCCTCACTTGCCCGCTCACCCTCACTTGCCCGCTCACCCTCACTTACCCGCTCACCCTCACTTACCCGCTCACCCTCACTTACCCGCTCACCCTCACTTACCCGCTCACCCTCACTTACCCGCTCACCCTCACTTACCCGCTCACCCACCCTCACACACCCGCTCACCCACCCTCACACACCCGCTCACCCACCCTCACCCACCCTCACCCACCCTCACCCACCCTCACCCACCCTCACCCACCCTCACCCACCCTCACCCACCCTCACCCACCCTCACCCACCCTCACCCACCCTCACCCACCCTCACACACCCTCACTCACCCTCACACACCCTCTCACCCTCACACACCCCCACCCTCACACCCTCACCCTCACACCCTCACTCACACCACCACAGCACCACTCAGCACCACCACAGCACCAATCAGCACCACCACAGCATCACTCAGGACCACCACAGCATCACTCAGGACCACCACAGCATCACTCAGGACCACCACAGCACCGCCACTCAGCAGCACCGCCACTCAGCAGCACCGCCACTCAGCAGCACCGCCACTCAGCAGCACCGCCACTCAGCAGCACCGCCACTCAGCAGCACCGCCCAGCAGCACCACCACATTATCACTCAGCGCAACCACCACATTATCACTCAGCGCAACCACCACATTATCACTCAGCGCAACCACAGCACCACTCAGCGCAACCACAGCACCACTCAGCGCAACCACAGCACCACTCAGCGCAACCACAGCACCACTCAGCGCAACCACAGCACCACTCAGCGCAACCACAGCACCACTCAGCGCAACCACAGCACCACTCAGCATAACCACAGCATCACTCAGCACCACCACAGTATCACTCAGCACCACCACAGTATCACTGGTTCAAATCTGTTCTCTCAATGTTTCAAGCTTTATTACAAATCACAAAAAGATGTTAATATTTCACTTCTGTTCTTGGATTTTCGTCACAATAAAAAACACTGAACATAATCTTCACAAACGTTATTTACAAAAGTTTAAGCTATTGCCATTACAAATTAAATACATTATTTAAGTATTAATTATCTTAAAAAATTAAAAGCCATTGTTATTTGTAATATCAATACATCTAATTCACGTAAATACAAAACATGTTGCATTACAAATGCTATAGGTGTCACATTTGCAAAAGTTATAACTATTGGCATTTTAAATGACAAAGCTATTAATTTAGCTATTTTAAAAAATAATGCATAAATAAAAAAAATTCATTTATAAGACCAATAGCTCAAACTTTCCTAATGCGAGCCCTATTGCATTTCCAATGCTTGTTTGATCTTACTTCTCTGATGGCGTAATAATAGGTCGAGGTTCTGGTCTCTGGGATGGTACCTCAGTGATCTGAGCGGTTTGCTTATCGATGTTTTTTTAAAAATGTTTTCGATTTGATCCGCTGTGCGCTAGAGGCCCAGCCCTCATCTCGTCTCGTGGGGTGACTTGTATCTGGCAATAGATGCAAATGAGCTTGAAAGTTTCCTGTTTGCTGAATGGATTATCTGTAAGGTCGTTTTGGTCCTGTAGCAAAGTATTTGCGGCTTGAAGGACCTCCCCTGTGTTTACCAATGAAAATTTGAAGCGTTTTAGGTTTATTGCATGGCATGAATGCGTACCCCCTAGATGGAATAATGGCTTGGGTATAATTGTTTGGAGTAATAGTTCCTGGGGCCGATGGTCGCTATCCCGCTTGTCCCCTAAATGGAACCCTGCTACGTGATAGAAGAGTGAGAGGGGGAGACCAAGCTGTAATCTAAAGTTGAACATGCAATTTCCGAATAGAATGAAGCTGCTGGTGGAGAATCTTCACAACATTTTCCATTCAGTGCTCTTGGGTTGATCTGCTCAAAGTCTTCTAGTAGTCTCCTAGCAGTCTTGGTCAATCTGCCATGCACGCTTCTTATTTGGGCTGGTATGTTCCAGTGGAGAGACTGGGCTAACACTTCCCCATTTTTTGATGAGCCTAGAATTCGTAGGTTTAGGTCTCCTGAGAGAATATGGTTTGGGGTGTTATACAAGCTTATAATTGACAGCAGGTGGTCCACAAGATGCCTAGATTCCAGAATTGTTTGTTTTGTGTTTATATAAGCGATGATTATTAGCATCTCCTCCTTGGTGCCTTTAAGGTCTAGGACTAGCTTAATAAAATTTACCGATGTTGAGGGGGAGGGAATTTCCCTTGCGGTATAGATGTTTGTTATTGAGACGCAAGTTACTAGACCACCTGATAAATTACTGTACTGTGTTAAAACCTTGTAGTTAGTATTGGTCTGTCATCCATAGTTACTGCAGTAGGACAATGTCGAAAGAGTTTATGTATGACTTAAACTCAGGATCGAATACCTTGCTTTTCAGCGTGGGGTTGATTTGTCTTGCGTGGCAGGCTTTTATGTTGGGTGTTCTGTCATTGGTCATCTGTATTTGTATTGATGGTTCTGGAGATGTGCCGGTTTCCCAGGTGCATTGGAGGATACTGTATTTGGCCAAGTTGGTTGCTGTATGCCCGCTCCCTTTCAGGAGACTGGCTTAATGCTCCTCTGAGCACAGAGAAGGTGGTTTCTCTGATGCCATTGGTTTTAACCTGCTTAGTAGTAAGTAGCTGGAAAGGGTATCCAGTACTGAGGTAGGGTGAAATCTTATTCCCCATGCTTTGAAGATTTCGTATTCTTTAAGCACCTTATTGGCTTGTTCAATTGATCTCCAGGTGGCCTTGGTGGTTTCTCTTCCCGGAAGCGAGTCAACCCTAATAAACTCTATTTATTTATGAAGGTCAGTTGTGTTAATATCTCTTAAAGTTGGAATATTTGCCAGCAATTGAAGAATATTCCTTTATTCAGAGTATCACAGTTGCCTTTCGATTGAAACTCCAGTATGAAGAGCCTAATGCTGGACTCTGTTGACTGCCGGGCGGGACTGCATCTGGAGGTGTTCTCCCTCCTGTGTGACTGGCCAGGAGATTGCAGGTGCAGCAGACTATCCCCGTTGTCATATGGGGGCTCTGTGCTTGCTGGCCGGCAGCGGCCATTGGAGCCTTCTATGCTGGGCGCTCTTATTAATTCTTTGTGATTTTGTGAAGGTGGGCGGGGTCAAAGGTTGCAGCTGTCTTTGTGGTTGAGACAGGAGAATTTCCCTGTGCCAATGGTGGGGCGTTTTCTCTTATGACTTTCCTAGGGTTTGGTGAGTAAATGGGACCAGGATCCAAGATCGCCGCTGCTGTTCTAGCTGTGTTGGGGGAGTTTGCCTGTATTGGGGCTGTGTTAGCCCTTGCTTTTACTCTTGTGGCTTCCCAGCGGCCCGTCAAGTGTCATTTTTTTGGAACTCTCACCTGATGGTAAGCCTGTGTTGATAATGGCTCATTTGTTGCTGATATCGGTGAGCCAGAAGAGTAGCCGCAGTACCACTGAGGCTCCTTGGCGTGAGTGCTCTTAGTGACTGGTCTTATGTTTAACCCTCCTGTGCCGCCGTAGCAGGCTTGCTGGGTGCTATTTCTGGTTGATCAGTCTCCCGGCTTGAAGCACCTGGAGAATCTGTTGGTTGATGGGTTGTTTCAGGTTGTATTATAACCTGGGTCTCTTATTTAGAGCAGAATTGGGGGTATGTTGCTGCGTGATTTGAGTTGGCTGTTTTGTTACAGTCTTTCCTCCTAAGTTGGCCTCTTTGTTTGGCGCTTTGTGCTGAGGCTATTTTGCATTGTAATGATGTTGGCACAGTATCCTGACCGCCCCCTGAGGAACTCCCGGTTGTTAAAGGAATTGGGCTTTTAGCAACGGCTTGCATTGCAGTTGATTTCTTGGGTGATACTTTTTCCAACTTAGCAGAGGAAATTAGACCGCATGGAGGGCAATGAAGATAGTTTGTTGACAATTGGTCCGCAGCTGCAGATCAAGTTTGCCTCCTGTTGATCAAGTTTGCCTCCTGTTGGGCCCGGTTGAAAAGTGCATTTAAGTTCCCCAGTTTGTCATCATTCCTCTGACAGCTGTTGTGAAGGCCTATAGAGAATTTGCTTTTGATGAGGGGTTGCGAGGGACAGGGTTGTGTTTTGTTTCACAGAAATGCCTTGTATTTTTCCCTTCTCCTTTCCAGGTGCGTTTTGATGGGTCGGGTAATGGGGTAAGGTGAAGGCGGGCTTCAGAATGAGCGCCAGGGCTATGTGCATTGGGTCCAAAATGATGATGTGTAGGGGCTTGAACTGTTTCGCGTTCCTGGTTAGTGCCTGCTTGAGTGGGTGTATATGCTGGTGAGCCCGGCCTGTTAGCTAGTTGCCAGGAAGGAGGATTAGGGGTGACTTGGATGGATGAGCTGTCCTTTTCTTTTGTTTCCTGTCATCCAGCTTTGCAGGTTTTGGTTGGGCAACAAGCTGGATAGTTAGTTGGGTGGGAGAAAGGGGGTCATAATTGCCTTGAATTTCCCCGCTCATTGGCCAGTGAGTGATCTTACACCTGCAGGATGGGGCTCGGAGGAGCCAATCTCAGTTACCCAATCATTGCCAGTGAGTGATCTTACACCTGCAGGATGGGGCTTGGTGAAGCCAATCTCAGTGGCCAAGATCACTCACTGGCCAATGATTGGGTAACTGAGATTGGCTCCGCCAAGCTCCATCCTGCAGGTGGAAGATCACTGAGTGACCCATTGTTGGCTAACTGAGATTCGCTCTACCAAGCCGTATCATGCAGGTGCTAGATCACTGACTGACCAATGATTCGATAACTGAGATTGGCTCCAGAAAAACTCATCCTGCAGGTGCTAGATCACTGAGTGGTCAAGATCACTCACAGCAAATGATTGGGTAGCTGAGATTGGCTCCACCAAGCCCCATCCTGCAGGTGTAAGATCACTGTGTGGCCAATGATTGGGTAACTGAGATTGGCTCCACCAAGCCCCATCCTGCAGGTGTAAGATCACGGAGTGGCCAATGATTGGATAACTGAAATTTGCTCCAGCAAGCCCCATCCTGCATGTGCTAGATCACTGAGTGGCCAATGATTGGGTAACTGGTATTGGCTCCACCAAGTCCCATCCTGCATGTGCTAGATCACTGAGTGGCCAATGATTGGGTAGCTGGTATTGGCTCCACCAAGTCCCATCCTGCCGGTGTTAGATCATTGAGTGGCCAAGATCAGGGAGTGGCCAATGTTTGGGCAACTGAGATTGGCTCCACCAGTGAGTGATCTTACACCTGCAGGATGCATATTGCTGAAACCGAAGCGTTTTCTGGTGCCTTTGTTAATAGCAGAAGTTGGTTGTTGTGCCGGGGAGCCTCATTAAAGTAGTTTCAAATGATGCAGACATGCCCTTTTTTCTTGAACTTTTTTTTGGGGGTGGGGGGGTGGGGGGGGGGATAAAGAGATGGTATGGGTACATTTTTACCCACTCTATTAGCATGAGAACAGTGTGAAGATGCTGACCGGGCACTACAGCAGAGACACGCTAGTCGGCCAGCAGCACCCGGTAAGTGTCTGTTTATTTTGTATTACCCCTCCCCCCCCCCCCCTGCTGTGTGCTCCCCCCGCCCCCAAGCCTGCTTCCTTCCCGCTTCCCTGCCCCGCCGTATTTCTCTGTATCGGCCGCCGCTGGATGTGGCAGTGGGTAGAGGCCAGGGCCTGTGCTAGGCAGCCTCCACCAAGCATGGGCCGCCGCTGGATGTGGCAGTGGGTAGAGGCCAGGGCCTGTGCTAGGCAGCCTCCACCAAGCATGGGCCGCCGCTGGATGTGGCAGTGGGTAGAGAACAGGGCCTGTGCTAGACAGCCTCCACCAAGCATGGGCCGCCGCTGGATGTGGCAGTGGGTAAGGCCAGGGCCTGTGCTAAGCAGCCTCCACCAAGCATGGGCCGCCGCTGGATGTGGCAGTGGGTAGAGGCCAGGGCCTGTGCTAGGCAGCCTCCACCAAGCATGGGCCACCGCTGGATGTGGCAGTGGGTAAGGCCAGGGCCTGTGCTAGGCAGCCTCCACCAAGCATGGGCCGCCGCTGGATGTGGCAGTGGGTAAGGCCAGGGCCTGTGCTAAGCAGCCTCCACCAAGCATGGGCCGCCGCTGGATGTGGCAGTGGGTAGAGGCCAGGGCCTGTGCTAGGCAGCCTCCACCAAGCACGGGCCGCCGCTGGATGTGGCAGTGGGTAGAGGCCAGGGCCTGTGCTAGGCAGCCTCCACCAAGCATGGGCCGCCGCTGGATGTGGCAGTGGGTAGAGGCCAGGGCCTGTGCTAGGCAGCCTCCACCAAGCATGGGCCGCCGCTGGATGTGGCAGTGGGTAGAGGCCAGGGCCTGTGCTAGGCAGCCTCCACCAAGCATGGGCCGCCGCTGGATGTGGCAGTGGGTAGAGAACAGGGCCTGTGCTAGGCAGCCTCCACCAAGCATGGGCCGCCGCTGGATGTGGCAGTGGGTAGAGGCCAGGGCCTGTGCTAGGCAGCCTCCACCAAGCATGGGCCGCCGCTGGATGTGGCAGTGGGTAGAGGCCAGGGCCTGTGCTAGGCAGCCTCCACCAAGCATGGGCCGCCGCTGGATGTGGCAGTGGGTAGAGGCCAGGGCCTGTGCTAGGCAGCCTCCACCAAGCATGGGCCGCCGCTGGATGTGGCAGTGGGTAGAGAACAGGGCCTGTGCTAGACAGCCTCCACCAAGCATGGGCCGCCGCTGGATGTGGCAGTGGGTAAGGCCAGGGCCTGTGCTAGGCAGCCTCCACCAAGCATGGGCCGCCGCTGGATGTGGCAGTGGGTAGAGAACAGGGCCTGTGCTAGACAGCCTCCACCAAGCATGGGCCGCCGCTGGATGTGGCAGTGGGTAAGGCCAGGGCCTGTGCTAGGCAGCCTCCACCAAGCATGGGCCGCCGCTGGATGTGGCAGTGGGTAAGGCCAGGGCCTGTGCTAGGCAGCCTCCACCAAGCATGGGCCGCCGCTGGATGTGGCAGTGGGTAGAGACCAGGGCCTGTGCTTGGCAGCCTCCACCAAGCATGGGCCGCCGCTGGATGTGGCAGTGGGTAGAGGCCAGGGCCTGTGCTAGGCAGCCTCCACCAAGCATGGGCCGCCGCTGGATGTGGCAGTGGGTAGAGGCCAGGGCCTGTGCTAGGCAGCCTCCACCAAGCATGGGCCGCCGCTGGATGTGGCAGTGGGTAAGGCCAGGGCCTGTGCTAAGCAGCCTCCACCAAGCATGGGCCGCCGCTGGATGTGGCAGTGGGTAGAGGCCAGGGCCTGTGCTAGGCAGCCTCCACCAAGCATGGGCCGCCGCTGGATGTGGCAGTGGGTAAGGCTAGGGCCTGTGCTAAGCAGCCTCCACCAAGCATGGGCCGCCGCCGGATGTGGCAGTGGGTAGAGGCCAGGGCCTGTGCTAGGCAGCCTCCACCAAGCATGGGCCACAGCTGGATGTGGCAGTGGGTAAGGCCAGGGCCTGTGCTAGGCAGCCTCCACCAAGCATGGGCCGCCGCTGGATGTGGCAGTGGGTAAGGCCAGGGCCTGTGCTAAGCAGCCTCCACCAAGC